>NC_080560.1:1360833-1700416 GCF_030253575.1 Rhododendron vialii
AATTTCCAAATCGATTTCGTTGTTCCCTTTCCACATAAAGAGATTCAGTGTACATAATTTATCTGGAACCGTCCAAATATTGGAGATTGAACGGTATATTCGCCTTCCTAAACCCAGCAACCATTTGTTGTACTTTGTCTAGCAGTACAACGGGAAAAAGCAGACCGTTATTCTGTCGATTTCTCAAGTACTAAAAGTGACTTTTTGTAGTTATTTGTCTACCAAATTTCAAACTAAATCATTGGAAATTTGAAGAAGGGAAATAGAAAGCAATACATCTTAACATGCACTCAGTACCAGTATCGCCTGCAGTTGGATGTCTGGGATTATCTCTTCCTGAACTTAAATTTTAGGATATTATGTGTCTTAAAGTTGGGTATGGGGACAGAGATATGTCCTCGACACTCATTTAGCATTTGTAAACTATTGTAAATATATGCTGAGAACAAATTCCTAGGAAACTGAATGGATTATGGAAAATATGCAAATTTGACTCTCGGTCCATGTGTAAGGTTAGAAATGTTTCTTTTCTACCTAATGAGAGCTTCTTTTTGTCCGATTATCATAAAAATTAGAGGATCAAATAGTAAATTATCTAACTTGGGTGCTTACATACATTATAAGAGTCCATGTAGTTTAGATAGTGGTTAGTGATTGGCTAAAAAATTCTAAAACTTGATTATAACGGTGTTGGAACTGATTGTTCATGATTTGATTCAAGTTTTGGAAGAGAAATAGAGGTTGCTTCAAGGGCATTTAATTGAGGATAATGAAGTTTGTTAAGGTAGAGACATAAGCCATAAATAAGTGGTGAGAAGTGCACCTCTCCAAAAGTTTAAATTGTTGATTTTTGCAACTATGCAGTAAGCTTTAATAAATATCATTTACCAAAAAAAATATCATTAATGAGTCAAAAGTATAGTTTCTTTTTCCTTTTTTCTTCTTTAGCACAGGTAAAAATGTAACTGCAAATATCGGTTGGACATTGTGCCTTGTCTAGATTGTTATCATCCTCATTAAATACGGATTTACCTTGTGATACAAAAGCGCACACGAAAAGAACCTTTGTCCTCTAGTGCGGATATTCGCTTTGAGTTCTATAGATTCTTTTGCTAGTTTCACATAGTAGGAGAGAATAAAAGGAACTTAGAGGAGAAAAGGAGTTGAAGAGAAAATCTTTAGAAGTGGAGTCCGAAAATGGAACAAGGAAAAGGCTCACAAAGTGGACATAGAAACCCAAGATCAAACTCTGGTAAAGTCACCTTCAAATAATTTTTCGACTGCTATCCTGCACATCATAACTTCTGTTAGATACATACAACTGTTTGATGCATGAGCATCCATGTGTGTAGGGTTACTAGCTATTTTGATTCACATGGGCAAGGATCTTGAATGCCGAGGATATTTTTTTCATCTACTTGGTCATTTGATTTTTTTGATCACTTTTGCTGTTCTACGAAATCTTTGTCTACTTTTATCAATAATTTGCAAGGGGATAGATGATCTCAGCAGCCTCTGCGCATCCTTAGGTGTTTGAATGTGGTGGTCCACTTGGAAGAGCAAGTGCAAATCATGGAACCCCCATTCATTTTGAATTGAATCTTCTCTTCTTTTTTTCCCCTCTGGTTCATGCAAGAGAGAGAGAGAGAGAGAGAGAGAGAGAGAGAGAGAGAGAGAGAGAGAACACAAAATCTCTTAAAACGGATCGGACTCTTGTTTTCTCCCACTCTCCACAGATGTATTTGTTGGTAATTCACTGCGTATAAAATGAAACAGATTCAGTTCTTTGCGTTTATCATCTCTCTTATCTGAGTTTGTTTCAGTTGTACACTTCTGAAGTCTGAAATTTGTGTCTTTATTCGTGTAAACGCATAACGTCAGGTATAAAGCTAAAGTAATTAAGAAATCGTCCTTTTTTAGTAGTTGGTGGGAATGCAAAATCTGTCTTCATGTGTTTTCTGATGGTGGAAAGGACAAAATCTGTCTTCATGTGTTTTCTGATGGTGTTTTCTTCTTCTTCTTCTTCTTCTTCTTCTTCTTCTGCTGCTGCTTCTGCTCTCTCTCTCTCTCTCTCTCTCTCTCTCTCTCTCTCAACCGCAGTCAATGCAAGGTCAAGTTTCCTTTTGTAGTTCTCTCTTTCCCTGCTTTTTTTTTTTTTTCCCCTCTTTTTTTCTCATTTCATCCTTCAGTTATTTTTCCAAGGCAAGTGGGGAGAGCCAAATTACTATGAGATGTATGCTTTTCAAACATGCACTTGGAGAGAACTTTTGGATATATTTAGTTGCACCCTACCCACTAAGCTATTCTGTTTTCTTTGACGTTTTTTGTTATGATATGTTTTTGTGAAATTTATCCTTGTAATAATGGGACAGTAGCAGGGATATGGGCGCTGCAGATGGAAGTTTCTTGTGATTGTGCAGTCTCCTTATCTCATGTGCAACTTGTTCTCCCTCATAGGTTGAATACCCCTATTTGTGTCTCGTTTGCGTCACAATCACTGTCACTGCATTTTTCCTCGGGGCTTGTTCTCTGCGGTCTGCCCTGAGTCTTCAAAAAGTGTAATGTCTGTCCGATATGACTGCATCTTTCTTCCGCCTCCCACTTGATTTTATTACCCACGTTTTTTTGGTCTGTAATCACTTGAAACTAGTCGTTTTGGATGAGTAGATTTAATTATTAAGGATTTGAGTTTGAAATCTATTGAAATGGAAACTAAGGTAGATTCATAAGTTACATGTCAAATATGGTCATTTTTGGAATAGCTTCTATAATTATAGTCAGTTTATTCAAATCTTTTGAGCTGGAACTTCGCAATCTATTGTTAAACTGTAAAATCCTTAACAGGAACAAAAGATTTCCACATTTGTTTCGGCACTGTTTTGTAATTCATTAGTTACTCTTCTGATGTCTACCTTTTGACAGTGGTTAATCCAGTCGAGCAACAGCAACAACAGCAGTCATATACAGCCCCAGAGAACACCCACGACCAGGACTACTATGTGCCGACAGCCAACATCACCAGAGTCATGCGTCGGGTCCTACCGCCGCAAGCCAAGATCGCCGATGACGCCAAGGAGACAGTTCAACAATGTGTTACCGAGTACATCAACATGATCACGAGTGAGGCGAACGACCGTTGCCACCGCGAGGGGCGCAAGACCATCACTGCCGACGATATTCTGTGGGCCATTGAAAGGTTGGGCTTCGACAACTACGCGGGTCCCCTGAGTCTCTTCCTCGACCGGTTCCGCGATGCGCAGAGGCAGTGGAGCGAGGAGAGCAGAGAGCGTCTCGGCAGTCGTGTGGCGCATTCCAGGCGGCTTCCTCCTCCTACTTATGGACTGCTACCGCCGCAGGGGGATGGTTCCGGTATTTCTAGTGACAATGCTGGTGCAGGCAGCAGCTCCTCTACCAGCCAGGGTGGAGCCGCTAGCTTTGGTCCCTATGCTCAGTTCAAACGCTAGTTGTGGGCATGTTAGTGCCCAGTAGAAGAAATGATGGCTAGAACTATGTTGGGTGACTTCTTTTAATAAGTACTGTATGTCCCTATGCTCACTTCTTCTCTTGAAGTTATGTATTTGTCTAATTTCCAAAAATAAAATTGTCTATGTTTAAAGACAAATGTGACTAAACCATGCACTTACAGTTAGAAAGGCTAGTTCCGATCCCGTTTCACATCTATTTTGATGATCGGATTCATTCGTATTGTCTCTTTGAGTACAATAGTCATGTGAAAAATTAAGTCTGTTGAAAACCGAATAATATCTTATCAAAGCACAGTTATAGTGGGAAAAAAAAGGGGGCTCTTCAAGTTGTAATCAAGTGTGCCCAACTCAGTTGTTTCCATATAAATGTGCTTCGATTAGGTATTATTTGGTGTCGGATTGAATTGATATCGTGTGTGACTATTGTAATCCGCAAGCTCTACAATTTGAACGAATCCGATCATTAAAATAGGCCCTAGACGCGAAACGTGGTCGAAACTGGCCTGACCGTGCGGGGTGCAGTTTTTCCCCAAACGGCATTGAAGCCGTTTTCTACCGTTATTATTAGGTCAATATGATTATGATTATCTTATAATCCTGCACGGCATGACTGCACGGGTGTACTTGGTGTTTATTATTAGTTGCATGTGGACATGGTAATCCCCTTGCAATTAAGTTCTCTTTGTTTGACATCCTCACCTTATGAATTTCATACTCTTTGTATTGCTAGTCTAACTACATTTCTTAAAGAAAATCTCCAAAAGAGAAGTATGTGAACCACTATGAAATAATTACACAACAACGATTCAACTTGCAAACTGGCCCAGTTGGTTGAGTGCTTTTTTTGATCGGCATTTGGTTGAGTGTTTGCTTACAAGTTACAAGTATATCAAATTCTTTTAATTCAGTCCCTTTCGAATCATTCAAACATCACCATGATGAACTATTCGATGAATGACTTGTATTATTCCAACAGTATGATTTGCTATTAATTGAAGATTGAAATTTACGTATCTTTGTACCAAACATGTACCTTTTATGCAAGGAAATACACTCAATATTATCTCTTTCACTGTATAGCTTTATTTGTAGAGGATTTTATCGCAACTGCATCCAAATTAAAGTTTGGGTCACATGGCACACTGTGTTCTAAAAATGTTTAACCTCACTGAATTTAAGTTAAACAAGACTTGAACTCAACCATCGATCAAGACAAATCAATTAAATTACTCTTGTAGAACAACAATTTAGTGCTTGGAACCAAATATTCACATCACCCCCGAGGGATTATAACCGGATCTGCCGGTCATGTACTTCCAAATAACGGCTATATTACTCCCTATAGCCGGTAAGCACAATACCCACCACCCCCAACGGTCACCTCCCCTTCTCTCTCTCTCCTATATAACTTTCTCTCTCTCTCATTTCTTTTCCATATGTTCATCACCCAACTATCATTAGCATCTCCCTTCATCAGCCTTCTCATTTTCCGGCCACCGGAATACCCCATTACTATCATTAGCATCTCCTTCATTAGCCTTCTCATTTTCCGGCCACCGGAATATTCCATTACCACTTCCTTCTTCCCCACACACAAAAATGTCCAAACTACTTGTCATTGCACTTTTAGTGATGTCAGTGCTCGAATCCGGTACAGGGCAGGGTACCCATTCCCCTGCATCATCGCCCATTGCCACCCATTCGCCGCCGCCCGCCTCCCCGGCACCCAAATCGCCGGTGTCATCGCCGCCATCGGCCGCCACTCCCAAGATCTCCCCCTCTGCTCCTCCGGTGCACCCACCCGCGGCTCCTACCCCAGCTCCCGCTACACCAGCGAAAACCCCGGTGAGCACCCCGGCACCGGTTCCGTCTACTTCTCCGGTATCTTCGCCGCCGGCTGTAACTCCGGTGGCGGATGTCCCGGCAATCGCTGCGACCCCCACGGTCCCGGGAACACCGGCAGAGGCGCCGGAGATTTACCCATCGAGCAGTAGCCCACCAAGCCCATCGCCGGCGAGTTCATCGCCGGAGGTTGCTCAGGATTCTGCTGGTGATGCGTCGGGTTCGGGTTCCTTGAATGGTGCTCGGGTCATTTTCAGTTGTTTGGGTCTTTGGGCTGTTTTGGCCATGTAATTCATTTCATTAGTTGTTTTTGTTCATTTTCAGTTTATTCATTCATTTTCGTTATTTTGATTGTTTATCACTCTGATTTATTATTGTTTCACAGAGATTAATTTCATGATTAGATTATTGATTTTCTCTCCATTCCATTTATTGTGTCCTAACCAATTATATTGAATTTTCATTACTAGAATGGTGAATATTATCAATTTTCAAAGTTAGGCATATGAAGAGCTTTTAAAAGTACAAAAGATACACATAAGAAAAAGTTGAGTAATTTACTTGAATATAAAATGAATGACGTCAATCAGAATGTATGAATTCTAATAGGTCTTTTTGCCAAACGTTGTAGTATACAGAGAGCCCGACGTTAGACTTCAACCTCAAACCGTGGCTTTGAGGACCGTGATGATGCCCACAAGTTCTACTTTGATAATTTTTAATTCATTTTGTGAACTCCGACACATAAAAATAATTTACTCCAATATTGATGGATACTCCGAATTCTCTCATTTCCTAAAATCCAACATGCAAATTATCAACAAAAACAATTTGACCCCATAGTCATCTTCATCTGAAAAATTAGAGTATCCCATGAAAAGCAGTAGGGGCGCTCCTCATCCTATAATGTGTGGAGAGACCCCAAAGACAACATGAACTAAAGGTGTGAACAAATCTCACATTTGCCCAACACTGCCTAAATTGAGGTAAAGTTAAATTCGACCAAAAGACTGCAAACCTACACAATGGCATAAAACAGTGCCAGAACTTCATTCGGAGAAACTTAAGTTGATGGCAAACAATCCAGCAGACTAAAATAAATAAAATAATAAGCACAAATTAAAAAGCACATGCAATATATATCAAATTTGCCATATTTGCCTAACGAGTAGACAACCATATTTAGCTTCTGATTGTCAACAAAAAGCCGATTTGCATGAAAGAACAACTCTGCAAATTGTCATTTGCTAACATCCTAACAGGCAATCATGCAACTTAACTTGCGTTGTCCCAACCATACCCATACCTACAAAGCATAAAACATAAGTTCAACTTTACGTGAAAGAGATCGCAAGATCCCGGAAGCCTATGGAAGGCCATTACACATTTTCATCTAGTCATGTTTCACTTTTGACAGTCACCTCTTCACACTTCACACGTTTACCAGAAGGTTGGGTCTCATCTTTCTTAGCATCACCTTTATCTTCTTCATCGACTGCCTGATCAGCTAGTTTGGTAAGTTCGTCCTTGATCAACAGCGTTATCCAAGACTTTCTGGGAGCAAGATCCATTTCGTAACGCCCAGCTGCAAAAAGAGGAGCAACGAGAAGGATTTTTTAGTCTTTGGACACAAGGACTACAAACAAAGCACGCACAATGAAGGAAAAGGTAAGTAGGTTTTCTCCTGGGTTCAGCGTCAAGGATGGATAATAAGCTTGAGTACAGATGGTCAAACTTCGAATCCAATCCTTCTTGGTTCTCGATGGAGTTGATCTTCTTCACACCTAAGTAAAGTTCTGACCACAAGAATGCAAATGCAAGCGGGGTTTCTCACTCGTGCACATAAGAAAGGGCTCTAAATTTTGACTTTAATTTCGTTATATCACTTTCCTTTAACGCCTTTTGCACATACACCGAGAAAACAAATACTGATATGATCTATTAAGATATGAGTAACAATGCCCAGACTGATAAAGAGCAGACCTTTTCTTCCATAGAAGCTCATCCATAAGGACTGTAGGAATAACAAAACAACAGCTGGTATTTTAACCCCCACTACAAGAATGCAACACAGTGCCCAAGCTACCGAATAACACCAGCAAAAGTTTTAACGACAGACTTCATAGTCTAATAGTAATATAGTATAGAACCAACCTCAGACACTAAATTAAAAAATTTAACTCTTGTTCTGAAAGCATGAGATTTAACCCTAACGCAAAGAACAAAAATGAAGAAAGCATACCAAGTTGTTTCAGAACGTCAGTGAAGGTAGCCTGCAAATCGCAGGAAGGAAGACAACATCGCATTAGCACATCAAAATCAACAAAGAAAGAATAGAATAAGCAATTATAATAGGCACAAGAAGAAAAAGAAAAATAAACTGACTCGCTCAACACAGTAAGAAGAAAAACAAGCCGAATATACGATTCACCAAAACAAGCAAGATTACAGCTAGAACTTGCTACCCTTCTACAAGCTAAACAAGCGCAGCAAAAAAGCAATGGATTTTATGGCAATGCAACTCACTCCCGGGTCAGCACAAGGACATAACTATGGTCTCGGCAGCACTCTTAGATTTACTGAAGTGAGTCTTCATCAACCTTTATCTCACATACCTAAAATTTGTTCAGCAAAGAGACTACATATGCTCACCATCATATCCACATGCATCAGATGTACAGTAGTTCAGCCACTCTTATGAACAACAAAAGCAGAGTCAATTTCTTCACTGAAATTATTCACTAACTATAAGAAAAAGAGATCAAACTCTTACCATGCTGAAGTCAACTTCTGTAAGAATTTCGCATATCACATTCCTGAGTTCATCGTCACTTGGCCTTAATTTTGCTTCTTTGGACTTTTCTTTCACTTTTGCAGTCTTTTCCCCTTCATAAGACTAAGAAACCCTTAAGTTGATTCAAACTACTTAACCTTACCCATATCTCTATTTTTGCACTTTCTCATCAAAAGACATTCAGACTGAAATTATTTAGCGGGAGAAATCACAAATAACAAAGAAACACACATGAAAAATCTCCATAATGAAATTACAGACCCCTATTGCTGGACTTCCAATGAGCATTACAAAAGTACAAAGCACATGAAGGAGAAAAGAAAGTTCTGTCATGTAAACGATTCTGACCTGTTTTCTCCTTGGAAGCAGGTTTTTTCGGAGTTGACGACTTTTCCTTGACAGACTCGGTTTTCTTCTTCCTTGAGAATGTCTTTGGACTTGCATCAATTTCATCAACCTTGGAACGGTTCGATGAGCGATTTTGCAGGCATTCTCTTCTTCTTCAGACTCGTACCAATTTCATCGTCAACCTTGGAGTGATTCGATGACGATTTCACAGGTGTTCTCTTCTTCCTGGAGAATGTCTTTGGACTCGCATCACTGCCATCGTCAACCTTCGAGCGATTTGACGATGGTTTCACAGGTGTTCCTTTAGTGGGTGGTCTAGATTTCTTTGGAGTAGCAACTCGCTTGGTTTTTGCCTTTCCATCAGATTCCTTCTTTGCAGATGTTTTTTTATAACCTCGTTTATCTTTAACTGTATCCTCTTCAAGTTCCAACTTTCTTCGTTTTTGCCTTTGCAGCTGATTCCTTCTTTGCAGATGATTTCTTTGAACCTCGTTTGTCTTTAACTGTTTCTTTCTCAGATTCGGATCTTTCAGGAACGCCATTTGCAGTTTCCTCTTCTTCGTGTTCATCATCCTCTCTTCATCTGAATCATCTTCTGTTCTGCTACTCTGTGAGATACGCATACCAAGAATATTAATTAGTAGTGAGCTTATACATAATATATTCCTCTTTATCTTCTTTTGCTTTTATGTTTTTATCCTTAACTTCCAAGGAGAAACTACCCAAAAAAACATGCACTCTAAGATTTGGAAACCCAAGTAAGATCCAAAAGTGCAACAAAACACGGTACCTTAGCTGACCCTTTTGACATTGATGCACTCCTTTTGCCACCCCCCTTGCGCTTTTTCCCCTTGCTCGACTGGAGAATCAAGTATCAGGGTAAACCAACCTGCTCTTTTTCAGCAAGTAACTCAGTAGTTGTTGCATGAGGAGTCGACAACAAGAAGTCTAACAACTGTGTAACAATATCCTCCTGGGTGCAAAATCAAATTCATCAAAATGACAAGAAAAAAATATGCTCACTTCTTATTATGGCTTAGATGGCAATGTTAATTAATCAGTTAACCTACGACTTAAAGAAGTAGATTTGAAGTACCGTCCAAAGAGATGCAGTAACACAATCGGTTAAACTACTTGAGTGGTAGGTTATTGGCAAAAATGATCAGTATCAGCACAAGTGCATGCAATGTCTGTACTGTGGCAGCGACTGCACTTTGTGAGCTACGTTCAGTGGTCTAAAACAAGGAATTAATCGTTGGCGGGACCTATCAGATTAGGTCCAAATAAGCATATGAACAGAGCAGCAAAATTAATCAAAAAAATTCGAAATTTCGAAAGTACAAGTTGAGGATTTCAAACTTGCACGTTTGCGCCGCTCCATGAGCTGAATCGAAAGCTCACACAGTCCTACTCCCACTGGGTTTTTTTTTTTTCTCTCTCTCTCTAGTTCCAAGGATTTTCTCACACTTCGGACCTCATCCGGCTCATAATATTAGAACTCTTCATTTTGCAAAACTCGTTAAAAAGCCCTGAAAACATTCACGTTCTTGGGGTTTCTAGAACATACACCTGTTTACTCATTCCACTTCATGCCGTATAGAAACATTTTCTTTAAGACAAACGCACAAGCTTCTTACACAAACTGACAAACACGTGTCCTCTCATATTGACTTGACAATTCATGAGAGAGAGAGAAAGAGAGTGAGTGAGTGAGGGAGGGAGAGAGAGGGATATGACCGAGAGGAGAGAAGGAGAAGAGGTTGGATTGCTTGACACTCAAACTCATCACATGCACACCATCATCATGTCCTTTCATCCTAGCTTGTAGCCATGTGAGCCTGGAGAGGAGAAGATTTTCAGTGGCTCCGAGTAGCACGTGGTGTCCGCTTGACGCATGAAGCTCGAATTTGAAGGGAGAAAAAGGGGAAAGAAAGAAGAGAGAGAGTGTTGGGGGTGAGAAGAGAGGAGAGAAAGTATTTCAATTTGGGCCGACCGCCCAGATGTGTTGTTTGGGCACGACGTCTGAGTGACGTGGTACCCACCCAACATCCAAAAATTTCGCCTAGTCACAGTTGGTTTTTATGGACCCTAAAGTAAGGAACGTGACTCTGTTTTATTGTTATGAAAAATGATTTCTAAGCTTCTCTTTTATTATTCACACTCTTTTTTCTTTTTTTTTATCCACATGAATTTACAATATTGTCTTTGAATGTGTGAAGAAACGTATTGAAAAAATGGCAATATTGTCTCACTGTGAAGGGGAGTGATTCTGTAAAAGGAAGTGTAGAAATCAATTCACTTCGTTATTTTGATTGTTTATCACTGAGATGTTTTAATATTGTCTCACAAAGATTATTTTCATGATTGGATTATTGATTTTATCCCCATTCTATTTTTATGTGTCCTAACCAATTGCGTTGAGACTTTTCTTCTTTTTCTTAGATGGGGAATTGTGCTGAAACTTTAAAGCGATCATTATATTGAATTAGCTACAAATGAAACACATAACAAGAAGGAGGGAATTTATGCACGATTTTTCTACGTATGATCTTTGCAAATGCACAATTACTATTCTTTCCCTCGAAAAAAGTTGGAGTAATTTACTCGTAAATAAAATGAATGGCGTCAATCACAATGTATAAATTCTCATAGTTTTTATTTGTCAACATAGTACACAGAGAGTCCGACAGTTCCCATAGACTTCAACCACAAATCGTGGTTGTGATGACGCCCACAAGTTCTACTTTCATAATTTTTAATTCATTTTGTGAACTTCAACACATAAACACAATTTACTCCTTAATCTCTCATTTCCTAAAATCCAACATGCAAATTATCAATAAAAACAGTTTGACCCCATAGCCATCATCTTCATCTGAAAAATTAGAGTATCTCATGAAAAGCATTAGGCGCTCCTCATCCTATAATGTGTGGAGAGACCCCAAAGACACAAGAACTAAAGGTGTGAAAAAATCTCACATTTGCCCAAAAGACTGCATACCTACATAATCGCATTCATTTGGAAAAACTTGGACATTATTTTGATGGCAAACAATCCACCAAAACTAAATGCAGATGTCCCTTTCACCCAACAATTAAGATAATAAGCACAAATTTAAAAAAAAAAAAAAAAAAACACACAAATAATGATCACCCAATATCAAATTGCCATATTTGCCTAACGAGTAGACAACAATATTTTAACTCTAATTGTCAACAAAAAGTCAAGTTACAGGAAGAACTCCACAAATTGTCATTTGTGTACATCCTAACAGCAATCATGCGACTTAACTTGCGTAGTCCCAACTATACCCATACCTACAAAGCATAAAACATACAAGTTCAACGTGACGTGAAAAAACTCCTAAACGTAAATTACAGCGTGCTGTATACAAAAGAGATTGCAAGATCCCGGAAGCCTATTGAAGGCCATTACATTTTCATCTAGTCTTGTTTCACTTTTGGCAGTCATGCCTTCACACCTTTACCGGAGGGTTGGGTCTCATCTTTCTCAGCGTCGCCTTCATCTTCTTCATCATCTGCCTCATCAGCTAGTTTGGTAAGTTCGTCCTGGATCATCAGCTTTATCGAAGACTTTCTAGAAGTAAGATCCATTTTGAATCGCCCAGCTGCAAAAAGAGGAACAAGGAGAAGGATTTCTTATAGAATTTGGACATGACGACTACAAATAAAGCACAACGAAGGGGTAAGTAGGTTTTTCTGTTGGGTTTCATCATTCTCGTATGTGAGCATCAAGGATGGATAATGAGGTTGGGTTCAGATAGTCAAAGCTCACATCCAATCCTTTTTGGTTCTCGATGGAGTTGGTCTTCTTTGCACCTAAGTTCTGACCACAAGAATGCAAATGCACGCGGGGTTTCTCACTCATGCACATAAGAGAGGGCTCTAAATTTTGACTTTAATTTCGTCGTATCACCTTTTCTTAAACACCCTTTGCACATACACCAAGAAAACAAATATTGATAGCTAGTTGTAGTTGTAACCAAGAAGTTAGCTATAGTAACAATGCCCAGACCGATAAAGAGCAGACCTTGTCTTCTATAGAAGCTCATCCATAAGAACTATAGGAATAACGAAGCAACAGCTGGTATTTTAACCCCCACTACAAAAATGCAACACAGTGCCCAAGCTACTGAATAACACTATCAAAAGTTTTAACCAGACTTCGTAGTCTAATAGCATAGAAGTATAGAACCAAGCTCATATACATTATTAAAACAGTTACTCTTGTTCTGAAAGCACGAGATTTAACCCTAACAATTTTACATTACCAAAAAAAAAAACAGAGATTACCAAAAAAAAAAACAGAGAGATTTCACCCTAACACAAATAAGAAAAATGTTAAGAGAGCATACCAAGTTGTTTCAGAATGTCAGTGAAGGTAGCCTGCAAAACACAGGAAGGAAGATAAAATCGCATTAGCACATTTCAAAATTATCAAAGAACGAATAGAATAAGCAAATTATAATAGGCACAAGAAGAAAAGGAAAAATAAGCTCACTCTCGCTCAGCACAGTGAGAAGAAAAACAAGCTGAAACTGCAATTCACCAAACCAAGCAAGATTACAGCTAGAACTTGCTACCCTTCCACAAGCTAAACAAGTGCAGCAAAAAACCAATGGGTTTTATGGCAAATTGGCAATGCAACTCACTAACGGGTTAGCACAAAGACATAACTATAGTCTCGGCAGCACTCTTAGACTCACTGAAGTGAGTCTTCATCAACCTTTATTTCACATAACTAAAATTTGTTCAGCAAAGAGACTGTATATGCTCACCATCATATCCACATGCATCAGATTTACGGTAGTTCAGCCACTCTTACAAACAACAAAGGCAGAGGAAATTGTTTCACCGACTGCAAGAAAGAGAGATCAAACTCTTACCGTGTTGAAGTCGACTTCTTTAAGAATTTCACATATCGCATTCCTGAGTTCATCGTCACTTGGCCTTAATTTTGCTTCTTTGGACTTGTCCTTCCCTTTTGCGGCCTTTTCCCCTTCACAAGACAGAGAAACCCTTAAGTTGATTCAAACTAATCAGTCTTACCCATATCTCTATTTTTGCACTTTCTCATCAAAAGACATTTGCACTGAAATTATTTAGCGGCAAAAATCGCAAATAACAAAGAAACATCTATGAAAAATCTCCATAATGAAAACAACAGAGCACTATTGCTGGACTTCCAATGAGCATTATGAAAGTACAAATCACATGAAGGAGAAAAGAAAGTCTGTTATGTACAAGATTCTGACCTGTTTTCTCCTTCAAAGCAGGTTTTTTCGGAGTTGACGACTTTTCCTTGACAGACTCAGCTTTCTTCTTCCTCGAAAATGTCTTTGGACTTGCATCAATTTCATCATCCACCTTCAAGCGGTTCGATGACGATTTTGCAGGTGTTCTCTTCTTCTTTGGACTTGTACCGATTTCATCATCAACCTTGGAGCGATTCGATGACGATTTCGCAGGTGTTCTCTTCTTCCTAGAGAATGTCTTTGGACTTGCATCACTGTCATCATCAACCTTCGAGCGATTTGATGATGGTTTCACAGGTGTTCCTTTAGTGGGTGGACTGGATTTCTTTGGAGTAGCAACTCGCTTGGTTTTTGCCTTTCCAGCAGATTCCTTCTTAGCAGATGTTTTTTTAGAACCTTGTTTATCTTTAATTGTATCCTCTTCAGAATCCTCTTCAAGTTCATCCTTTTCGTTATCGTCATCGCTTTCAGAATTCTCAGGAACCTCATTTTTGGATCTATCAGGAATGACGAGTGGACTAGATTTTTTTGGAGTTCCAACTTTCTTCGTTTTTGCCTTTGCGGCTGATTCCTTCTTTGCAGATGATTTCTTTGAACCTCGTTTGTTTTTAACTGTTTCTTCTTCAGATTCTGCTTCAAGTTCATCTTTATTGTCTTCACTTTCAGAATGGTCGGAAATCTCAGTTTTGGATATTTCAGGAATGCCATTTGCAGTTTCCTCTTCTTCGTGTTCATCATCCTCTTCATCTGAATCATCTTCTGTTCTGCTACTCTGAGAGATATGCATACCAAGAATATTAGGAGTGAACTGACACATAATATATACCTCTTTATCTAATTCACTTATGCCTTTTCCATTCTTAACTTCTGAGGAGGAAAAAAATGCACTCTAAGATTTGTACCCAAGAAAGATCCAAAAGTGCTCTGCTAAAAAAGACGTAGCAGACATTAAAGAATCCATAGAGTACAAACTGCGATTGAGTCATCAAGTTAAAACGTACTGTAACCAAAAAAACATGGTACCTTAGCTGAGTGTTTTGATGATGTGCCGCCTGACATTGATGCACTCCTTTTGCCACCCCTCTTGCGCTTTTTCCCCTTGCTTGACTGGAATATAGACACGAGATAGATAATATGAGAAGCCATGGCAAAAAGCAGTTTTTGGTTAACAGGAGAATCAAGTTTAGGGTAAACCAACCTGCTCTTTTTCAGCAAGTAACTCAGTAGTTGTTGCATGAGGAGACAACAAGAAGTCTATCAACTTTGTAACAATATCCTCCTGGGTGCAAGATTAAATTCATCAAAATGCTGAGAAACACATATGCTCACTTCTTCTTATTGCTTAGATTGCAATGTTACTTAACCAGTTAACCTACTACTTAAAGAATTAGATTGAAGCGTGCAAATAGATGCAGTAACACAATCGGTTAAACTAATTAAGTGGTAGGTTATTGGCAAAAATGCTCAGTATGAGCACAAGTGCATGTGCATGTAATGTCTGACTGTGTTGATCATCCACCATGTCAACATGCTTTAATTTGGGAATGACAAGCATCCAAAAATGACCAATTAGGCCTAATCTGTTTAACGTTTAGTTAGCAATCCAACATTATTTATCCATGCCATCTGTAGCAGTAAGATATCAACAGGCAACAAACCTTCCTCGTAGTAGAT
The DNA here is from genome assembly GCF_030253575.1 of Rhododendron vialii. Taxonomy (NCBI): domain Eukaryota; kingdom Viridiplantae; phylum Streptophyta; class Magnoliopsida; order Ericales; family Ericaceae; genus Rhododendron; species Rhododendron vialii. Next base: position 1,376,253 of record NC_080560.1, read on the forward strand.
TTGGCAATTGGTACGTCAAGCACATCGCAAAATTCCATCAACTTCTCTTTCACAAACTTGTCAAATTTTTCCTTAACTTTAATCTTTTGCTTTTCCTGCAAAAGTTAAAACCAGAAGATCAAAGTTTGTTTTGGTAATAAATGCCACAAGTTCAAATGACAAGTACTCAAATAGTGGACCAGTAGGCAATGATATGAATGCAATAAATAAGAAAGAAACAACAAAAATAATCAGTACACAGAAAGGACTTGAACAACTCTTCTAGATGGATTTCTATATTCTTTATGTACATATCAGAATCAGAAGAATGAATAAGAAGAATGGATCCTTTACCTCATTTTCAGTCCATACAAAGCCAGAAAACCGGGAAATATTACTCTTGAATTGAACCACCTGCACAAGGATCATAACCACAGTAAGATTGCAGATAATTTTTTTTCTTTGCTATTCTTCCTTATCTTCTTGTCCCTCTTTCCCCACATATATAGGAAACAACCAGAAGATTGAATGCTCAACGAATAAAGATAATTGGAACCACTTCAGCATTGCATGTCGTTGCAGAACTCTGAAGTAGATGAATAGTGTTAATTTCCGACCATGGGGAAACTAACCTAAGGAATGCTAGAAGGAATAATATAAAATACAATGCTCACTGAAGAAAGGAAGGTTCACAACTTTATCATGGAACCTTAAATAGTTTCATTCATAAGAGCAATTTTGAGTACTAGAGTTATGTGACCTCAGTTGCACATTTAAGCCCCTGAAACTTCTCCAAGGAGGCGATATTCTAAGTAAGAATAAAAAGCGTTATTACAAATTACCTTTCCCCTCCTTCCGAACAGAATCATATGAAGCGATTTGATAGTTTCATCAGTCTTCCTTTTTGATAATTTGTATGCCACTACAAAAGAAATTGTGGTTCAGAATATGACAGTCCACTCTGTGAATTAGCATCCAACACAAAAGGAAACATAAAAGCAGCAACAACATGATTTCTACCAACTTGAGAGATATATAGACAAAACTAGCTTAAAAGGCATATAAACACATCAAAACACGCGGAAACAACAATATGATTAAGTCAAAAAGCATTCCATTGAAGAGTTGAAGTTCAGTGCTACAAGCCTACATGACTTCGTGATTTGCTGATCTACAGCCATGGAAACTATAAAATACATCTTCGGATGACATCAATGTAACAGCACTCAAGCACAATCCTTGAAATGCTCATAAGCTACACTCCAAAGCTATTTCTACTTGATGTTTGTGATTCGGTATTTCATCAAGGAGGACAAGCGCAAATGATGATTTGGCGCCATCCTCATGTTTTGCAACCAGCTCGAATCCAATTCCAAGATCACCATATCCACAATATGACAACTTTACTGTCAGAACAACTAGAGCTTTGCACAAAAGGTATAGGGAGCATCCATTACTGTATTGAACTGTAAGAGAACCAATCCATTGTCTTCGAATAGTCAAGGTATGCCTTTCCAAAGCCAGTTAAGAGATCAGCCTTCATGGACTGGAGTTAAGCTGGTCAACTGGAGTTGGTGGGGGCAAGCTGCAGAGTCTTACGAAGAATCTAGAAAAGACACCAAACACAAAGCCTACCAGAAAGGTAAGACTATCGAAACAGGGAATCCACTAATCAAAACATTTGCTTCCCTTTCGGTACATGCTAACTCAAGAAATTATAAATTGTGATAATGAATACCCCCAACAATCATTCATTGGTCATCTAATCCGTTAACAATAGCATCAGGTGTGAACTTGTTTAATTGTAACCAATAAAAGTAACTAAGAGTAAGTGGAGAAAATAAAGCAGTTAGAATATTACCATTAGGAATGTCTTTCAGTGCCGTACCGCGGCCCTGCAACACAAAAACATAAAATAAATCTAGACAACTGTCAAAACTGAGCTTAATTTCAAAAATCAACAGCAAGCATACGATTGAAGGTGCACCTTTTCTATATGCAAGTCCTTGACAGATTCTTTTTCAATTGATGCAACCAGCCTTTCTACAGATTTCCTTTCACGTACGGGGCGATCACTTGCAGAAGCCATGGGGGTTTTCGGCTCCTTTTCCTCTTGCATTTCCTTTTTACCAAGTGTCTTTGAACCTCTCTTTCTTTTAGGCTTTTCCGGGCTTCCGTCTTCTACTTTCAATCCATCTACCTTCTCCTTATTATCCTTGGTGTCTTTTACCTCCTTTTCCTCTTCCATCGCCTCACTTTCAGCTTCTTCCTTACTTTCCTCTTCCTCTCCTTTACTTTCTTTGCCTTCTTTTTTCTCTTCTTCCTCAGTCTCCTTAGTTTTGTTTTTCTTTGTCCCACTACTCTTCCCCTTTCCACGCTTCTTTGAAGCTTTCTTTCGTTTACTCTTTTCAGCCTTCTCTTCTACCTCTTTCAAGTCAGCCACCTTTTCCTTGCTCTCCTCAGTTTCTTTCACCTCCATTTCCTCATCCATTGCGTCGCTTCCACCTCCATCTTTACTTTCCTCTTCCTTCTCTTTGCTTCCATTTTCTTCTTTTTTCTCTTCTTCGGTTTCCTTACCCTCTGGGTCCACGTCCATTTTCTGCATCTCAACTTTCTCATCGACTTTGCCATCTTCTTCCATTTCTTTTACACCATCTTTTTCTTCCTCGTTCTTCTGAGGAACATCTTCACTCTTCTGATCAACGGTACTGGTCTTTTCTTCCTCTTTCTTCTGGGGAACATCTTCATCCTTCTGGTCAGTGGTGATAGTCCCATTTGCCACTACCTCGGCAACTGCTGTCAAGGTCTCCTCTTCACCCATTGTAGATCAAATTGAAAATAACACGCAACCCAAAACACTTCCTTTTCTCACCCAAAAAACCTTCCAGCTTAGGCCAGCAACAAAGTCTGTCAACATTATAAACTCCACCAAAGTTACTATCTTTCAATTATAAGATTCAATTACTCCGTCCAAGGCAACAGGAATGTCAAACAAAATATAACTAAAACGCCGATTCTCAGAACCAGGACCTGCCCGACAACACAACTACAATTATGTTCATCGGTCTACACTGTGGCGGCAAGTGTGACTGCACTTTGTGAGGTACATTTCCACACTCAGAGTCAGAGGGTACAACATACTCTCATCCAAACTCCCCCCACCCACCCATCCCCACGCACAGAGAGAGAGACAGAAAAAAACAACATAATTTCCTTAAAACCAGGAAGAGTGAACCCTCAGGTCATGTACCCCAAAAAATTGTAAAACGCTTTTGGATTGGAAGGTGCAATGAGGAATATGGAAAATATTGTCTGGGTAAAAAATCTCGTCTTGGGTAAAATCATGTATGCATAAAATATATGGCTAAAGAAGTACGGAAAACTCTACAAGCCCTAACAGGATCCAAAGCTTCGTATCATAGTCAGCAACCAAGAAACCAAAAGAAAGTCATAGAATTTCTCAAAAAAACTAATAAAAAGCAAGCATAAAGTTTGCAGATTGCTCTAGGAGACTGACAAAACCCTAACCTGCCAAAAAAAAATGCAGTCCTTACCCAATAACTCAATAAGCATATGAACAGAGCAGCAAGATTAAACAAAAAAATTCGAAATTTCGAAGTACAAGTTGAGGATTTGAAACTCACATGGATTTTGAGCCACTCCATTAGCTGAATCGAAGCTCACGCAGACTTCTACTTCCACTGGGTTTTCTTTTCGCTCTCTCTCTCTCTCTCTCTCTCTCTCTCTAGTTTCAACGATTTTCTCACACTTCGTTCGGACCTCAGTGTGGGAATTTTTCGTTTTATTTCCCTGTGGGGAATATTTATTGTCCGGACTTCAAATCCGGATTTTAAAAGCAGTTAAATGCCACGTCGACGAGGGGTGTCTGACATCGGAGCGGGATTTATAGTAACAGGAACTGCGGCGGACGGCTGAGATCTGATCTATGACGAGGTGTATTGACGGTGGAGATTTTGATCGGGGAGACTCCTCTCACAAAGTCTACTCCCACCGCTCTCAATCTTCCTGGAAAAAGTTTTTCCAAAATTCGGACCATAATTGTCGAGATAGACGGTTATATGTTGAGAGATGAAATAGAGTGATGGACGTAACACCGCTGGACTTCTCTTCTCTCTTTTTTTAATAAGCAAAAACGCCTTAAAAGCCCGTTGGACTTATCTGGTCTAGTTTTTTGGGATTAAGTTCTTGCAGTATGGCCTGTAATATGTTTTTTTCATTTTACCCTTCAATTATTACATTTTCTTATTTTTTTAATACTATTAATTCAAAAATAAAAAGGGTAAAAGAGGAAATTTTTCATCTATCAATCATTTAGTTTTCATATGGAACAATCTTTTTTGGACGAAAAAAAAGTGTCAATTGAAACTAAAGAATGGAGACGGAGGGAGTACTAATGATCAGATCTCTTCGTTTAGCAAAGCTCGTTAAATACTACAACCTTGAAAAAGTTCATGCTCATCTTATATACATGCCATATCAAAGCACTTTCTTTCTTCAAAAAATGCACGTAGCACATTGGATCGGATCCATTTGTTTGGATATAATGTAAAAGTTTTTCGATATGGCACTGATTGTTATAAGATGAACGTGGTTTTTCTCACGGCTGAGGTACTTAACTTGAGGTTTCTATAGTCACCCCATCTTTTATTACACGATTTTCAACAATTTTTCATCTTAGTTATTACTCTCATCTCACTCCAGTTATCATTCAAAAAATTCCACTCAAAACTTTTACCTATTAAGTTCTACAAAACAAACGATTCCAATCATTGTTACGAGTCTACGTGATGCAAATTGGGCAGGAGCGGGGTAGTACCCGTACTGGACAGGACCTTTGGTCCTTGTTAACGGGGGGAGAATTGTTCCAATCATCCAAGTTATGGTTGACTTTATTCCAACATAACTTAAAGTAAAGCGGCATTAGTTTATGGTCCTGATAGAACGAGGAAGGACCATGTTTTGAAATTGTTTCTTTACCCTATACCTACCACAACTATCCGTTATATTTTGTCAGGTCCTTTTTCAAATTTTTTTTGTCTATTTGTATATCTATTTCGGTTCATGCAAATTGGAGTACTTTCTAAATTTCTCAAATCCAAAGGAATTGAAAACGTAAAAAGATAAGGGGTACTTACGAAACCAGTTATGGTCCAGGACTGCAAATGAACCGAGCTTTTGTCGAACGAGCCGAGTTCCAGTCGGCTCGTTTAGAGCTCGAGCTCGAATTTTTGGCTTGTTTAGCAAATAAAAACGAGCCGACTGGAACTCGGCTCGTTCGACAAAAGCTCGGTTCATTAAGGCTCGAGCCGAGCTCGAGCTCAGTAAAGCTTGGCTCAGCTCGTTTGCAGCCACTTATGGACATACCTCTGCGTTCATGGCTTCATGTGTTACCCTCACAAGAATTAAAGCCAATGTGTTGTGTGGAGTTCATTCTACATGGGTGTGTACCTCTTCTTTTTTACCCTAATGTGTCTTAATGTAATGAAAATCACGAAATGGATGAATATCAGATGGCTCCATTTACTCCAATGAGACATAATTGTAAAATTAGAGTGGCATTTTGGGAATTGGGGATGGTTCTGTGCAGCACATCTCCGAGCTATCGGATCGTGCATCCGACGGCTCGGATCTCATCTCAGCAATGAACTGCTCTCGATCGTTAGTTGCCGAGATGATATCCGAGCCATCGAATGCACGATCCGACGGGCTCGAAGGTATGCAGCACGGTGCACAGCACCAACCTTAAGTCCAACATTTTTGTGACTTTGAATGCAACAAATAGTTGAGAGATTACATACATACTAACTGTTATATAGTTGATTGTTCGTATCAGTAAGAATAGATTCTTATCTAAAAGATTCTTTAAACAAATTCAAACTATTAAAATACGTTTGGAGGTCGAATTTCTACAAACGACCTTGTGCAATCCATCCTCGTACGGTGGAGAAGTTTCTTTTCCTTCCTACCCTATAAATAAGACAGTAGGACACAAATTATTTTTTTGAAGATGCCAACAGACCAAAATGTGGTCCCATGTCCAAAAGCATAGGTTAATAGGATTAATACCTAAACATTTGTCCCTTGGGCACGGATCAGTTCGGTCCGGGCCGATTTCACGGTTCTCGATTTTTCTTGATCGGCCCTAGTCATTTTTCTGGTGTCGGTTTCGCTTCAACTTTTGTTTGTTTTTTTTTATTTTTTATTACCGTATATGTCGCCCAGATCAATTTGTCCACACCTTAATTTAATTCCGACGTGTGAAGATTGCGACCTGACAACTTTTTCGGTGGTCCCTAACTCGAAATCAATAAATGGCCAACCAATGTGCCCTTTCATCACTCCAGGAATGGGAAGAGGAAAAGATTTTACAAACCAAACCTGATCAGACATCAACCAAGTCCAAGGAATACAAAATTGGGTAAACATAATTTTGCGAGAGGAATATGGACAGATTTTGTAAAGGTAACTCAATGGTTGGTATTCAAAAGGAATAACTTTCGGCCAAGTCCCATTTTGCACCGTCAAATTTTTTATTTTTTTATTTATTACCAATGTGGTGTCCGAGTTCTATTTGCAAGATTAAAAATTTCCACCAAGAAAATAATTGTACAGTTAATAAGTCTTTTACCTTTTCTATGCCCAATAAGAATTTGTATTTTACCAACCGTTTCTTAATAAAAACCGCGGTTTAATACAAGAAATTACTTTAGTGCAGATAGAAATATCTTTTTTTCTTATGTTTCTTTGTTACAAAAAAAAAATTGTTAAAAATACTGGACTACAATTCTAACCAAATGAAGAAAAAGAAAAAAAAGGACAGCAACTATCCTTTTTACCCTTGCCATCTAAATTGTTAGATGTGGCAATTTGGTCATTCATTGCAATTGAAATAGATCATCTTCAGTCATAAGGGTTAAACCGTCACAGTACTTTTTCGTTTCTACGTAATTAGTGAAATCATTCATAATACTTAATCCAAAATATCAGTATGAGAATAAGAAATTTCTTATTGCTTAAACACCTCGTTAAAAATTTTAAATTTTAATTTTAAATGCAAAAATATTTTTCGACGGTACCTAAAAGGGTACAATAAAACATTAAAAAAAATTAATCCCATCTGGAAACGAACAAAAAAAAAACACTTCAAAAAATATGACAGTAAATTACTCCTATTAGCCGTGGCAATTTCGTCATTTAAGGCACATAAGCGGAATTCCGGATGGCCACGTTTCTGTTTGAGATTACAGAGCCAAAAGAGAACTTTCTAGGGTTAGGGTTTTTCACTGCGTACCTTTCCTTCTAAACCAATCGCTTCCTTCCAAATTCAGAAATGCTGCTTTCATGTGACAGCTAATAACAAAAGTCGTGAGAAAATCTTGGAAATTATTCGAAGTGGCGAAAGAATATTTGGTGTGAGTATTGGGCTATTAGTGCCCTGTGGTGGCTTCAACTCCATGATCATTTGCATTCCATGGATCCTTCTTCAGTTCACGCAAATCCTTCACTTCAACAAGACGATGATGATTGGGGTAATCCATTGTTGTTCTTCTCCTCTTTCATTTTTGGTCCTTGAAAGTCAACAATTGCATGAAATTTTGAATCTTTTTGATTTGTGAAGATGGTTTCAGTAGGTCCTGGTAATACCTTCTCTTGGTCATTAGAAGGGTTTATTGGACTTGCGGTTTTATGATTATTTTTATTGATAATCTATCTGTTTATTATTACGATAGAAATTTGCTGAATGGCTAATGAAGATACCCGTTTCTCTTATAGCTTAAGCTTTTAGATGAGTTGAACCAAGGGGTTGGCCTGGTGGTCTAAGGCATGGACTTAGGTGTTTGCTCTATGCTCAGGTTTCAGGTTCGAAACCTACTAGGTGCTATCAACGCCTTTGGAGCTGGTCAGTCCATACGGGGCTTTGATTGAGCCCTTGCTAGTGGACGATGAAATTGGTGCCCTAGGATTAGTCGAGGTTTGTCCTGAACACCTATTAGTTATCCAAAAAAAAATGAAGCTTTTAGATGATTTGACTGTTAACAATCTATATAGTATGAGACAGTAGTCAATAGATCATTTTTTGGCAATGTCTAAAAGTCGCTAGGCGCTAGTCGGGCGGTCGGCCACCTTCAAGCAATTAATCGGTGGATATAAATTAGTTATCGGCGATCAATCGTTAGTCAAATCTAATCGGATAGGCCTCGCCAGCAATTAATCGCCGATTAACTCCTTGTTTTAGAACATTTCTTTTTGGACCTGACCACCTACTTCATATCTAGAATATTGGTACGTGTTTAGCCTCCTCGCTTGTGGAGGAGAGTCTGGCCACGTGTGAGGGGAAGTTACCCTCTCTCTAATACTGTAGCTTAGTATATATGACTATCAGATTCAAGAACTAATGATTTTGGTATCTAGTTCTGCATTTCGTTAACTGTGTTTGGTCCTAGGATTTAGGGACGGAAGGGTGGAAAAAAGGAGAACCAAGGAAGAGGAAAACGAAGGAGAAAAGTTTGTTTTTGTTTTTATATTTGTTCAGTTGGCTGAGAGCATGAATAGACATTTCCCCGAAAAAGAAATTCAATTTTATTCTGTTAATCAGAAGAAAAATGAACAAGTACAAGTTACAAGCATTTTCATTTGGCATTCCCTTTCTCTCAACTGTCTAATCCTGGTTTCCCCATGAAGTGATGAAGTCTACTTTTCTTACCCTATTCCAATATTCTGCGACTCCCATCCCACCTCTCTTTCTTAAATACACTGGAATGCACTTGGAACACAGCGCACATACCTCTATCAGACTTAGGAATGAATCACCGTCACCTGGTATCTAAATCGGAGAAGAGAATTCTTACTTGTTGATACTTGGCAATTTTTTGAAATTGGAGGAAGGGATATAAAGGAGGACCTTTAGTTCTAGTTTATAGTTTAGGCTATGAGAAACACAAATATATGAAGGCAATTCCTAGAGGCCGGAGCTCATTGTTATACTTGGAAATAGTTAAGTTCTCTCTCTTTTTGTTCTTTACACCTGCTTGTGTGTGCGCGCGGCAAGGGAGATTCACAGCCCTCTAAAAGAAAGAAAAAAAAAGAAAGAGCGGGCATAATATAATGAGTCACGTTAGAGCTGATGTTTGGAAAGTTTCTGTGCAACTAAACAAGGTTAATCGGTTTTATGGTGATCAGGGACTCAAGAAACAGATATCTGTCTATCTTTTCACAAACGAACACACTTACAATTTTTTTGCAGACTTTGCCAATGATGTGAGATTTGAGCTGTTGTGACTGCTCGTGAGTCGTGACAGGTCAGATGTGAAGGGTGGACCAATGTTAACAGAAATGCTTGAGGGAGGGATAGAAGACCTAAATAAAATTGCGATGATCTGGTTAAATAGTATACTAATTTGACTGAGCATATAGTCATTGCAAAAAGGAATCACACGGCCTACCCCCCGTTGATTAGGAATTTAAGAGTTAGAACATGAGGCTTAGTTTCTTTGGTGTTTTTACTTGGTTTAGTGTGTATGTGGAGATACTTAACTTTTCGTGTCTAATGATGATTTTTTATGTAGATACTGAGGGATTTGTGATTCCAAGCTTTGGTATTGGAGACCCTGACTCTAGTAAAGCTGAGGCTTCAGAAGTAGACTCCACAGTTTCTTCCGTTAAGGTGAGATGCACTAGTTCATTTTATGAGTGGGAAAGTACATCGTGATTCTTGTGTACGCTGAGCCCTCGTGGACTAAGATACTTAAAATCTATTTACTTGGTTACTTTGGTTGGTCAGGCTAAAAAGGAAGAGCAAATATACCTGGGACCCCACGGAGCGCCTCCACAGTCAAAGCAACAAGAGCTGAACTCATCTGGCCGTAAGCAGCGGTTCAAGCAGAAACTAAAGGAGGCGGATAGGAGAACCAGTGGGACTGGGCGGGAGAATAGGTTGGAGAATCTAAGGGAGCTTGTTGGCGGTGGTAGTGGTGGTGGGAAAGTACCCAACATGTCGAAGAGTTCCTCCCGGGATTGGCTTGATCCACACTGCCATGAGTCTCAGTTTGAGAAGCGATATCGGTACTAGTTCATCTGTCTGTTCTGATAGCTTGAGGTTCCTCTGAGAGCTTGTTTTCTGGTTACCTAACTGTGACTTTAAAGTCTATCACTCTCTCTCTGTCTCGCCCCTTGTATCCGAGACTGGGGATACATCTATTATGCATTTTGAGAATAATCCTGTGGTTAGACCTATTGAGGAAGCTTCTACTGCATATGTTATATCTATGAGTTCAAAGATAGTCTGGTTTTCTGTGCTTCTGTTTCGCAATGTCGCAATGACATTAACTGGTTTTTCCTACATCAGATTAGTCAATCCGGGTCTAAAAACGAAAGATTTGTCAATCCCAATTTGGTTTGAGTAACACTGTGATGACTGGATTTTTTGTTTCTTTCCATGGTACATTGGAGATCGTAGTAGTTGTTTATTGCAGCCCAAGAATCCAATCTGTTGGTTTCAAAGTAGAAAATTACTCCATTCATTAATGTTGAAGTGATGCTCCTATGGCACATTCGTGGGACTCACTTTGTGGTGGGACTCATAGCCATTTGTGCGGGGTTAAGGCTCTGGATCGTCGTTCAAGGAGCTCTGAAACTACGAGGAATCTGTGTCTTTCTATCTGCGCGGCTTATTAAAAAGCTGAAATTTTAGTTTATACAAGGGCTTATGATTCAAAAGCAAGAAAAGGTTTACTTTTAGTAACTTCCACTTCAAGAATTCAGCAATTTTAACTTTTGAGTAAGCTGCAATTAACAGGCCTGTCATGAATTCTGGAACTTAAGCGTTGGATGAGAGCTTCCAACTGAAGCCTCAACGAGTTTGCTTAATTTTTAACCAAGACTGAGGGTGGATGCATCTTTTTCTTGAGACCGGATCCTCTGTGCCGAAAATCCCGGTGTCTTTGTGCTGAGGGGTTTTTCGGCCGTTAGATTTAAAACATTAATACACACACACGCACGCACACTTCACCAGTCAGAAAATCCTTTGGCATAGAGGCACATAAGTTTTCAGGACAGAAGAGATTGGATCCCCTTTTTCCCAACCAATCAATCATTCGGATCTAGAAAGAATCTATTTTGCTCATTATTATGTACTCTTTTTTTTTTATAACTAAGATATTTGGATCACTTTATGCGTACCTCGATTAATTTTGGGACTCAATTCTGTCTTGCAAGATGCTCAATTAAAGCCAAAGCATTATTGGAACTGTACTCTAAGAATTGGGACGCACCCTGAAGGGAAAAGTAGCCGACAGTTTTTCGTGTTTCTCAAAGGGTGCGTGGAAAGATGTCAAGCCTATGCCCGTTAAATGACCATTTCACCCTCCTTTTCTCTTCTTCTTCAATCTGTAGCAATTGAGTTTTCTGTCTTTGACAAATGGCCATGGGAATAGGATCTGGGGACGGCAGGGTGTCGCCTGACTCTACCGTCCCGAAAGGGTGCCGCCAAAAGAATCAGACGGCACCCTCTCCAAATTCATGGGAATAATGCTGGTAAACGAGTCACACGAACATTATAATAAATATTAGAGAAATATTTGAAAAGTTAATGATTTTTTATTATATGTTTGAACTTGACTTGTTTCATTAAGAGAGTCAATCTCGAACCAATTTTAATTGAACAGTTTACTAAATTATTTTGAACAACTAATTTTTTAAAACACTATTATCCTAATTAGTTGAATAGTAACTTGCTCAAATTTAATGGAAAATCTTAATTAATGCTTGGTTTGGCTAAAAAAATAAGCCATTAAGACAAATTAAGCAAGCATCTTTTCAGCCATTTTCAGTCAATAAGCCAATAATCTAGACTTATTTTTTTTGCCAAACCAAGCCGAATTTTCATACTCCCTTTTTTGGTTAAACCACTCTTTTTTGTTATCTTGTAATAAACAACATTGTAAATTTATATTACGAGAAAACAAAAATAAAAGTGTCGTTATAAAGAAAGAGAGTGTAAAAATCAATTACCTAAACTTAGTGGAACAAGGCCTAGACATAGATGACTTCAAAATCAAGTACCTTAATGGTGTAATTACCCTTCTTTTATATATAGAAATTGCTAAAAACAATCCGGTGGACCGTAAAAAAGTGCGGTTATATCTTTTCGGTATTTTTAGCGTAATGACAACCCAATTTCGTTTATAAGTCCTCGCAGTACTATTTTCTTATCTAGAACGTGAGAGGAGAGGCAGGAAGTTAGTGACAGGAGAAATTTTTCAATGCCGGGTCGGTATCGGGTGGTGTCCGCTCGGCACATTCAGACCGTTCATTTCGATTTTGGACGGTTCAAATTTGGAGAGAAAAAAAGGGGAGAGAGAGATTGGCAAGGCAGCAGAAAATTTTCAGTGCCGAGTTGGTACCAGGTGGTGCCTGCTCGACTCATCCAGACTGTCCATTTTGGTTTTAGACGGCTCGAATTTGAAGAGAGAAAGAGTGGTGAGGTGATATGAGAGAGAGTGTTTAAATTTGAACCATCTAATACACTTTTGAATGCTGAGCAGGCACCACGTCGGCGCGGCCACGTGGTACCCACCCGGTATCCAAAAATTTCTGGCAGTGACAGGGATGGGCAATTCGGGAAACCAACTTTAGTAGGCACTAGAACACGTGGAGTACAAATTAGTAGGATGAAAAAGAGAGAACGAAATTTTTACAGTCCTCGCAAAAAGCAAGCATTATTGGCAGAAGAATCTCTCTCTCTCTCTCTCTCTCATCCATGGAAATCCCCAAGAGGCTTTCGAAGTTGAAATTCCACTTCCTGGTCGGCGTCGCCCTCTCTCTCCTGATCTTCTCCCGCGTCTACCTGTCTCCCAAATTCGTCGACGTCGTAGCCTTTTTCGGGCCCCTCTTTCTCTCCACCGCCCTGTTCCTCCTCGCCGTCCTCGTCTTCGGCCGGACCTTGCCGCCGGCCGCCGAACCTCCCGGCGAAAAAGCCGCCGAGGTGATTTTGGATCTCGTTACTGCCCAACCACTAGAAGTACAAGTACAACCAACCGCCGAAGAAGAAGAAGAAGAACGAGTACTCATCAGAAACAAACAAACCGAAGAAGAAGTGCAAGCCGCGGAAGCAGAAGCACAGGCCGCGGGAGCAGAAGCACAAGCCGCGGGAGCAGAAAGTGTTGAATCTGACCAGAAGATGTAGCTCCCTGTTATGTGTTCTCTCTGTCTCTAATCCCGTTTCTACCTGTAGCTCTAGATCTGTTCTTCTTTCGGTTTTTTCGTGTACTGGTTTGGGAGAATCGACCCGACGTGACATGTAAATTCCGGTTGGTTCTTTTGCTACTCCATTATTGAGGGGTTTTTTCGGTCTATCCAATTGGGAGCTTGGTACTTTTGATTGCTGGATTTTTTTTTTGATTGATTAAAAAAAGATAGGATTAATGTTGGGAAAAATATGACATGTGGGTCGCTGGCTCGTTCCGTTAAGAAAATACTTATTTTTTGAAAATACTTATTTTTTGAATTAAAAATAATGTATGCGAAAATAATCTATTTTATAAAGCGAAAAATAAATATTTAAAAAATAATATTCGTAACAAAACCTTGACAAAACGAAACTGTAACACAGGATTGATTGTACTGCGTTTGATTTGGGTGGAATGAATGATGAAACTAGGAGCGGAGAATCATTTTCAACCAGTGAATGAAGAGGAAAATGATTCCAATGGTCCGGATCGATGGTATTGAATAGTCCACAGTCCAGATTTAAGTGGCCAAATAATCCTCCTCTGGTCCAATTCTAACTTCCGTCCCGCGCGTCAAACGTGAGTAGTTTAATCCCGAGGAATGCGTGGCCTTGGCCTTGAACTTGACCTTGAAGAGGGATAATAATTCCACCATCAAACATGCCCTTTTAGTTTTGGAATTCATTTTCACCATCTTAACTTTAAGATTTTTACCGCTATTCGCGCCACTTTTTCTATTCAGTTGTTTTCTGATGTTGATTGTTGCCTACATTGTCTCTATGATTAGATAAAAAAAACTATAAGCCCCATGTCTCTGTCGCAAAAGTTACCACTTCATTGAAGTGTCATTGGGAGTACAATGTCAAGATGCTACATGAATGATAAAGTAAACAGTGAATAAGGATGGTGGGGTGTTGATGTCAAAAGATGAGTCGAGGCGTGCATAAGTTATTCAGAGCTACCCAAAAGAAAAAATAAGTCGAGGCGTGCAAAACAAAAATATTAACTCGGGGTAATTCGAATTCACCACGATGGAAAAAATTGTAGCGTATAAAAAGGTGGGTTGTCCCTGAAACGAGTGGCAGACCGAAGACGCGAAACTTCAAGAGGGATCATAATTGTATGATTCTCCAATTTCACTTTTACAGGCCAGGACGAACTTATTGGCCTGGATACGACCAAATTGTCAAATTGTACGCATTTCATTGGGCCCCCCACACCAACCCAGTCAAAAGTAGACATGATACCAGGGGAGGAACGGTTGATGGTTCAAGTTCATTTCCTAGAGGCGAAACAGGAGCGCGAGATTGAAAAGCATCTCTCTCTGAACAGTCTCAAATTGCTAAAGTTCGCGAGCCAAGATCGAGAGCAAGGAGCGAGGATCGAGAGCATGAGACCTCCTGAATTTCCTCCTCCTCTAACTTCCGTATAAAAAACCAATCCGGCACAAAGTATCCTGCTCTCCTTCCTCCATTTCTATTTCGTCCAGTTCTTTCCAGTCTACTTGATCGCCTGCACTGAATGGCCCATCTAGCCAAAAATCAATATCATCGCATTCTTGCTTGGACGTACCTAATTCCAAGACACGAGCCTTAATGGATTGTAAGTTACAAGGACCAATTCAGGAATCCCCATGATTGCTGAAGTAAAACACCCACAAAATAAAACATGTTCATCTCCAATTCTCCTCGCCTAGCAACAGTTTCCAAAATATACAAATTGCGACAGTTCTCAAAGGCCAGCACTCTTACATCAAATCAGGCATAGTTGCAACCAAGGAGTAATGTAATTGCCAGAAGATGAATATACAAACTTAAGAAGGCACAATTCACATAATTTAAGTTCCGCGCATATGTACAATCAGGTCACCTTTTCCTCAAAGCTACCTCTTTAGAGATTGTTTTTCTCACCTCCCGGTTTGCGATGACTGGGCAAGCATTATATCGGAATAAGACAAAGTTCCTGACTGATCGACATCAAGATCTTCAAACTCTTCCATCACGAGAGCGATGTCTTCTTGATTAATCTTCCCCATCTCTTTCAGCTTATATATTATGAATTCGGCAGCCCTATTAGAATGGAAATAGATACTATTTTAAATTACTCGAATTGACAGAGACTATGGAGAAAAACTTCAGGAAACTAGTATTAATAGAATAGGCTTGTAAAATGCAGTTTCAACCTACCCAACGACTCCATCATTATCAAGATCAGCTGCCTCCAAATCCACATTAGTCACTCTCCTTGTAAGAACCCACCTGACCAATGCCTTTTGTCTCCTCTCAGTATATAGCTCAGCAAGATACAAGAAAAATTGACCAACACATATAGTGCTTGTCAAAATCCAAAATATGGCGAAAACACGCCCTGCCTCTGTTGAGAAGCTTTTATCTCCATAACCCAGAGTTGTGATTGTAGAACACACGCAATAAAAGGCATCAACAAGATCCAGCTTCTCAACAGTCGCAAGGAAGATTGTCCCAACAACTATAAGCACCAACAAAAAGGCAAGCATCATAAAGCACTTGTACCTCACTTTGTTTTTTTCAAGCTCCTTTAACATTTCTGTCCTACCGAGTTGTTGATGTATGTGTAATGTTTTACTAATCAGCAACGTTTCTTGCTTCTCTACTAAGTAGTCTGCTGCTTTGGAAAGAATAAGTCCAACTAGAGCCATCCCTGTGAATACAAAAGCACAGGCAAGGAGTTTTGAAAGGGTCCCGTTGGGCACGAGATCACCATATCCAACGGTTGTCATTGTCACAACACAGAAATAAACAGCATCAAGAATTCCATTGGTTTTCTTCCCCACAATCTGGTTCCTGACAAGGTAGAAGCAGATTGTGCCTACGCCAAGGTAGATGACTAAACAAATGGCTACTTTTCTAAAACTTGGATGGATTTTATTGAAAAAGGATTCAGACCGTGGAAGTGATTTGTTGCCATTTATTTCTGGAGTAACATGTTCAGGTAAAGGAGCACTTTTACAGCGGCGGTATCTCCTTATCTTGGGTACGTCACTGTTAGTAGTCTGAGGAGTACGATCTAACAATGCCGGCAGCAAGGATTGTCTGGCAGTGTCATTTTCCATTGCAGTGATGCAATAAACGTGAAAAACTGTTACAAGTCCTGCAAATCGTTGTTTGAGATACAACACAATTATGGTGCATAACAATAGACTAGAGAAGGTATTGTGCTGAAAAAGCTCATGCTTTTAGCTCATCTATGTGAAGTAACATACCCTAAAAATCACTGGAAAGCTCAAAATATGTAGATCGACATCGCTGGCTAGTTCTGCCTATCCCTTATTCTCTTAGCGTTGGGTGTAAGTGGTTCTATACTTCTATGCCAAGCAATTGTTCAGCGGTGCCCCAACACCCTTCCCCACCACACACCACGGCTTCTTGTACCACTTTCTCCTGGCACATTATGAGGTCTTCCGGCACATATTTATGATTTCTGTTGGGTCCATAAACATAGGACGCACCACTGAAATGTTTGTTGAAGAAGAGAATGGGGGCACGACGTGGCGGTGCCCCAAGACCACCTAATAATTTTTCCTTCTATGCCAGTGTGTTTGATCAATTTCCTGCTTTAAGTAGGCTGCAACTAGCAGCTATACCTATGCCTAGAAAATTTATTAGAAGTTTGTTTCCACGAAGGAGAATGGTAGTTAGAACAGCCAAGCGAAATCTCTACCTCCCAAACAAAAGCAACTACTAATTTCTAGCTAAATTTATCAGTAGATTCAACTGGGTAATCTCACTACACCTGTATTAGTAGTGGGATATCTAATGAATGATCACTAGCAGGAAAAACTGCGGTATATACTAATATACATGTAAAACAGTAGTAAAAGTTATCGACAATACACGGTAAGAAGCATTGCAATTTCAAGCCAGAAACAAGTCCGGACCACAGTTAATCACCATACCCAAAGTTTTTCGTGTTTAGAGCATCTCTAATCCAATACTCCATTTTTGTCTCCATTCCTCCATAATAATGTATTTTATTACAAGAGTAATTTTGGAGGAAATCTAACTACAACCCAATACTCTATTTCTATCTCTATTTCTTTAAAAACTCACTCCAAATCACAAACTTCACCACTTTTCTTCCAAAATTGAAATTCTCATTTTTCTAATTTTATAAAAAAACATACTCAATATTGGTCTTATTTTTGAAGATATTGTAAATATCTTTTGATTGGTACCAATTTTATATATAAAAAAAAATGTATCAACACTAATAATTTGATGAACAAAATGGAATTTGGGGAGAGTAAATAGTGAAATGGAGGAGATCCAAAAAAAATTTCTTCATCCTCCAACTTTGGAGTTCCAAAGGATGGGTTGGAATTGTATTTTTTCTCCAAAAATGGTTCTCTCAAATGGAGAAATGAAAAAATGGAGGATACATTGGAGATGCTCAGTTTGAAATTCTTACTCAAAAAAATAAAAACCAAACAAAAAGACGACAAAATACATAGATCCATAGAATGAGAGCCACACGCTCCACTCAAAACGCAACCGTATATATCTCTGTTTGTGCGTGCGTGCGTGCGTGCGAGAGAGAGAGAGAGAGAGAGAGAGGGTTTCGAAAACCTTTGAGAAAAGGGTGGAACGAGGTCTTATTTCACTCATTTTGGTCAGTGGGAAAGTGAACTTTTTGCAGTAGTTCTTCTTCGTCGTCTCCCTGAGTGCTTCCTTCTTCTCGATTCGTACGGTATTATGGCTGCCTGGCTGGGCCGAATTCGCTAAAGGCGGTGGTTAATTGGGACAGGTCTGAACTCCATTTACGCGCTAGTACCCCATTGGGCCAGCGGACCGACATCCAATCCAAGGAACCAAACGTACCACGTAGCAATTGGAATTTTTTTCTCTTACTTGAATTTTTTCAATATTGATATTAATACTGTATTATGTTTCTATATTTTTTATTTTTTCCATCGAGATAAAAAATAAAAGGTAGGAGTAAAAATTTGGCTCGAATCTTAAAAAAATAAAAAAACTACAAAAATCTGTGCCAAAAAACCTGAAAAGTTTGGCCAAGAGGCCCTAGATAATCTCAAACCATCTTAAAATAATACTAGTACTCTCTCTAGACTACACTAGAACGAGAAACTTTTTTTATACCGGGTATGCCAAATCTTTGGTATTCCTCCGATTTATTTCTAATTTTTCGGCCATTTTTCGATCACACTTGGATGATCGACTCTGTTCATTTTGTAGAGTTTGGCGAGAACCTTTGACTTAACAAAAATCGTGTTTATCGGATTTTTGTAGATACATGATCGGCACACGTGAAAATTGAAGAAAACCAAACTAGGATCCAAAATCACATTGAATCGGAATCCAGTTTTATTTTTTTTGCAATTTTCACCTGTGCCGATCATATATCTATTAAAGTCTAATGAACACGATTTTGGGTATGATTATGGTTCTCATCAAACTCTACAAAATGAACGGAGTCAGATTATCTAAGTGTGATCAAAAAATGGCTAGAAAATTAAAAACAGACAGGAGGGAATATCAAGGGTGTTGGTATCCCCGGTATACTAAAAAGTTTCTCAGAACGAGAGCAGAGAGATTAGTCCATTTGTTGTCGTTTTATTTACTAAGTTTTTCTTACATCGACTAACAAATGTTGTTACATTTTATTACATCGACTACAGATATTGTTAACATACTGATTTCTGTATTTATTTAAAAAATTAATATTAAACATAATTTTATTATTTTCTGCATGTTCTCGTCGGAACGAACTAATATTTTATAAAAAAAATTGATGCAAAATTATTAAATTTACAAATATAAATTAAAAATACTAATTTTCTATAATTATTAGGCTGAAATAGACTTGGGTAGGAGGAGCAATTATTCCATGTCCTTGGGAAATGACATTACGTGGCAATGACCCAAACTCTTTTCTTATCACACATTTGTGTGTGGGGATGAGAATTTTTGACCCAACACAAAATTAGCGGATTAGGGTTAGTTATTTCTGACACAGAACACGAACGGGACATGATACGATAACACGAAAAACTCAATAGGCCAAGTTAGGATTGAGAGAATTATGATACGAATATGAGATGACACGGATTATGGTTAGTTATTTCTGACACAGAACACGAACATGACATGATATGATAACACAAAAAACTCAATAGGCCAAGTTAGGATTGGGAGAAATTTGATACAAATATGAGATGACATGAACACAACACGACACATCATGATGCCCATTTCTTAATTTGTGGGCTCCATACATTTTATGGTTGCGATCATACAATATGCGATGTAGAAAGAGTTTGAGGCACTAACATGGCGGTGTCACATGGGCATTGAATAAGGGGGCAACTATTCGCAGCCTCGTATTTTCTCCCTTAGCTCGCTACATTTCGGTAAATAGTTGTTGAAAATCATTCATAAAATTTCGATAAATTTCGTATGTTCAACATTCGGTAAACAACTGCAGAACATACATTTTCGATAAATATCTGTTGAAAAAAATATTATATTTCGGTAATTGTACGTTAAAAATGTATCTCAATTTCGATAACTAACAGGCGAGTATAATTGAAAATTTTGTAACGGGCTAAGAAAAAAAATATAAGACTGCGAATAATCGTCCCTTGAATAATTTTGCGGATAGGAGAAGCCGGATTCTTTATCTTAAATTTAAAAAATTCCGGGAAATCCAATAAAGCTCGAACCAATGAGAGAGTACGACCCCTCCTCCTCCCTTCTATAAATACCCGCTCTAGACATTTTGAATCAGTTTAAAAAACCACAAGATATGGAGGGAACGCGTTCAAATATCAAATCTGGCGACCTACTGAAGAAGATCAAAGGTATTTCGAATGCTTCCATAAAACACTACTCGTAAAATCAATCGTCTGTTTCACTCCGTTTAATCACCAATTGTGGCTGTCGATGTCTACATTGCTTTTGTTCCGTTGTGATTTGCTTTTGTTCGTAGGGATAACTCGATCGATTCTCGAAGATATATGCACCGGACGATCGCCGTCGCTTTACATCGATCGTTTCAGGAATTACTGCACCGACGCTACTGGAAACTGGTTTGAACTCTCTTACGCGGCTCAGAATTTTAGTTTTCCCAATGTTCGGTTGCCATTTTTGTTAGTAATTTTGTTGCCGCTTAATGTAAAGTTTGTCAAAATGCTGAAACAACTCGTGGATTAAGATTTTGTGTTTGGATGATGAGAGCTGGCAATCTCTGTGTCTTCTCTACTTGTTTGATCGAGATAGAGAGGGGAGTTAAGCTGCTTAGGATTTATTCAGCTAATACGAACATGGAAGTTTGATTGTGGTTTTAGGTTTAGCCGTTTAGGATTGTGTGGGTGCTTGAGATTACAAAATCTTATGCCGTTCAAAGTGAAGGGAAAAAATTTAGGGCCGATAAACGAATCGAAGGAGCCAAACAGTTGATTGTTCAATTTTGGTCTGAAAATTTAACGAGCTACAAAAATATACTCGAGCTTGGCTTGTTTATGAGACGAGCCGATCTCAAACGAGATTTAATCGAGCCGATCATGAATCGATCTCAAGTAGCTTGAATTTTGTATATATCGTAAGTCAAACTAGCCGAGTTGTTTGCTCGAGTTTGGTTCAAAAGCTTAACGAGCTTCAAAAACATCTTCAAACTTGGTTGTTAAGTAATAAACTGATCTCGAATGAACTTTTAACGAGCAAACTTGAGCTTGGACACGAGCGGTTTGGTTCATTTATCAGCCCTAGAGTGAAAATGAAATGGTTTATGCGTTTTTGTTTTTGAAATTGCTGCAATAGGATATGGGGAAACAAAGCATATGATACCAAAACGAGAGAATAGAAGGATATCACCCTTTTCGACACAGCAAGTTAAAAATAAACAACTATCAGACAATTATTTGAGGTGGAAAACAATTTGGGAGAATCTGATTACTCAGTTTAGGACATAGAACGTTGGATAGTGTATTAATTAACCAGTACATTATGCTCCCCTTTCCCATTGTTTTGTGTAGGCTATACCATTTTAGAATGTCCCAAGATTGTTGCCATGCTTATCCCTCAGAAAGTTATATTTCTGCCACTCGACCACCCCCCTCAAAAGAGGGGGCCGGGTGCGGTGGGAAGATAATGTATATCTAGTGCCCAGTGGCATATAACTGTATACTGTCGTCATACTGAATTTGTATTGTGTTATGCAGTTTTTGCAGCTTTGATTTGTCCATTGGAAAGGAAATTCTCATACTACAGAGGGAATGCCATGCACGTAGGCTGGGTGAGTCATGCTTGACGTGTAGAGTCATAATTGTAGTTATGATGTCACAAAAGGACCTAGCTGCCATCCATTGGCCATAATATGTTGATTCGTGACAAAGTCTCATATGCGGGGTTACATCATCTCTTCCTTTTCAGATGTCTTGCTAAGAGTGCTATTGGCTGTTCAGCAACTTCTGCAGGGAAACAGGCACGGGTCAAAAAGAGATATATATTACATGCATCCTTCTGTATTTCAAGGTGAATCTAGATTTTGTTTTAGTATCCATTTCCTATCAAGATTCTTTGAGAACACAGGGCTCAACTTGGTTTGGTTCGGTTTGGTTATTCTTTGAGAATTTTGAGTCCAATGCCTTGTGGTATGCTACGGACATTCATCTTTTTGTTGGCCCCTCTCATTTTGTTATACTTTTGTCTAGTGGACACTCACTCATATGTCTGGAGGATGTACCATGGTAGACTGGTAGTTGTCATGTTCCTATTGCTCTGTTTTGAGAGATTGAAGAGGACATGGAATATTTTGTGTCAGCTGCTCTGTCTTCGGGATTCTAAATCTTTTAGCTGTTGATGCTTTCTCAGTGTAATGTTCTCTTTCTATTCATCCCAAGCAGAACAGTCAGTTGTAGACCGAGCAATCAATGACATATGCATCCTTCTGCACTGCAGTCGCCACAACCTAAATGTGGTACATACTGTAATCTCACTATAATTCTGACCGTTACCTGTTGCACAATTCTTTATTTTCTTGTTGAAATGAATATATGAATGAGCAGTCTGCCTCCATACATGCAACATTGGAAACAGGTTAAGGTTGTTACAATTTGAATATCTTATATTTTATATTTTACGTTTTCTGCCGGTTATGTTCATTTTAGGAAGTTTCTATTTCTTGTAACTTGCTGTTTTTGCATGATAGAGAATGTGTGCACTCAGCATTTTCTGTTGGCTAGTATGAAAATCTTTTCGGTTGACTATTATTCAGAAAGTCATTATAATGTGGCTGTAACTAGAATGTGGCCTTCACACTACATTATTACTGTTGTAGATGTCAACTGATATTGCTGTAAAAATTGTTTCAATGCCTCGCAAGTAAAAAATTGGGAAATTTGCTCAACTGGCTGATTGCAAGTAGTTTTCCAAGAACTAGTTGCATAAATGATCTGTTTTATAATTTAAATGTAAACTTGCTATCTTATGAAGTGTTTAAATCATGCAGTTTCCTCTCTGCAGGTATCTGTTGGAACTGGGTGGGTATCTGCATCAACTAATAACTATTCAATGATGTGAACCTCCTTTGAATGATGTATTTCAAGTATATTTTACATTTGAAGAGTCTGCAATTTCTGGTGGCTGAAAGCCTGCAACGCAAGTATTGTAGTCGTCCATATTGACACATAGGTTACTAGTAGCAGAGCTGTATCATGTTGATATGTTATACTAAAGGTACTAATTAAGAATAAGTGGGAAACTACATTTGCAGGTGATTTCTAGTGATTTGATGATTTATGTTAATTTGCTGTAATTTCATATTTTTTTGAAATTTATCCTAATTTTGTATTTTTACTTCATCTTTTGTTGACGAAAGATTTTCACACTCCCAAATCCACTTTATTGAAGCATCCAAAAAGAGGACCAACATGTAATTTGCTTCTATACTTCATGCTTTCAGTCATGCATGTATTTAGTTACTGGAACAAATTTTCATGTGTTGCATAAGTTTCCATGGACCTAATGTCCACCGAAATAAAGATTTATACTGGATTCGTAAATTCCATGTTATGGATGACCTTTGCTCGTGCCTAGTATTTCATGTACTTACTATACTAGCATGCCATCAGTCTTAATGTTTGTTGGCATTTTTTCCTATGCTAGATTGGTGATGGGCTGGTTGAGATTCATAGAAGCTGGAAGGAAATTTGATTGCATTAGTAGTCTTAATACTGTAAGAAGAATAGATGGTATTTTTAATTTTATATCATGAAACGCTCAGCTAAATGTTCATATCTTGTGGTTTTGCAGGCTCAACCTGTTCCTGTACATGTTGAAGAAGTCAAAGGTATCCATATTACAGTGGATAAAAAGCGTGATTTTACAGAAGCTTGGAAAATCTTCTTTCTAAGTGTTTCTCTTGTTTGGGACGTGTAGTATTTACTCCCTCCGTCCCTTTATTACAATCCAGTATTCCATTTTGGGCTGTCCCTTAATAAGTGTCCATTTTGTAAAGTTAGTGGGTAAAAGTTGATGAATTGTCTATTTTATCCCTAAAAGTAGATTCCATTTTGAAAAGTTAGTAAATAAAAGTGTAATGATGATGGGTAAGTAGGGAAAGTGGAGGAAAAAGTTGATGTGAAAGGTATAATGATGATGTCTTTTTAATAAGTTGGAGTTACGAAGCAGGACATTTAAAAAGGGACGGAGGGAGTACTATTTACCCTTGAAATAAGAACTGCAGTAGAAAATTGGTTAGACAAGTTCTGCTTTATTCAATTACCAATGCTACCACACAATTTATGCCCAGAAATGATTTTTCATTTGCCTTTATTGGTGCATGTAGATATAGTTAGTGTTGCACATTACATACTTGTTGTGGAGAAGGAATCAGGTAAAACCTCTATTTGGCAAGGCTCATGGTTTAGCTTGATTTCTGTTGGCTTCTATGATAACACATCGTGTGTCCATTTACAGTGTTCCAGCGATTAGCAAATGATCAGTTCTGCAACAAAAACCGCTGCATCGTGATCACAGTAAGTATGTCTAGTGACTGTAGTCCAACCCCACCTTAAAAATCAGTTTTAACTGCTTTTCTCCAACAGGGAAGAGGATATCCTGATGTCCCCACAAGAAGGTAAAAGATTCATCTTCACCTCCAAAACAATTCTGAAGCTAAAAATGCCTCATATTCATTGTGTTGATACATCTCTTTGGTCTTCTGATATATGCATCATTAACCATTCAGGTTTTTACGGCTTCTTATGGAAAAGCTGAGTCTGCCTGCCTATTGCTTGGTGGATTGTGATCCATATGGCTTTGACATCTTGACTACATACCGTTTTGGTTCTATGGTAACATTTCTTGATTAAAGGATCTCTGATTTCGTTTTCATGTATTTGCTTGTCTACATGAGCCAGATGCATGAATGTTGTACCAGAAAATTGTGATCCATAAATAACTAATTGCAGGGGTAGCCTATTGCTTCAGATAAGAGTTCATAAGCAATCTGACTTTGTTCAGTTTTCTCATGTTTCCACTTTCGAAAGCAAATGGCCTACGATGCAAAATATCTACGGATGCCTGAGATACATTGGCTTGGAGTTTTTCCTTCAGATTCTGAGAAGTATGGGCTTCCACAGCAGTGTCTCCTTCCTTTGACAGCAGAAGGTGAGATGAGCGTCGAATTTTTAACATCACTTTTGAGATGGCTTTCTTTTAGTCTTAAATTCTTTCTGTAGTCTGATGATTTCATATTAATTTCTTGTCAGATAAGTCGAGAATTGAAGCGATGTTGCTAAGATGTTACCTGCAGCGAGAAGTGCCTTATTGGAGGTAGATTTATGTGACAGCTGACGACTATTTCTTTCAGATACAAGAACTGACTTTCTAATTCTTAACTATGAAAGTGTGGTTTCTATCCCTTGTAAGGTCGGAAATGGAGCTGTTGCTGCAGAGAGGTGTGAAATTTGAGATCGAAGCATTATCTGTGCATTCACTTTCCTTCTTATCAGACGAGTACATACCATCTAAGATTCAAGGTGGAGTGCATATCTAGAAAATTCTACATGTGCAATATTACATGCAATTCAACCATATGATACGGTTGTTGCCACATACCAAACAGGCAATCTACACAATGTTACCGAGTGACATACTTTTGGAACAATAAGGAAATCTTGTAAAAACAGGTGATTAGCTTTCTTACAGGTTATTTGGATAGCTGTGTATGTATGCGGCTTTTGTTTGTGCCTATTTTACGCACTTCCCTGCTCGCTGATGTACTATAATTTCGTGGTACGAGAGCCTTGTGCATATGGGTCCTTCATTCCTAGTATCCTAGTTACTTCCAGATATCCAAGTTGTTTGGGTTGTTTTGTGGGTCATGTATTTTTGCGGGGATTTGTGCAGGCCCGGCACTGGGATTTCTGAGGCCCTAGGCGGGGTTTGAAAGCCTCTCATTTTTTAGCACATGTATAGGCTGTTCGACATTAAACAAGGGCACACATGTAGTTCAGTGGGAAAGCACTCGTACCGCCATTTAGATTCTCAGGCCAGAAGTTCGAGACTCAAAAGAACCGTTTCAAAACCAATATTTTGTACAGAAGTTTGAAACCTGTGATAAAACACGAAGGCACCGGGATTCAAACTCGCGCTGCTGCACTTAATACGCGCGCGCCTCACCACAGTGCTACATAAGCCTACTTGCAAAAGGATTCACATACATAATATTTAATATATTCTAGCTTTTGGGGTTCCAATTATTTGGCTCAAAACGGGAGATCCTAGGCGGTTGCCTGGTGGACCTATGCCTATGGCCGGCCTTGGATTCTTGGTGGGAAGGGAAAGGTGGAAGAAAATATAAGACGATAAAGCTACGATTCATTGGTTGCTTTGTGGTTTTCCATTCTCCCCGTAAATCCTTTCCACAGTCTTAGTTTGAAACAGATTCTCTATCGATCCAAATCGATTTTCCTTGCTTTCGTGGGTTTAGAGTTAAGCATGAAGCTCAAGGTAGATAAAATCACGGCTTACAGGAAGTTTCGATGGTTGAGGTTGTGTGTCTGCATAATGCCTTAGAAACATCCAGAAATGCTATGCGCACAACCGTTGTATAGATTGTGTAACTAATTTTGGCTGTCTAGATGTGTTTAGACGGTTCAGATTTTAAAAAAAACTCTTCCACCGTTCCATGGGAAATATAACTTTTTCAAGAAAGAGTTTAAGCGAATCTTGACCATTAATTGCAAACAGGATTATTATAACCTCCACGCCCAAAGGGTGTAGGATAATAAGTTAAAGGTATATTGATGTCCAAGAAATGTGTATTGATATTTGTGTTTCTTTGTTGTGTGCGGCGTAGCACTGTTGAGAAACATATTTCTTGGATTGAGATGATCTTATCATGGCAAGTTGGCAACTGTAATAGTCGAGACAAAGACAGATTTGTTTTTTTTTTTTTTTTGAAACAACAAATACAGAATTGTTGGCTATTCCGCAGGAAAGAAAATCTATTTTTACAGAATCTTATCCGAAATCTACTGCAACAATGAAGAGGGAGTCATTTTATTTCAATTAAGAAAGACGTAATTGGCAAGATCTTTGTATTAAGGCTCAGGTTAGATAGCATGTTCTTGAGGAGAATGGGTCTTCGGGTTGGTGCCACCGTGCTGCGCACCTTCGAGCCATCGGATCGTACATCTGATGGCTTGGATCTCTTCTCGGCAACCAACGATTGAGAGTTGTTCATTGCCGAAATGAGATCTGAGCTGTCGGATGCAAGATCCGACGGCTCGGAGGTGCGCAGCACGGTGCTACGCACACCACTTCACAGCACCGTAAAGATACGGAAATGTTAGCTAGAGATATCAAATTGATACCGAAAAATGTCAAAGAAGTGCTCCTAATCTTCTCCTATTTCAGTTCAATACAGAAAAAATAAAAAGGAATTGGAGGAATCTAAACAAAATTTGTCACATATTGTTTCGTGAAATATTAATTTAGTAGATAAATGCAAACACATGATTAGGATTAATGGGAATGATTTTCTCATGATCCGGATGAGATTTATTCCGACTCCAAGGCTTAAACAAAATCTTCCTATATATCCTGTTTCCATTTTCATGCCAAATTCTATAAATAAATATGAATGATGAATCCTCTTTGCCTTAATTACCAAGCCCCAAAATTATTCTTTAGTTCTTCTGCAATATTCATCACGAAGTTACTAATCCTAGTTCTTGAGGCTTATTGATCGTATGGAGCGCTACGCAGACGTGGTTAGAACTTTGAATACAATAGATATATACTTACCGCATTCCTTTTGTTCCTTTGTCAAATTCTGATGAAACAAATGTTGTAACTTAGGAATCTTTTGTCAAATGTATGGGGTTCTGTCTGGATTTAACAGGGTTGTGTTCTTAAAGTGAACGTCGATTGTGAAACATGCAAGATGAAGCTGTATGAAGTGCTGCGTTCCATTTCCGGTAATCTTCGTATAACCTTACGTGTGTTTGTGTATACATATCATCGGAAATGGCCATACTGGAAGATAGGTGGCGATAGCCGATCAAATCGAATGCTTGATTCTAAGCAACTATGTTGTGTGTGCAAGCGTTTGTACATTCGAGCGCCTTTACCTTTTTTTTAAGTTCTAACTTCCAACATGTATCGTTCCGTTCAGAAAAATTCTAAGATGTAGCATTTTCTTTGGATCTATTATTATTTCTAGGAGTGTATTCTGTGACAATAGATGCAGAGGAAGGCCTGGCAAAGATATCGGGAGAGGTGGACCCAAACATACTTCTTCAGGCCGTAGGGACATCCGGTAAACACGCAGAACTCAAGTGGGTTCAGCTCAATAGTCCCATGGTACCAAACCGATCCCAACACTATCGCGATGAAATGGATAAACCATACTGTCCATATGCCATCAGTTATGGTCAGTATCACGGATATGGCCGGGCGATAGAGCAACCACACTGGGGAAGAAGGGGATTGCCCGAAGCCGAAGGCAGCCTGTGGTGCAACACCCATTCGACGTACTGCCTGCCGCCACTGCCAGAATATTCCTACAATTACAGCTCCATCTCCTTTTATCCGCCGCCCCAGGGCGCTCATTATTCTTGAACCTTACACAGTGGCATGTACCCCTGAGAATGACACCTTTTTTCTTTTCTATTTTTGATTGTTTAAGCTGAACATGGCTCGTGTTTTTTTTCATAAAGCCACGAGGAATGATGTGTAAAAAAATTAAGTACTACTAGTAGTAGTATTTAAAATTTAGTAATATTGTATTGGTGTCTGTTTTTAAATGTATTTTTGCGCCTTGGATTTGGAGTTGAGATAATGAAAACACGTGTTAGAAGCTAAGTCACATAATTTGTGTGCGGGTGCGCGAGACAGTGCGTGAAAGTGTCATTGAAACACATTCCAAACTACTAAAATCCGAGAGAGCGGAGATTGAGAGCGCGACCGCAGTGCAAGAATTGAGAGCGAGAGCGCAGAGCATTTTAAAAGATTAGAATCATACTCCATGAAATTGTGTGTTTTTTAGAGAATATAAATAGTAAATTTAACAAGAAATATCTCTCAAGCGATGCCCAATAGTTTGGTTCTTCAGATATTCTTTGAAGGAAAAAGACGAGAGATGGGAAGCACTAGATTCAACATAATGTAAAGGATCCGCACGATTACGTTGACTCAATTATAGAATTGTGCCATTTTAGAATCAATTTTGGCTTCCCATTGGAACTCCAAAATTTCACTTCTTCCGTCCCAATTTGTTTGTCCAATTTCGATTTTTCAACTTCTTAAAGAAACCAAATCTAATCTATTGATTTGAAAATTTATATAATTTGAGCCATTGATTTTGAAATTGGACAATCAATTTAGGACATGTATAAGTCAAAAAATTTACATAATCTGAGCCATTGATTTTGAAATTGGACAGTCAATTTGGAACATGTATAAGTCAAAAAAGGGGACAAACAAATCGAGACGGAGGGAGTAGAATTTTCTTGTTTCAATTAATGGATATAGCCCCAGATGAGGCTCCCCATTGGACTTGCCCTAACCCCACCTGATTGTGTGACTCTAAGACTGTTGGGCATTGCTTTTTTTTTTTTCCCCGACAAAAGAGAGAAGTTGTATTGATATAAGTTTAATGGCACTACCGCAGGTTCATGAAATATCTTGTTTGACAATTGATTTGTTAAGATTTTTTTTACGTCTAGCTAATGCTTTCAAAAAAGAAAAGAAATGATTTTGACTAAAAATGGGCACGAGAAAGAACAAAAGATCTATTCATGTATACATGCAAATGAAGACATTACTTTTCGAAAATCGAAATTAAAGGTTTAACACATGTGTTCGGAGTCATTTAATACACATAGCTCCCATAAACTAATGAGGGATTCACATGCATCAAACAGCTTCAAACAGATCTGTGTCCAAATCCGTGCATACGGACTTCTCCATGACGGGTTTTCCTTTTTTTAGGGTTTTGCGTTTTTTCATCCAATGGTCATAACCTTAGTCACATATTAGTCCTTCAAAATGTCTAGCGCTCTCAATCCTCGCTCTTGCATATTTTATCTGTATAGACGCCCTCATGCTCGCCCTCCCCGTTCACGCAATTTTTGTGACCCCTTGGTCGTTACTTCAAAGTCACTGTCTTCACCATCCAATTCTGCAGTTCACCTGCCCCGCCAAATAAGGAAATAACTCAACCCCAGCCCCAGCCATAGCTTCTGTCTGACAGACAGGTCGGTTTGAATATTCCCAGGCTCCAATGATCAATCACACCCCCCCTTCAAGAAACACTCGTTTCTATTGGTTCCATCCCCTTATTTTCTCTCTCTCTATATCTGTCTTCTTCAAGTAGACACTCCCATTCATTGAATTGTCAGGCCATGCTCTGTCCCACACTCACATTCGAGTAGACACTCCTCGTGTTACTGTATTGGATGACGAAATGATTGGGGGAAGAGGCTTCAATTTCACTTGCACTTTGGTGAGCTTGGTTAACTAGCCCATGACGTTGTGACGGATCAATGTTTTTTCTCCGGCCGGGTCGGCTATGGCTTAGTATAAACATTCTAGGTCAAGTGGATTCTCCGGTTGATCGCTGTCGATACGCTGGTACAATCTAGCTCACCCGTTTTACTGAGGAAAAAAAAAAAACTACCAACTAACTACACGTGATGTAAGTTGTTGAGATCAAAGTGTTAGATGAATCTCAAGGTAATATTATTCCGCTTAACGTGCATTAAATTAGGGGAGATTGATCTTTAGATATAGAGGATTGCCGCATCCTAATTCTGGGGCATATAATCTTTCAACATGAATTCGTAAAATTTGTTGTAATCGAGTTAATATGGAGTACCTTGAGTTTTTTAAATGTCAGAAGTTGAACCATACGAGTAGTATCTTATTTGAGTTTCATTTGAAAGTTTGATTGACGAGATTTTAAAACATGTCTAAACTCGTTTCGTCAATGTTAAACGAGATTTTCACGAGTGAACTCCAACTCAAACAGCTTGATTCGTTTATCAGCCGTAATCGAATCTCAGGGATGGCCTCATTTAAACAGGGGAACTGCTTTGCTTTGTGATGCAAACCCACAGGTGGAGGAAAGCAATGATTTTGCAACCACATGAGGGTAAAGATCTTAAAGGAATTTCGTCGGCCACTTTTGCTGCATAATGCAAGGAAGATGAAAACCTAATTAGTAATTAGTCTCTTTAAACAACAAAGAAAGCTAAACTCTTTTTTTTTCTATAGCTCCTTGCTTATTGCTGATACTGTTTTCCTCTTCTAGTTAAGTTTTTTTTTGGTGAATCTGGTGAACAAGCTCGGCCGGCCCTGAGTTAAAGTTCGAAGTGTGGTCACATTAGACCCTCAAAAATAACGTAGCATAATGCGTACTGTCCTATCCCGTGTTTTGTTGTGACTTGATTGAATTGTCATAATTGTACAATTCAATTTATTTTTTTTCCAACATTTTTCCATCCAAGTGCTGCGTTCCATTTCCGGTAATCTTCGTATGACCTTACGTGTGTTTGTGTATCCATATCATCGGAAACGGCCATACTGGAAGATAGGTGGTGATCGATATGGAAGTGTTTTCTAAGCAACCATGTTGTGCGCGCAAGCGTACCTTCGGGCGTCTTAACCTTTTTAAAGTTCTACTAACGTATATCGTTCTGTTCAGAAAAATTCTAAGATGTAGCATTTTCTTTGGATCTATTATTTCCGGGAGTGTATTCTATGACAATAGATGCAGAGGAAGGCCTGGCAAAGATATCGGGAGAGGTGGACCCAAACATACTTCTTCGGGCCGTAGGGACATCCGGTAAACACGCAGAACTCAAGTGGGTTCAGCTCAATAGTCCCGTGGTACCAAACCGATCCCAACACTATCGCGACGATATGGATAAACCATACGGTCCATATGCCATCAGTTATGGTCAGTATCACGGATATGGCCGGGCGATTGAGCAACCACACTGGGGAAGAAGGGGATTGCTCGAGGCCAAAGGCGGCCTGTGGTGCGACACCCATTCGAGGTACTGCCTGCCGCCACCGCCGGAATATTCTTACAATTACAGCTCCATCTCCGTTTATCCGCCGCCCTAGGGCGCTTATTATTCTTGAACCTTACATAGTTACATGTACCCCTAAGAATGGCACCTTTTTTTCTTTTCTTTTCTTTTTTTGATTGTTTAATCTGAACATGGCTCGTGTTTTTTTTCATAAAGCCATGAGGAATGATGTGTAAAAAAATTAAATACTACTACTAGTAGTTTTAAAAATTTAGTAATATTGTATTGGTGTTTGTTTTAAATGTATTTTTGGCACCTTGGATTTGGAGTTGAGATAATGAAAATACATGTTAGAACATAAGTCACATAATTCGTGTGTGGGTGGACGAGATGGTGCGTGAAAGTGTCATTGAAACATATTCCAAATTACTAAAATTCGCGAGAACGAGAACGCGACCGCAGTGCAAGAATTGAGAGAAAGAGTGCAGAGCGTTTTAAAGGATTAGAATCATACTCCATGAAATTGTGTGTTTTTGAGAGAATATAAATAGTAAATTTAACATAAAATATCTCTCAAGCGATGCCCAATAGTTTGGTTCTTTAGATATATTCCTTCTCTGAAGGAAAAGATAAGAGATGGGAAGCACTGCTAGATACAACAAATGTAAAGGATCCACACGATTACGTTGACTCAATTATAGAATTGTGCCATTTTAGAATCAATTTTGGCTTCCCATTGGAACTCCAAAATTTTACTCTATCCGTTCCGATTTATTTGTTCAATCTCTATTTTTCAACTTATTAAGAAAACCAAATCTAATCTATTGATTGGAAAATTTACAGAATCTGAGCCATTGATTTTGAAATTGGACAATCAATTTGGGACATGTATAAGTCAAAATTTTTACATAATTTGAGCTATTGATTTTGAAATTGGACAGTCAATTTGAGACATGTATAAGTCAAAAAGGGTACAAACAAATCGGAACGGAGGGAGTAGAATTTTCTTGTTTCAATTAATGGATATAGCCCCAGATGAGGCTCCCATTGGACTTGCCCTAACCCCACCTGATTGTGTGACTCTAAAAGAGAGAAGTTATATTGATATAAGCCTAACGGCACTCCCGCATGTGCATGAAATAACTTTTTTCACAATTGATTTGTTAAGATTTTTTTTAAGTCTACCTAATACTTTCGAAAAAGAAAAGAAATGATTTTGACTAAAAAAGGGGCACGAGAAGGAACAAAAGATCTGTTCATGTATACATGTGGATGAAGACACTTTTTGAAAATCTGAATTAAAGGTTTAACACGTGTTCGGAGTCATCAGATACACGTAGCTCCCATAAACTAATGAAGGATTCACATGCATCAAACACCTTCAAACAGATCTGTCTTCACCATCCAATTCTGCAGTTCACCTGCCCCGCCAAATAAGGAAATAACTCAACCCCAGCCATAGCTTCTGTTTGACAGACAGATTGGTTTGAATATCCCCAGGCTCCAATGATCAATCACACCCAAGAAACACTCGTTTCTATTGGTTCTATCCCCTTATTTTCTCTCTCTCTATATCTATCTTCTTCAAGTAGACACTCCCATTCATTGAATTGTCAGGCCATGCTCTGTCCCACACTCACATTCGACTAGACACTCCTCGAGTTACTGTATTGGATGACCAAATGATTGGGGGAAGAGACTTCTATTTAACTTGCACTTCGGTGAGCCTGGTTAAGTAGCCCACGACGTCGTGGTATAAACATTCTAGGTCAAGTGGATTTCCCAGTTGATCGGCAATCGCTACGCTGGTTCAATCCAACCTACCCTTTTTACTGGAAAAAAAAAAAAAAAAAACTACCAACTAACTACATGTGATGTAAGTTGTTGAGATCAAAGTGTTAGATGAATCTCAAGGCAATATTATTCGGCTTAACGTGCATTAAATTAGGGGAGATTGATCTTTAGATGTAGAGGATTGCCCATCCTAATGCTGGGCCATATAATCTTTCAACATGAATTTGTAAAATTTGTTGTAATCGAGCCAATCACGAGTTAATATCGAGTACCTTGAATTTTTTGAATGTCAGAAAGTTGAACCATACGAGTAGTATCTTATTTGAGTTTCGTTTGAAAGTTTGATTGACGAGATTATAAAACATGTCTAAGCTCCTTTCGTCAATGTTAAACGAGATTTTCACGAGTGAACTCCAACTCAAATAGCTTGATTCGTTTATCAGCCATAATCGAATCTCGGGGAAGGCCTCATTTAAACAGGGGAACTGCTTTGCTTTGTGATGCAAACCCACAGGTGGAGGAAACTGGAAAGCAATGATTTTGCAACCACATGAGTGTAAAGATCTTAAAGGAATTTCGTCGGCCACTTATGCTGCATAATGCAAGGAAGATGACAACCTAATTAGTAATTAGTCTCTTTCGACAAAGAAAGTTAAACTTTTTTTTTCTATAGCTCCTTGCTTATTGCTGATACTGTTTTCCTCTTCTAGTTGAGTTTTTTTCTTTTAGAGGATTGGTGATTCTGGTGAACAAGCTCGGCCAGCCCTGAGCTAAAGTTCGAAGTGTGGTCACTTTAGACCCTCAAAAATAACGTAGCATAATGTGTACTGTCCTATCCCATGTTTTGTTGTGACTTGATTGAATTGTCATAATTGTACAATTCAATTTTTTTTTTTTCCAACATTTTTCCATCCAAGTCCATTCTATCGATCCCACCGTCTCTATGGACTACCTGTAGACAATCGACGGCTCGAATCTTAATCGATTAAAAGACAGTTCAGATTTGTATACGATTTGTATGCGCTCAGATTTGATCCGAGCCGTACGTGCCGAGATGAAAGGCCGAATTGGCCGTTCTACACCCGCTCGGTAGGGAGCTGCTTCGCTCGATCAGCAGCATCCCCGGGTCTAAGATAAACGAGTCTCGTGGATAACTAATCCAATCCCACTTCGTCCGTCCCGCAAACAAACGTGCAAGTCCAATGGTTCATATTTGAAATCACAGTATAGAACTTGGAGCTCCAATGGCACAATACCAAAATTGGTTCACATTTGGAACCAAGGATGTATATAGCCATTCTCGTCACATAACCAATCACAACTGAAAAAAGAAGAAGAAGGGAATAGAACCTATGAACAAGAAAGTGGAAATTATATGTATTGGACCATTGATTTGAAAATCCCGAATTTTTAAATTGAACCCCGAATTTGAAAATCGATGGTCTAGAATCGTCAATCTAGACCATTGATTTTCAAAATTCGGGATAATTTCTAAATAATCTTTCTGGATACCTAGCACTCCTCCACATTTTTTGGTGCCAACTTATGGCAGTGGCTATGGCCATTTTTTTTTTTTTTTTTAACATCTATCATTATTAGACTTCCTTTCCAAAAATTGAAATTCTCCTCCCAAACCTAACAAGCATCGATTTCAAACCGACCCAACAGACAAAAGAAAAAGTTGTGTAATTATTGTATTTTGCTTGTTACTACAGTACCTCCTATTTGTCATTTTCATGGAAGAAGAAGAAGAACCCTCCAAGTAACAGCAACAGGCTGGCTTTCCAAGTGTTAGATACTACTACTACCACTTTTGAAAGTACACTTCTATTTTTGTCTGTTATTCTTTATCACACTGGCTCATTAACTAGGGGTGAGAAAAAATCCGCCAAATCATAAATCCAGTCTAAATCAATCCAAACTGAAAGATTTGGTTTGGTCTTTTAGTAGTATGGTTTAAAACAATTAGAAGCCGCGTTATATGGTTTGGTTTGAGAATTCACGTTCACGGTTATTGTTCCAAATTGATCTGAATCGTATAATCATTATATATAGAGTTATATATATGTATATGTAATTTAATTATTAGTCACCCAATAAATATGGGAGCCTTAGTGATCAACTACTTTCATACTTCTTCTTTTTTACATGGACTTTCATACTTTATTGATCCTATTAAATCTACCACAATATTTAGTTTTCTTTTGCTGCCAAGTTAATTTAGACTAAGCTTCTATATATTACAACTCATTCCTAATTTCCTACGGTTATTAATTTATTATACACAAAAAGCACATGGGATCACCAGATCCACTGTCCAATTCCTAAATTTCTATACATGAAAACCAATTCCATTCATATTTCTATAATTCCTTCACTACCAAGACTAATTACCCTAACTTTCTATACAGTTCTTATTCTATATAAAGTTAACATGGTAAACCTAAAGGGCATTCATATCTTGCCCAGCTAACAAGTCCTCTATCTTCTCAAAACCGTGGTTTAAAATCGAAACCGAACCGTATTTTAATGGTTTGGATTGGTTTGGTTCAATGTCTTTTATGGGTTGGTTTGGTTCTCCAAGTTCATAATCCATAAATATTGGTTTGGTTCTTAGTTTAGTGTAAAACCGAACTAATTCGGACCATGCTCACCCCTATGACATTAACAATCCACCTAACAATGGAAATCAGTTTCCATAATGGAGTTAGAAATTCTGTCATATTTTACTTTATTGTTTTTTCTTTTATAGATTTCGATGAAATCTTTCCAACAGTCCGAAAAAAATTGAAAAAATATTATGATAAGTACATTACTTTTAAGCTCGAAAATTGCACAACGGGACCAATTTTATGAACTGAGACCGGAGCGAGTGTTTTCTATTACCAGATCTATAGAGACTCGCAGAAGGGACAATGGCTCCAAGGTCTATATATGGATGAAGCTTTAGCTCAATAGATTAAGAGCATCCACACCCATAAAGCTAAATTTGTAGCAATGAAATAGTGTCAAATATACGGTGCTGCACCCATGTTTTGCCATTGCCATTGGCTTATATTGCACCCCCACCGGATCAATTCACCAAATCCGTCATTAACCTGCACGCTTACTGCGCACACCTAGCCGTTTAGCAAATGCGCGAGAGAGACTGAGAGAGAGAGAGATGTGAATTTCACTTAGTCCATTGCATACTTACGTGGGTTTCACTTTCATCCAGCACACATTTTTAGGCTCGGATTAACGCGTGGCTCAAACGCATAATTCAACTCTTACAGAGACAACAAACTGGCTCAGATATTTCTTCTTCTTCTTCTTTTTAACTTAAATGACCTTTGCACTAGTAAACCAAACCAATGATTAGTTCTTCAGGGTAACGGAAAGCCATGGCTAGAGTAGAAAAGAAGCATATAAAGAAGAAGAATAAAGCAAAAGAGGCCAAAAAGATATTTATTACAGGAGAGTGTCTTTTTCACAGAGCTGTTCAATCTCGCGCGTCTATTTGGGCTTTGGACGGTCCAGATTTTAATGAAATTTTTTCGGGAAAAAGTTAATCACAATCAATTATTACCGGTCATAATTGGTTTTCAATTTGAATCGTTCAAAAACACTTTGGACAGTCGCAATTGAGCTCCGTAACTTTTTCTTTACGGAACAGCTGTAAAGAAGATTTTCTCTTATTACACACTTACATGACTAAAGATTTATTGCTTTCACCCAAAGTTTCCACTTCCTACCGCAAGCAAAAAAAACAGGGGAAAAGGGAAAACGAAACACAAAGAAAAGACAAAACAAAGCAGAAATCATTTGTACACGAAGTACAGTACCCAACAAAGAAATCCCCAAATGACAAAGCTCATGAAACCCAAGGGGTAAGTTTGACCCAAGTAAAAGACCTTAGTCCCTCGAGCTCGTAAAAACCCATCGGAGCCACTAAATATTTCTCGATCGTTAATTTCAGAGTTCCAAAATTATTTGAAATGTGCGTAAGCTAATTTTGACATCTGGCTATAAAAAAATAAAGGGGGCGAAAGGATCATGCATGATATATATTACGTTTTTACGATACACAAAGTCACATCTTACGTATAATTTCAAACGACGACTATGTCACAAGATGAATGCATTTTAGTAATTTGCACATCATCTTGTGAGACCGTATGCAGCAGTTGTTACACTTCTTCCTCACAATGATTTCCAAGTGATTATATTAATTAATAAGCCATGACTAGTTGTTGTTGAGCTTCTATCCTGATTCCTTCCTTCATCCTCCTTATGAATTCATCAAATTTCTTGTTCAATTCATCTGTACTCAACAACCCTTCTTCTTCTTCTTCTTCTGCTGCTGCTGCTGCTGCTTCTGCTTCTTCTTCTTCTTCTTCTTCTTCTTCTTCTTCTTCTTCTTCTGCTTTTGCTGCTGCTGCTTCTTCTTCTGCTTCTGCTTCTGCTGCTTCTGCTTCTTTGATGAAAAAACCAATAGAATCCAACTCTTTCTCACACTCCTGATTTTCTATAACTGGAATTACACCTAAAGTGCTGTTCAAAAGCCCATTTGGTGCTTCTTCCTCTTTATCTTCAAAAACGAAATTTGAGTCTTCACTTTCTCCTCCCATTGGGTATTCCTCTAATTGCCCGGGTTTTTCGAAGGAAACATCTTTCTCAATCAAACCATTTTCAGTATCTCCAGTTTTATTGGATAATCCGGGGTTAGAATCGGATGCTGGGGAAAGACTGATGAAGCCAGAGGTTTTAGCAAGGAGCATTAGGATTCCATTAAAAATGAGGAAAATGCAGTTTTTGTCCATTAGAAATTGGAGAGAAAATGTGGAGAAGTGGAACTTAGAATGGAAGAAGAAGGAGAACACAGAAACTGAGAGTAGCAACTGTGTAGCTCTTTTTAGAAATAGAGATGTCATGGAATGAGTTAGACTCTGGTTGTGGTACTGAACTTGATCCATCTCTCTCTCTCTCTCTCTCTCTCTCTCTCTCTTGTATGAGTTATGAGGCAGGTTGGTTGTGAAGAAACATGCAGGAGGGATGTCTTATATATATAGGGTGGGGATGGGTAGTTTGACAAAAACACCCTTGTTGGGCCAAAATTTGGGAGGCACAAATGACAAAACTACCCATTTATGGTTTCTTTGGGCAAATAATTTCCCCTTTAATTTGAGTGTTGTGTGGTGGACCAAAGTTACAGAGGGGAGCTGATTTTCTTTGAAGTGGTTAGGTGTCACACCCCCCAGAAGTAAGAGTGGTCTTCATCTTAACCAATTTGAGATTGACTGTTTTTTTTTGGCTAAATGAGAGAGAGATGTGATTGGAGTAAATGGGTATTTGGGTTCATGCCTTAAAGATATATACCACTTGGGTGGTAGACGAGTTGACAAAGCAGCTTCAATTCTTGTTCACGCAGTCGCAAATCAAACTTGTTTGTACTAATTGGCTAGTTGCATGACTTTAGTAGGGTGATATATAGAAAATTATGAGTTATTTTTTTCGAATCCATTGCAAACACAAAAGCACTATAATCATTCCATCCGATTTAGCTAGGAGCTACGTCGATGGCCCCCTCATCTACCCTCTTAACGTTGGCGAAAAAAATGGTTTCAAGTTATATCCCACAAGTTAAGATTTCTCTCGTGTGCTGATTTCTTATGTGCTCCCTAAAGTGATAAATAGAGGGAATTATCACGGTACTATTTCACGATCCAAGCGATTCATGTAGCAGGGCTCCATGCGCATAACGTTCAAGCCAAAAATCAAGTTTATCAAAAATTGGTATAAACTTGGTCTAATCATGTTTATCTAAAGGGAAATAAATGGTCATGACTGTTTGTTTGTCTTGTGACAAATACGATTCGTTCAAATGGATACTGATATCCAATGAACTTGGTTTTTTACATGGATGTTAAACACACTTGAAGACTTACAAAATAAACTGTTTGAATCGTCAAATGAACTCGTGATCGACCGGTCCTATTTTACTTCACATGAGGGATATATATATATATATATATATATATATATATATATATATATATATATATATATATATATCGGGGCGGTTCCGGGGACACCTAAAAAAACACCTAAAAAAACACCCCATAGTTCCGGATTAAATTTTGATGATCCGAGCCGCTCAATGTGATCAGAACGTGATTTTAAGGGTACCCGCGAGAAATCAGCAAAAAAAATGACCGGGAAGGACTTGATCCGAACAGTTTCGAACAGTTTTTTATTGAACGGTTCAAATAAAAACTGCTCAAATCAAACCTTTCCCGGTCATTTTTTTTGCTAATTTCTTGCGGGTACCCTTAAAATCACATTCTGCA
Source organism: Rhododendron vialii (assembly GCF_030253575.1). Lineage (NCBI taxonomy): Eukaryota > Viridiplantae > Streptophyta > Magnoliopsida > Ericales > Ericaceae > Rhododendron > Rhododendron vialii. Next base: position 1,416,143 of record NC_080560.1, read on the forward strand.
CACATTGAACGGTTCGGATCATAAAAATTTGATCGGGAACTATGAGATTGAGATTATGGGTGTTTTTTTAGGTGTTTTTTTAGGGTGTCCATTGAACCGTTCCGTATATATATATATATATATATATATATATATATATATATATATATATAATCATATATGGGGGAGATCTTCTTCTATATTCCACACTGATATTTCCTCCAAAAAGAATCATTTTCACCTTTTTATATTTGTCAAGAATACATCTTTAAATGTGAGTGAATAGTTCCTTTCCTCCTTTACCCTCCTTTATGCCAAAGACACTTTAATGAACTCCTTCTTAGTACGTGTCAACAATGGGTTTGGACCAGTTGCCAAAACAACCAACCTGTCTAGACACAACTTTGAGTCTTTAACTAAGCCTTAAAAGAGGAGAAAAAGGGCAAAAAAATTGGATAAAAGACAAATAACACGTGGTGATTTGAGAATACCATTTCGTGTCAATCACTGTTACTTCTCTTCTTAGTTAATCCTATGTAGGGGTCCGTTTCACCAAGATTTTTATTTTTTACTACTAGGTACTTATTTTTTGATTTACGCAACAGGTATCGTTTATTGTCGAGATGAAACTTAAACCGTTGAATTGTCGAACAGACGGCATCCGAGCCGCGCAACACAGTGCTGTGCCAGCAGCTGCACAACACTAACCTCCAATCCCACAATGCATGACCTTTAATTCAAAAAATAAGTACTTATTTGAAAAATAAATACTTATTTTAGTTGGTGGAATACACCCTAATTGATTACTTATTTTGGTTGTTTATGATTTTTTGTGATGTTATTTATAAAATTTGTGATAAAAAGAAAGGCACAAGTTAAAAAAAAAGAAAAGAAAAGAATCAAAGTTATGAACTTTTGTAGTGTATTTTATGAATTTCCGTGACCAATATACAAATTTTTGGTTTTCTATTGCAATATTTTGAGATTGTTTACCATTTTTGTAGCTCAAAATACAAATATGGCAAACTGCACATCAATCTTTGGAGGTGTAAGTTCAAAAGAATTTGTTAAAGGAAAATTCTAAAATCAGTTCAATGGGCTGACAATAATAAGTATGTGAATATGTCTTAAATGGTGTATGCTAAATGAAATTTTGCGTCTTCTTATTTGATCAAGATTCAAGTTGGGGTTTACAAAATGAGATTCATTTTTGTAGGGATTTGTATGGAATGTTCCTAGCCATGGAAATTATGGAAAGTCGAATGACAAAAGGAAGGGGGAGGGAATTATTGTGGTGGGCTCCAGTCCTTTTTTTTGGGGCAACAAAAGGGGATCCTATTCCTTCCTTAGCCATGGAGATATCACGAAGAAGTTTGAGGACTGTCAGCGCGTATCTTGGCTGATTTCGAGCCTCAAGTAAATGATTGGATAACCCTTTAGCGGTTCCTTATAATCTAGTACTATATGAACAGCCCAACCCATCCTGCTTTTCTAGCGCCATTGACAACACGATTTCGCTCTGCTCATCCTTATCCTTGTGAATTAAAAGGGGGCGGATTTCACTTCAGTTGAGACTTGGTTCGGTATCTTTAATGGAAGTGAACTCTGAGGGAGAGTTAGACTCCGTTTCAAATCTCGCACCAACCCTAAAAAAATGATCATTAAAAAAGCGACAAGCTCTCTGGTTGTTTTCTCATACCCATTTTGTCCGATTCTCCTAAGGTTTTTGAGGGCAGAACCATGAGCGAGGAGCTTTAGAAAAGGAAAAATCTGATCTTGAATTCATGGTTACAAAGTCATTAGACAATTGCTAATTGATTTCAACATTTGGTCAATCAAACTTATAAGTGCCCTGTTGTTTTAATACTATCAAAGATTCAGGGCAAAATTCCCTGGGATCAAGGCCTCATGGCAGCACATTTCTGAGTTTTTGGATGGATAAAAGGTACACAAAAGCAAAATAACAGACACGAAAACCAAGTACGTACAACAAAGTGCATAAAAAACGACACTACATGATCGAGGTTTATTTTGAGTACGATAAAACTACGAGACCAATCCGAACCAAAAAGCTCACTTAATGCGCGACATTAATGGAATTGGAGGTTGAAAACGAGCTTATGAAAGTTGATCAGGCCACAAGAATGCTCCAATGGCAAAATTCCTTTTTTCTTCAAGGCTACCTTTGAAACCAATCCCATATTCTCTGAGAAGCAAGTCAATCTTCAACTCCTCCATCTTCTCATAATCTTCCCTTTTGTACCTGGGATAGTGAAGAGGCATTTGGAACCCTTCAGGCACCACACCCTTTGTTGTGATTTCGAAGCTCAGAGCAGCTTCTTGTGTCTGATTTCTGACATCATGAGTTGAGTGCCCAGAAACCAAAGTGTGTGCAGAATTAAGAAACCAAGTCAAACCCATCTCTTCTTTCAACAAGTAGCTGAGGAAGAGCAGGGGTGAAATCGGTTCGGGTCGGTCGGGGATTTTGGATCTAGAACTGATGCACACCAATTCCGTCCGAATTATTCTTCGGGGGACCGAAATCGGTTCGTGGTGGATTGGTTTGGTCTGGATTTTCAGGGTTTTTCGGGTTGGGGAGTTCAATGAATCAATATTAAGGAACAGGGCGAATTGCTCCAGTATTTATAGTTGTGTGAAGGATTCGCAAAAACGTTTCCAGAAATTAATTGAGGTTTCTTGATGGGCAATCTAAGTGACAGAGGGGTTTATGGGTTCTTGTATTAAATGCTGTTAATTTGTGGAAAAATCTCCACCTAGCCTCTTGCAAGGCCATTGGACAGGCCAAGTCACGACCTTGAGCAATTAGTGGTGGTTGATCGGTTATATCACCAACTTGCAAATTTGATGTTTCCTATAATGATATGACAGAATCCTCTTGCCAACGGGCTAGGCAAGGCGTGACATGACTTTTGCTTGATTGTATGGCTTCAATGTCTCATTTCTTCTAGCCACATGGGGGAATGCTCGTAATTCCACTATAGGGGGTGCACTAGCTCCCTCCCATCCGCTATCGTTCCTAGGCTAGCCGCACCGCAAGCTAGCTTGACTACTGATTTTTGATTTCCAATGCCTCATTACGTGCCCAGGGATACCTACCAAATTGGGAGTTGTTCTAGAGAGCACTTTCCATAGGAACATCAACTTCCCAAAATTTAGGGGTACCTCTTCATACAAGTTCTAAAAAATAATTTTTTAAAAAAAAGAAGAAGAAGAGAAGTTGCATTGATGTATGCCTAATAGCACTTACAAAACGGAATTCATTACAAATATCTTGTATTGATGTGAGAAGTTGTTATGTTGGGTCTGTTTAGATAACTTTAGGAGCTCAAGTCAGCTTACACGTACATCGTCTAATCTCCGAAGACCAATCATTCTATCTACTAGCGGAAGGCCAATTATAACCAAGACAAAGCCCCGTATGAACTAACCCCAAAATGAGCATTCTCGTAATTCTCAAGCCTTATTTAACTTTAACCAAAATCCTTGAGTCCAACCTTTTTCCTTTGTATTATTTTCTTTGATCATTTATTTATTTCAATTTTTGATCATCAATCATGATTTACTTGGGCCTTTTATTGGGTCGGGAAAGCTTCGGCCCATAGAAAGGTATATGATGCTAAGGCCTTAAATGGGCGGGCTGGAAGCCCAATATTGTCAACACCGACCTTGTATTAAAAGGCTTCAACGTCGGCATTTTGGGCCCACCAAAAGAATTCTCTCGCACGTGACACCTCATTTTCCAATCGACTCTCTCTCTCTCTCTCTCTCTCTCTCTCCCTCCCTCCCATCAAATTCCCACGCAAAACCCTACTTCAACCCTTCTCTCTCTCTCCTCCCCTCCTTCACTCTCTCTCACTCTATCAAAGCTTATGCAAAACGCTGATTGAAGCACCGACAATGTCTGCAATAGCTCGGTCTCGACTTCTATCCCTCATTACCAAGAACAATCGACGCCGTTACTCTGACTTCACTTCAAATCCTCACAAAGAACCATTTACCACCTCCTCCTCCTTCGCCAACGACTACGACCGCCCTCCGCCGCCGCCGGATTCTTCAATTCCGCCGCCGGATTCGCCGGAGAAGAAGTCGTGGAGTTTCCTCAAGTACACGCTCGTCGCTGCCCTGACAGGCGGTGTTGCCACTGCTGGTTACGCCTCTTACGGTTAGTTAGTTGCTTTTTTCTACGCAAGAGTGTCGTAGCGTTTAACCTAAACCTTGATGCTTTGCTTGCGTGCGCAAGATTTTGATAGCAGTTAACCTAAATCTTTATAGTTTTTTTGTCTCCTTTTGTGCTTGAATGGCTTGGAATTATGTGTTCTATTTGTTTCATATGTGTCTAATTAGAGATATACTACATGTTTATGACTATGTTGCTTTTCTACTCAAGATTGTGATAGAATTTGACCTAAAACTTGATGTTTTTTTCGTCTCCTTTTGTGCTTGAATGGTTTGGACTTTGGAGTTATGTATTCTATTTGTTTCACTTGCGTCTAATTAGAGATATACATCGTTATGAATGTGCACTATGAATATATTTTTCAGTAATTCACGAATGTGTACGTATTTCTGTGTGGATTGAATTATTGTGAATTGAATCAAAATTACTGGAGAGGAAAATGAATCCTGAGATTAAAAAGGCTTACCATATATTACAAAGCTCCTGCATATGCAGAGCCTGGGAAAGGGTTGATGTACCTGGCCTTACAAGTTGAAAGGCTGTTTCGAGAATCGAACCCGTGACCTTCAAGCCTCAGTGGGGCAGCTTTAACGTTGCGCTAGGTCTGCCTTTAAGGCCACAACGGAAATGAATCCGGATATTGACGGAAAACAAATCGGTTCACTACCTTTGTCCCTTATTTGGTGTCTCTCCTGGCTTATAGCTTTAAAACAATGTTTTGCGCGTTCAAGTCTTGCAACCTAGGATACATTCATCAATTGATTTTTTTTAAGTCTTGGGAGTTGTGAGTTAAATAAGAGCAAGCCTTTACCTGAATGTCTGAGATTTTACTTGCAAATTTTGGTATTTTGGTACAGTTTCTAGACAGTTGGGCAAACGCAAAGTCAGTGTGAGTCGAATAAAGAGGGCCAAGCAATGCTGATTTTCGGCTCGCACTTGAAACATTGATTCGTTCATTTTTTGGTATTTTAATACAGTTTCTAGACATTTGAGTAAACTTCTTTTGGGGTACAGAGTGATCCAAAGTCAGTGGAGTCAAATAAAGAGGGGCAACTGATGCTGATTTTTGGCTTGCACTTGAAACATTGATTTGTTCATTTTTTGCAGCATATACATTGGACGAAGTAGATGAGAAGACAAAGGCTTTGCGTGCACCTGCAAAAAATACACTAGGGGATGATGCATCTGGATCTGATGTGAGTCTGATGTAGTATTTTTTGTTTTGGATTGTTCAGGTGTTATTATGTTTGTCTTTGTTGTTAAGGTAGCCTTGCTCTTTAAAAGTTGGAAGAGAGGAAGTGCTTCAACTTCCAACCATGTGTGGTTTTTTTTTTTTATTCTTCTAATAGTTGACATTCTTTGTCCATTGTTCCTGAAGCAATTAATATTAGGTGGAGTCAAGTTTCAAACATTTTTCCTTAATATCAGCTCCTATATGACTAAATCAGGGCGAGCACATAGTCCGATATATTATATATTAGTTGCTAGGAGAAAGTGCCAACATGTTAATTTTTTTTTCCTTTCCCCGCCTTCTTTCCAATGCAGTTCTGGAAATAGATTCCGTCAGATGAGGCTAGAATTTGAATCTCAGGATTCTGGTTTGCGCAGTTGTTCGCTAGCAATGTACTTATAAAGGGATGGTGACATTACAGTTATTATGAGGGTAGTTCAGAATGTACTTTAAATGAACAGCTGTACCTGATGTGGTATGGTTCATGGGTGCTTGAATATATTTTACATTCAGGTGTTGGAGGAGTACTTCCTCCTCTACTCCTGTTATTTTGTATGGTTTGAGAGACCTAACTGGAAGCTTTGCAAGATGAACCAAACCAAACCAAACCGAACCTTAAGTCTCAATCACTTGGGGTCGGCTACATGAATCATTTTCCTTCATTGAGCTCTGTCAAGGGCCAATTGTTCATGCAAACCTACTATATTCATATCGTTGCGCACCACAGCATCTAATGTCAATTTAGGTCTACCCCTCCCTGTAGCATTGCTACCCAAAGCTATCCTATCCGCTTTCTTAGCTACTGCATCTCCTGGTCTATGGTAGACATGTCCAAACCACCTTAGCCTATTTTTTCTCAACTTTTTTTCTATGGGTGCTACACCTACCATCACACGAACCGTTTCATTTCTAATCCCGTCTCTTCTAGTCTTACTACACATCCACCTCAATTTTCTCATGTCAACTACACTCATCTTATTCACCTGTTGTTTCTTAATAGGCCAACATTCTGTCCCGTAAAGCATCGCTAGTCTGATGACAATTCCATAGAATTTTCCCTTCAATTTTATGGGTACCCTCGTCACACAGTACACCAGTAGCACTCCTCCATTTAAGCCACTCCACTTGGATCCTATGGGTCACATCATCGGCAATCTCTCCATCTCTATTAATGATTGAGCCTAAGTGGCATCTTCACTCTTTCTTCGTGCGCACTGCTAGTACTACTAAACTTGCTGTCTTGCACACCATATACTCAGTTTTACTACTACTTATTCGGAAACCGTTCGACTCTAATGTTTCCCTTCAAATTTTTAGTTTCGTATTCACACCTCTAGTAGTTTCATCTACGAGGACAATGTCATCTGCAAACATCATACACCATGGAATATCCTCCTGAAATTGTCTTGTCAATTCATCCATAACTAAGGCAAAAAGGTACGGGCTCAAGGCTAACCTTTGATACAATTCTACAGTGATTGAGAATTCACTCGTTTCCCCTACTGATGATCGAATGGTAGTGACGGCACTTTCATACATGTCTCTAATCACCTCGATATACCCTTTGGTCACTCTCTTTCTCTCCAGAACCTACCATATGATGTCTCTAGGCATCCTATCATAAGCCTTTTCTAAGTCTATGAAAACCATATGGAGATCCTTCTTCTTTGCTTTGTGTTTTTCTACCATTCTCCTTAATAGGTAGATAGTTTCCATGGTTGATCTTCCAGGCATGAACTCAAACTGTTTTTCTGACACGGTAGTCACCATCTTCAAGCGATGCTCAATAACTCTTTCCCACAACTTCATCGTATGACTCATCAATTTAATACCTCTATAGTTGTTGCAGTTTTGAATATCCCCTTTATTCTTATAGATAGGTACTAGAGTGCTCATTCTCCATTCGTCGGGCATCTTCCTAGTCATAATAATCTTGTTAAGCAATTTTGTCAACCAAGTCACCCCCAGGTCACCTAGACTTTTCCACACTTCAATAGGGATACCATCTGGTCATCTGGTCCTGAGGCCTTACCCGGTTTCATCCTTTTCAAAATTTTAACCACTTCAAACTTTTGTATTCTCCGATAAAATTCATATTTTATGTTCTCGTCAGGTACATACTCTTCCTCCCCACCAAAGCCTCCTTCATGTTTCTCATTTAACAACTTCTCAAAATACGACTTCCATCTATCCTTGATCGCCTCGTCTTTTACCAACACCATCGAATCAATATCTTTTGTACATTTAACTTGAGAAACATCTTTAGCTCTCATTCCTCGCAACTTGGCAAGTTTATAAATAATCTTTTCTCCATCTTTACTATCGAGTCTAGCGTAGAAATTCTCATAGGCTTTCAACTTAGCATCCCTAATGGTTTTCTATAACCCTGGAAACTTTCCTCATTTCGGTCCTTTTGCCACTTTTTAAAGCACTCCTTCTTGGCTTTTATCTTGGTTTGAACCTCGTCATTCCACCACCATGTCTCTTTAGAAATTGAACCTTTTCCCTTCGACTCCCCAAGAACTTCTCTTGATCTTCTTCTAATTCCATCAGCTATGGTATTCCACATGTTGTCACTATCTCCTTCCACTCCCCACCGTACTTCTTGAGACACTCTTTCCTTGAATACCTCTAGTTTCTCCCCTCTTAAGCCCCACCATTTAATCCGTGGGCATTTAGTTTCTTTTCTCCTTCTAATATTCCCCTTGAGACAAATATCTAACACCAAAAGTCTATGCTGTGCCACTAGACACTCTCTGCGAATAACCTTACAATCCTTACATGTCAAGCGGTTTGCACCTCTAGCAAGAAAGTAGTCAATTTGGCTTCTATTAGCTCTGCTCTTAAAGGTAATTAAATGCTCTTCTCGCTTCCTATAGAGAGTATTCCCCACTATAAGGTCAAAAGCTACTACAAAATCTAAAATCCTCTGACCACCTTCGTTAAGGTCACCAAAACCAAAGCCACCATGCACTCATACCCTTGCTTATGCACTCCCACATGACCATTGAAATCGCCTCCTATAAAATAGCTTCTCCCCAAAAGGTATCTCTTAAACCACATCATCCATCTGCTCCCAAAATTGCTCTTTAGTAAGATCATCCAAATCTACTTGGGGTGCGTAAGCACTAATAATATTAACTATGCTCCCTCCGATCACAAGTTTAACTAAAATAATTTGATCTCCTTTCCTCGTGACTGTAACTACCGAATCTTTCAGGTGTTTATCTACTACGATACCTACTCTATTTCTATGTCTATCCTTACCCGTATAGTAAAGCTTATAACCTGTGTTCTCTATCTCCCTAACTTTCTCCCCTACCCACTTAGTCTCCTGAAGACAAATTATACTAATCTTCCTCTTAGGCATGTTGTCAACTAGCTCCCTAGTCTTACCCATTAATGTTCCTATATTCCAAGTTGCTAAACAAATCCTATAATCTTGGGCTAGCTTCTTTACCTGTGCTCGTCCACGTACGCGCGGGAACCCTTGCTCACTTATCACCACACCCAGGCTCCGGTGTGGCGCCCCTTGCTCAATTTTCGAAGCACCCGAAGGCAGGCACAACGCGTCGCTTAAAGGGAACGCCCTAGCATGTCTCGTTTTCATATTTGGATTCATGTCATAGAGATCTGACGGGCTTTTTACGTGCTGGCTATCAGCTACCTAACGCACAACCCTCCTCCTTTATTCGGACTTGGGACCGGCTGAAAAATAAAGATAAGGCTCTAAGCACAAACCAGGCGGAGTTCGAAGCTTTGCAAGATGAAGAGGGAAAAATGTCCCTAACTGCCTTTATTGCTCATTTCTCTTGGTCTGGGCTTATTTGCTCTTTTTTTCATCTAGTTCGTCTGTTATACAAAATTCTGCTGCCGCACCACTCTCGTTCTTATTTTCACCATAAAGATTTGATTACTTCTCTTTGTTATCATCAACTGTGTTGGACCCCTTTGCACTTTCAGTGGTTGCTTTTGCTTTTAGCTACTTCAATATTTTGGAAAGTAAAGTCATCACAGAATAATGCAATCTCATTGATCTGTTTTGTTCAGAAATTTCAAGCTTTGCTTTACTCTGCTGCAATGACAGGTGAGGTCTTTAAATTCTGATATATTCAATTCTATAGATTTTGCTCCTTTGAGATTGCGTTTGTCCTTTTACTGATTTTTGTTTTTCCAATCCAGTTATATTGGAGTTTAACCTTCCAGTACTACTTTGTTAAATTTAGGGGTTAAATACTTGGCGTTGTTTTTAGTCTTGTGTTGTACAGATGGAAGAAGAATTTTAACTTCTATCTAGGACAATTGCAATACTTTGAAGGTGGTTTTGGTTCTGTACTTTAGTGTATACTAACACATCTAGTATTGACAATGTCGCACCCTCTGCACTTTTAGTGAGTCACTGCTATATATGAGAGGGAGAGAGGGGATTCTTCACAAACATTCATGTTCTTTGTGTGCTGGTGAACTGAAAAAGTGTGCCAACATCCTGCATCTCCTGTGTATTTTTCACATAACCCAGGGCACAGGAGAAGGGAATCTTTTCTGAAAATGCTAGCGGAAGAACTTGTACGTGAGCATTTTCTGGTGCATGCCAGATTATCATATAGACGTATTCTGGGGCTATTGCTATGTTTTCAGTTGAAGTAGTTCATAAGGTTGGAAGTCACTGATAATGTTGTGGCGGTTGTTGAACACTTCAATTTTTATTTGGCACAACTTGCATAACTGGAGCATAATCATTGTCATTGCTATCTTACCGTGACTTGTTACTTTGTTAATATTTCTTTGTTATGATATCCAGTACCAGCTAAGTTGGTTGAACTTTACTTGGATTTGAGGAGGTTGACCGAAGAACATGTTCGAGTGAGTAACTTTACAAGTATATTACCCCTTCCAGTTTGTTTACCTTTGCACTTACCATCTCTTCATTATAGGGCTTTACTGAACCAACCTCAGATAAGCTCCTCCCAGATTTGCACCCCATGGAGCAGCATGTGTTCACGCTTGTTCTAGATCTAAATGAGACATTAATATACTCTGATTGGAAGGTAAACATGTGACGTAGATAGTTTACTTATTAGCTATTTTTGTTGGTTATGTGGATCAAACCAGCAGTTTGGTTATGTTGTCGTACAGTGTTGATTTGTTTTTATTCTTCATCATTATGAAATACGCTTGTCCTGTTACCCCTGACCGCATATGGCCTACTTTCTTGTATTCCTGGCTAGGCCTATCAATGGACCAGATTAGATCCAGATTCTATTAGAGTATGATCTAATGTTAATCCGAATCCGATTACTGTAATCCGATCCGATAATCAGTGTGACTGGAATTCAATAATCCAAAATTTAACAGATTGGATTCAGATATATCCGATCCGACGTGTTTACGAAGATTTACATATTCGATGTTATTCTAATATTCTCAAGTGATCTATTTGTGGGTTTGTGATCTGAATTTTTGAATAGGTTAACTGAATCGGATCGGATATCTGATTTTCCGGATTCAGATCCCAATATGTGAAAATTAGGTTTCTGATCCTGTCGGATTGGGATTGGATCCGCCCCTTTTTTTTTTATAATCGGGAATCAGGTCCATGGACAGGCATATTCTTGCCCACATCGAATTGGAAAGGAGTTTAGCATGAAGGATTGAATCCTTGTTACGTCATCTTGATAGCATTTTTGTTTTGTTTGGGGGTTTTTCGGTCGTTTACAGCGCGACAGAGGCTGGCGAACATTCAAAAGACCTGGAGTTGATGCCTTTTTGGAACATATGGCTCAATTTTATGAAATTGTGGTGTATTCTGACCAGCTCCCTATGGTAATTCCAAATTTTCCCTCCCTAAAGCGTGCTACCACTTCCTTTTTGTACTTCATTATTAGTGACAGTTTCTGCTTTAATGGTGCAGTATGTTGATCCGGTGGTTGAGAGATTGGATCCAAAACACTGCATACGGTTTAGGCTAAACAGGAGTGCAACTAGATATCAAGATGGGAAGCATTTCAGAGTAAGTATTTTTTTTCCCCTCAAATATTTTTTATTTATTTTTTAACAGCCCCCTCAAATATTGCTTTAGTTATGTCGCCGTTCATTTTTCCACTCATATATGCTTCCTCTTTTTTTGGTGAGAGGAGATTGATATATGGTGATGTACCTGCACTAGTTCCAGGGACAGATTATGTCCCTATATCTTTCTTTGTTGGGTATTTTTTCATTAAGACTAAAAGTAACTGAGCTAGAGATTCTGGCTTCACGAAGCTGGAATATAGGTTAAGTACACGAAGTCTAGAATATCCTTTCCTTTTCTTTTTTTTTGAGGGAGGGCAAGAGGGTAATTTCACCTACCAAACTCACCTAGGCAATTGCTGACTAGGGTGCCCTCCTCAAAAAAAGAAAAGAAAAAGAATATCCTTTCCTAGAAAATGTAATGGACTTCTATTTTACATTTTCCTAGCAGCAAAGTATTGTCCTGACGGATGCTTTCTAGGGTCCTCATATAATTGTACTTCTAACTCTAGGATTCTTGTTAGTTGATGATGTTAGTAAATTGTAGTTCTTTATGGCAGGATCTCTCAAAGCTGAACCGAGATCCCGCTAAGATTCTTTATGTGAGTGGTCATGCACTTGAAAGTACCCTCCAGCCAGAAAACAGTGTACCTATTAAGCCATGGACGCTTGAAGAGGATGATACAGCACTTTTGGATCTTCTTCCATTTCTCGAATGTAAGTGGCCTGGTATTATCATATTATTATGCCGTCTTCAATATATTATAACCATCTAAGACCACATGCAGTGTCACTGTGTCAGTACTTACGATTTTCTTGGTTTGAGGCAGACGTTGCTCGACATAGACCTGCCGACATTCGACCTGTGCTAGCTTCATATCAGGGACGTGATATTGCAAAAGAGTTCATTGAGCGCTCTAAAGATCATCAGCGGTAAAGTTCCTTTGTAAATTGTATTTTGCTTTCTTGGAATTTGCAAGTCATATAGCCGATAGTTGCTATAATCATGGTGATAATCTCTTGTGCAAAGAGTTTCATAACACAGAGAACCAGATGGCAGTGCCTTTTGGAAATGTTGTAGATGAAGAAAAGAAAGGGCCAGATGCAAATTATTCTTTTCAGGGGCACGATGTCTGACATTTTTTTTGTTCTTCAAATCCATTTGATTTTTGGCTGGTTAAAATGTCGTGAGAACGCTGAAGGAAAAAGAACGTTAAATCTGTTGTTCTCTGGTTGCACTTAAAAATTTACACAACCACAATGCTCTACGCGATCTGATGTTTCGGAGTTTATCTGGCTGACTAGAATTTGGTTCCAATGGTGCAGGCGAATGCAAGAGCAGAAGCAGCATGGTCGTTTCTGGAGACGCTGAGTCAAAGTTTACGTGGAGAGATTTGTTCGGAATTTTTTGAAATTTCAGCTTCTTTGAAGGAACAGCGGGATGTTGACTTGTCATATACTGTAAAATCCATTTTTTCCTGTAGGTTCATTGTCATGTTGAGTGAAGAAGCTGTTACTCTCTAAAGGGGGATTTTTGGTCACTAGATCAGTTGCCTTTTCTTGTTCTTTTCTGAGGCCCGTACCATGATAGCTTGGTATTTCGTCCCTTGTTTCCTTCACAAAAGATGCTTCCGTCCTCGAGATGAAAAGAATCTTTCAATTTTGGCTACATCGTTGTCCAACTCCCAACTCCCAGGACTATGGGGATCGTCGTAGTAAATGTGTGGTGTCATGGTCTCAGCAAATGTGAAGTTAAAGCTAACACTATCATCAGTGGTCCTACTGGAAGTGAGATAAGAGGATTCCTTCCACATGACATGCTGAAATATGGCGAGAAAATCTTATTTTCGGAGGTGTTGTATACAAGTGTTTACAGAATTCAATCATGACCGTATGTTAATAAAAAAATTTCGGAGAAGAGTTGATCTTTTTCCCGGAAAAATTTCATTAAAATTCAGACTGTCCAGAACACATTTGCACGGTTGCGATTGGTTAGTGCTGTAAACAAGTATTTTTCAAATATGGCACATCATGATAGTCCTAATAGGAGAGGAGAACTGGTCCCATAACCATTTTAGCTGTATAACTTGACTGGTGAATTAACCTGTCTTGGTCATGCGTGGTACATCATCAATGTAACAAATTCTTTTTTGATCCTTATCAATATACTCCTAACAAATTCTGAGGTGAATATAGGCTGAACAAAACAATATTTGTCGTGACTCGTGATCCTAGTCAAAATATTCTGCGCGAGAGCGAATTTTAGTTGTTTGAGATGGGATTTGAAGATGGTTTCACGCATAGGCATTATGTGATTTAGCTTGTGAATGCAATAGACGGTTGGATTGTTTAGACTTTTGTAACAGGTGGTCGTTTTTGTTCTTCAAGACAAATAAATGCTTTTGGATGAGGCTCTTTCTGATGGACTATTTTGCGTGAATATTTTATATACTAAGGGTGTGTTCTACTAATTGAAATATAAAATTTTCAAATAAATACTTATTGTTTTAAAATTAAAGGTGATGTATTATGAGAGAATGATTTGTCTTATATAATATGAGTACTTAAAAAATAAAAACCTTAGTGAAACGGGGCCTAAGATTTACAATGAAGTAAGAGATTCAGATCATTAGAGTGCTGTCATGCGCCCAAAGATTTTGTTAGAGCAAGTCCAGTGGTTTTACCAAAATAGTTTGAGCCATTCTAAAAAAATGATCCTAAATAGAGTGACATTTGGCCAAAAAAATGGCAAATGTTAGGGCAATGGTTTAAAGTCATTTGTAATGTCATTTTTTTCAATGATCTCTATCCCATTTTCACCTTGTACAAAATGGAGGGAGGGATTTGTTGGTTGGATTTGGTGACGTGGCAGATTGGTTAGTGTTGTAAATAAGAATTTCTCAAATATGGCACATCATGATAGTCCTAATAGGAGAGGAGAACTGGTCCCATAACCTTTTTAGTTGTATAACTTGACTGGTGAATGAACCTGTCTTGGTCATGCGTGGTACATCATCAATGCAACAAATTCTTTTTTGATCCTTATCAATATACCCCTAACAAATTCTGAGTGGGTTGAATATAGGTTGAAGAAAATAATATTTGTCGTGACTTGTGATCCTAGTTAAAATATTCTGCGCGAGAGCAGATTTTAGTTGTTTGAGATGGGATCTGAAGATGGTTTCACGCAAACGCATTATGTGATTTAGCTCATGAATGCAATAGACAGTTGGATTGTTTAGACTTTTTTAAGAGGTGGTTGTTTTTGTTCTTCAAGACAAATAAATGCCTTTGGATAATTGGATGAGGCTCTTTCTGATGGACTATTTTGCATGAATATTTTATATACTAATGGTGTGTTCCACTAATTGAAATATAAAATTTTCAAATAAATACTTATTGTTTTAAAATCAAAGGTGATGTATTATGAGAGAATGACTTGTCTTGTAAATTGTGAGTATTTAAAAAATAAGAACCTTAGTAAAACGGAGCCTAAGATTTACAATGAAGTAAGAGATTCAGATCATTAGAGTGCCGTCATGCGCCCAAAGATTTTGTTAGAACAAGTCCAGTGGTTTTACCAAAATAGTTCGAGCCATTCTAAAAAAATGATCCTAAATTGAGTTACATTTGGCCAACAAAATGGCAAATGTTAGTGCAATGGTTTAAAGTTAATTGCAATGTCATTTTTGTCAATGATCTGTGTCCGATTTTTACCTTGTACAAAATGGAGGGAGGGATTTGTTGGTTGGATTTTGTGACGTGGCAGAAATTTCTAAGCCATTTTTAGGTGAAAATGGGTGGGGGTTTTCTCATTCATATTAAGGTGGGGCCTACACACTATGCGATATTTTTTTATGAACTGGCAAAGTAGAATATATTCGTGTACAGCCATCGTTGGTATTCAGGATGTCGATAATATAGTAGACGTAATAAATTTTTTTTTTATTATAATCAAGTGTTCATGTCAATTTGTGTTCGCAGTTCTGATAATCCCTACCCAACAGGTGATACTTAGCCTTGTTGTGTCGTGTATATTATATAATATATACTTTTATGTAGTATCTCTTACCCCTTTGTGTGGATTGATCGAGATGCTCAACAAGTAGCTTTTGGTTAAAAAAATTATGGCATAAATGGTACAATCATTAACCAAATCAGAAGGGGGATCCATCTAGCTAGCACGACTGGGTGCCATTTATCTTCTTCTTCTTCTGAAAAGTCCCTTTAATATTCAGGACAGGATAATGATAATTGTTCGACATGAAGCTAGCTGGATTAAGCTCTGAACATTCTACCCCCAAAAAAATTTTAATAGCCAACCTTCAATTTTATATATATAGTAGGCCGTGCAGAAAAACTAGTTTAGACAAAATCAAATCCATTAAAAGACAAGACCATGGGTACTCTTGAGGAGGCAGGAATCTTTTTATTGAAAACTCTGTACTTCTGTATCGAGGGATTTTTCAATTGTTGAATTTGAAACGTTAAAAAAAAATCACACAATTCAAAAGTCGGGACTCGCACAGAAGCACAAAAAGTTTTGAGACAAAAGAGATCAGATTCTGCTCTTGAGCTGTTGTAAGAGATGGAGTTAGATATATCAGAAGACAGAGTCGAAAAAGAGAGATGTATTAATAATGTAGTAGTAATAAAAATGTATTAATAGTGAGAGATGTATTGATTCGACACAGTTTTTCATACTTTGCGATGGTCCAAACGGTGGTCAATCATTAACATTTTTATTTTCTATTTTTATTGCAATAACTGTGTCCAATCAAGTCAAGCTCGTAAAGAGTCAAGCCTCCAACAACTCTCGGATAGCTCCTTACGTTTGCCGCTAGTGCCGGGTTGCTTGCGAGCAGTTCCAGGCTCCATTTGTTAGTACTCGACGAGTCAAGCACAAACTGAATTTTTTTGACTCGTTTAATAATTGAGCCAAACTTAACACTCTAAAATTCGGATTAACATGCTAATTTTGTACTCTCTCCGTCCCTATTTAATTGTCCGCTGCGATTTTACGTGTATTTTCAATGGCTTATATCTCTTGACGTATATTATATTTTATGTTTTTTAAATGATTGTTTTATAGAAAAAATTAAAATCTATCAAACAAGATCCTTATTACATATTTTTAGCAACATACGTCGAGAGTTAAAAGCCGTTGAAAATACTTGAAAAACTGTGATGGATAATTAAATAGGAACGAAGGGAGTAAATTAATTACTAGGGGCTCGATTGGATGCTGTTTTAACTGGATGTATTCTACCATACACCCAGATGAGGGCTGATGGGACTGAGGCAACCCAATTTCCACCTGTATTGGACTCTTCCCCTTCTTCGCATACACACCTCAATCCGGTGTATAAGGTGTTAAATTATTGTCATCCCTTAAGCTCTCCATAATTTATCCGGCATAATACACCTACTTTTTTACCAAAACACCCCTCCTCATCCCCCTCCCAACGGCTCTCTCTCTGCTAACAGAGAGGAAGAAGAAGAATAGATCACCATCACACCTACACGAAAACACACACACAAACCATCAGAACCACCACAAACCGCCACCACCACTACAAGACAAAGAAACAAAAAGAAGAAGATGAACATCAACAACAGATCGGGGAGAGAGAGAGAGGGATGTTCACCATGATCGAAGAACAGCAGTAGCAGCTGCTGCTTCTTCTTCTTCTTATCTCTTCTGTTGTTCTCTCTATCTCTCTCTCTTATAAAAGGGCGATAAAAACAAATAAGAGGAAAGAGGAAAAATGATTTGGTGCATGTATGAGTCGCGTGATCATGTATAAATTATTGCTTAATTATGAAAAAATAATCTATTCTAATATATAAAAAGAAAGCACCCCTTTGGTGTCATATATTTTTCTTTTTCATAAATGCCCTCTTAAAAAAAAAAAAACCAATACAAAAGTACTGTAACTGTAAGAATATATTTGACACTTTAACATTAAAAAAAACTATCGAAAACTTCCTCCGCCACATTTCTCTGTTCTTCTCCCCTCAACTGCCACATTTGGACGAAAACTTGGCAAAACCTGCGAAAGCACGGAGGTTTCTTCGCTTTCCTTTCCTTTTGATAAGCGAATGCACAGAGGTTTTTTCATTTTACCCTACTCTTCCATACTCTCTCCTACTTTTCTTAACTCTCACCATTTAGAGGGGATATGGTCTGTCATTCAAAGGGGCTACTCCTACTTTTCTCAGGTGGATAGGGTCTGCCATTCAAAGGGGCTATATATTTCACAAGCAGCCAAAAGGTATTTCACTATTTAATCTTGGCTGTTGATTATGTCATTTTCTTTTTTGTTAACGCCACTCTCCTATAAGTATATTTTTAGTGCAAAAATACACTTGTAGGAGAGTGGCGTTAACAAAAAAAAAATGAGTGACAAAATCATTTCCCTTAATCTTTAGCCTTTAGTATTTTATTGGTGAGAGTGAAACTGAAGGCAGTGTAGAATATACCCAACATTTATGTGAAAGGGATAGAAAGTGACATAATCAATTTATTTTTATGGATCCTTTCCAGATTGGAGAAAATATATGAATAGGTTGGTATTTTTAACCAATTACTAGAGGTCGCGGCACACACAATACATGTGCAAGTCAAATTTTCATAATATTTTTATAAAAATATTTTCCACTTATTATTTGATCAAATTTTCACAAATGTTATGAAAATTCGGCTTGCATAAGTATTGCGTGTGTCCCAACCTCTAGTACTAATAATTGACAAATACAATTGAAATTGAAATTGATTTTTTATTATTTATTATTTATAAATATTAAATTAATTATTTTTATTTGTAAACTAAATTATTATTCCTTAAATTGTGAAAGTAATTAATTTTATTGAATTTTGTTATTATATAATGAATAAATTAATTTCATACTGCATAAGGGCAAATGAGTCATTTGATAGCTTTTTACATTATACACCCTTTCTTATATCACTAATTTATCCTTCATCCAAATTAAATATTATTTTATCTATTTCTATAAATACCACATTAATATGAATAATTTTTTTTTAACTGATACTTCTTATTATTTTATCTCCTCTGTAAACCCGTCATTTTTTCTAAATAATGCACCAATTGGGCCCTAGGGATCTCTTGTACCTTGAATAATTACGCAAGAGAAAGCGATAGTGGGGCCCCCGAAACTCGTACCAACCGGGCCCACAACCCTTCCGCTTTCAGTTACTACAACTTGTACTACTCTTTCCAATCGCGTCGTCTTCCCTTCCGAGTACTACACTCTCACTGTCTCACACACACACACACACACACACACTCTCTCTCTCTCTCTCTCTCTCTCATCGTCTTTGTCTGTTTGCAGTACAACACTTCCTCTTTAAAAACCCTCAACCCCACCCAAACAAAATGGCTGACCTAATCAACCCACCATCCAAATGTCCAAACTCCTCTCCCTCCTCCCCCTCCTCTCTCTCCTCCTCCTCTCCGCCGCCGCCCACGGCGACCACTCCGACGCGGACTCCGACTCCGACTCACCCCCGCCAAACCTCCGCACAAAACCACTTGTCCTGGTAAAAATATGGTGCTTAATCCTCGTATTCATCGGCACGTTCGTCGGTGGCATATCGCCGTATTTTATGAGATGGAACGAGGGCTTTTTGGTCCTGGGGACGCAATTCGCCGGGGGCGTGTTCTTGGGGACGGCGATGATGCATTTCCTGAGCGACTCGAACGAGACGTTTGGGGATTTGACGAGTAAACCTTACCCTTTTGCGTTCATGTTGGCTTGCGCTGGGTATTTGATTACCATGTTTGTGGATTGCGTGATTTCCCATGTGTTCGGGAAGAATGGGAATGGTGGTGGTGAGCTCCACGGCGGCGGCGATGTCGAGATTCAAGGTTTGTGCTTTGTTGTTGATTTTCTTGTTTTGATGTTTTGTTCGTCTTGAACTCCGTCTTGTGTGTCGTGCTTAGAGTCTTTTGAACCTGGATGAAAGAGGTGGGTTGCGTGCTAGAAAAGGGAAGGCTTGCGTGTTAGGTTCTCACTCTGTCTCGTAATATTTGTCTGGTCCGCGAAACGAGGACTACAAAATAATGCATTTCTTTTGAGAAAAAATTTAATTTTTTTCATAAGTTAGAAGAACTCGTCGAGATTTAGTAAATTGTTGATTTTTTTTTCAAATTTTCTTACAAAAATAGTATTATTTTTACGTCTCCGTTTTGCAGACCGAACAAATATTATGGGACGGAGGGAATAGTTGACAACAAACACGTAAAAAAAGCCCAGTTAGATTTTTACGACATGAATCCTTTGTTTCTTAGAGTCTTACCATCTTTTTGCAGCCGGTTTCAAACCTGGATAAAGGAGAAGGACGTATGAGCCCCCTTAGATCTTTACGATATGAATCTTTTGTTTTGTTCGTCTTTCCTTAAAATTTTAGTTAGATTCATGCTTAAATGTTTTGGATTGAACATCTTTTCGATGGGAGGAATTAAAAAGTAATTTTGCAAGTAAAAAATGAAGGCTTTTTTGATTTTTTTGGTCCCCAAAATATTTTCGCCATGCCACTTTAATCTCCAATATTTCAATTGCTAACATTGCATTCCCAAAGTATCAATTTTGTGTTTAAATTGTCCCTGCGGCTCACGTCGTTCCTTCCCTCCGTCAAAACCAATGGCAAAGTTGGTATTTCACCTCATAACGATGTCGTTTGGTTGGAAACGGCTTATTGACTTTTTTGGTCCCCCAACGTATTTCCGTCATGCCAATTTGGTCCTCAATACTTCAATTGATAACATTGCATCCCCAAAGTATCAATTTTGTGTTTAAATGGTCTCTGCGGCTCTCCTCCGTCAAAACCAAGGGCAAGGTTGGTATTTCATCTCAAAACGGTGTCGTTGGGTTGGAAACATAGATTTTTTTTTCCCCATAGTTCTCTTAGGGTTCTCATTGAAAGTCTTAGAGTCAAAAAAATAATTATGACTCTTTAGGATAAAATGATCAAAAAACTTAAAGATCTTCACACAGGTTCAAACAGATTGAAAATTTGAACACTTAATTTTTTTACCATATTTTTTAATATATAAAAAGCCTAAAAAATCAAGTGTTTCAATTTTCAACTCGTTTGAACCGGTACGAAAATCTTAATTTTCTGATCATTTTATCCTAAATGATCATAATTATTTTTTTATCCTAAAGAGATGAAATAATAATTTTTTCTATTCTATGGTTCTCTAGCTTTCTCATTGAAAGCCTTAAAGTCAAAACATTAATTATGACCCTTTAAGTCAAAATATTGAAAGCCTTAAAGTCAAAACATTGATTTTTTGAGGCTGTTTCTATATTAAAAAATATGGTGAAAAAATTAAGTGTTCAAATTTTCAATCTGTTTGAACCTGTGCAAAGATATTAATTTTTTGATAATTTTATCCTGGAGGGTCATAATTATTATTTTTTTACTTTAAGATTTTCAATGAGAACCCTAAGAGAACCATGGAAAAGAAAAATCTATATTTCCATCAAACGACACCGTTTTAAGGTGAAATACCAACCTTGCCCTTGGTTTTGACGAAGGGAAAGAACGGCGTGAGCCGCAGGAACCATTTAAACACAAAATTGATACTTTGGGGATACAATGTTAGCAATTGAAATATTGGGGACCGCATGACGGAAATACGTTAGGGACCAAAAAAGTCAAAAAGCCGTTTTCAACCAAACGATACCGTTTTGAGGTGAAATATCAACTTTGCCCTTGGTTTTGAAGGAGAGAAGGAACGGCGTGAGCTGCAGAGACCATTTAAATACAAAATTGATACTTTGGGATTGCAATGTTAGCAATTGAAATATTGGGGATCAAAGTGGCACGGCGGAAATACTTTGGGGACCAAAAAAGTCAAACAACAGTCTTTGTCTGTCTTTCTTTATAGTTTTAGGTAGATTGATGCTTAAATTTTTTGGATTGAATATTCTTGTTGACGGGAGGAATTAAAAAGTAGAATTTGCGATAAAGAAATGAAACAGGTGTCTTCATTGTTGTCCTACCTAGACATGGCCCTTTTTGAGCAAAAAATTTTGGGGGCCAAGGCGAGCTTGCTTGAGGCCGATATTGTCGGCCGTGTCACCTAGGCGGCCACGACGACTCTGATTCCAACTCTTCCACCTCGGAAGAGCCAAATCTCCGGTGATTACGATGCTTGCTGATTTCGTGATTTCTCATGTGTATGGAAAGAATGGGAATGTTGGTGGGTCCAACGGTGATGTCGAGATTGAAATGAAATGCAATTGATTTGTAGTATAACCAACTATGTTAGAGATTTTCAAAATAAAAGAGTCGTCGGTTTTGGTTTTGTAAATTTCCTTTGTTTCCTTAGAATGCTTGTTTTCTTCTTTGTGAGTTTTGTCCCACATTGGTTAGCTGAGAGATGTTGGAGTGGTATATATTAGGAAACATTCCTAATGTAAGTAACTAATGATCTAGTGCGGTGCAGCCCTTTGGTGCTTCGCACCATACCGGCAGAGCCGGTACACACTCACACGCGCGCGCGGCGTGGGCTATGTGGCGTGGACTGTGGTGTATTGTGGCACTTTAGCGGTGCACTTTGCACGTCAGCGCTAGGCGCCTTATAGGCGCCATTTCTTATTGCGAGTTGGCAGTAAGGTGGCGCTGACGTGGATGACGCGTGTCACACGCGTGGCAGGTGAGTCACACGGGGTGGTTCCGATCGGGTGCGATTCGTGCGTACAGGTGCGCTGGTCCGTGGAGTTGCGATCACAGCCGTCGGCCGCGAATAGGCTCGATCCAACGGATTGGATCAAATCCGATTGAGTGTGAGTGAAACAGCACACTAGTTCGGTGTGACGGGGTGTGACTGATCGATCTAGACCGTAGGATCTGATTCAACGGTTAGACTAGATCGAGTGCATACCCATTCTCAATGGGTGCGTAGTGGTCTATAAATAGACCTCTACTTAGCAGAATCCAGTGCATATATACATACAAAAAATCCGAAATTCCACATCTCTCTCTATACTTCCTAGCATTCATTCTGCATTCTGTTTTGCTGCAGAAAACAGAACGCAGTGGTTCTCGGTTCTCATTTCCGTTCAGCAGGTATTCTGTCCGTTTCGTTAGTGCAAACGCAAACGGAAAGAACTTCGAATTCAGGCTTCGATTTATCTTGAAAGCAAATCTTGAAGGCAGGTTTGCTGTAACCCTTTGCGTACCGGTATTGGTGGGGGCAAATACTGTCTTTAGGAAAGCGACATAGTCCTGACTCGAAGGGTATTTCAGCATTTGTGGACAGTTCAGAATTTGCAGCAGCCAATTTTTCCAACAATCTAAAGACAGTATTTTACGACGGCGATGTCTCTACAGAAGATGACACAAGACTTTCTGAAATTGGAGCGGTTTGAAGGTGGGAATTTCAGGCGTTGGCAGAAGAAGATGCACTTCTTGCTAACGACCCTGAAAGTGGTGTATGTTCTGACTACTCCGAGTCCGGAGATACCGGAAAATTCAGATGATGAAACTATGGAGCAGGCCCGTGAAAAGGGCAAGTGGGAGAATGATGACTACATCTGTAGAGGACACATCCTCAATGCACTGTCGGATTCACTATTCGACGTCTATCAGAATTCAATGACGGCAAAGGAACTTTGGGATGCACTTACCGATAAGTATCTTTCTGATGACGCTATAAGTAAGAAATTTCTTGTTAGTCAGTTTATGAATTATCGCATGGTTGATACAAAGCCGGTCATTGATCAGTTGCATGAGATTCAGTATATCCTCAGTCAGTTTAAGGTTAAGAACATGCATATGGATGAATCTATTGTTGTCTCCTCTGCTATTGACAAACTGCCTACAGCTTGGAAAGATTACAAAAAGGAACTCAAACATAAGACCGAGGAATTTACTCTTGATCAGTTGGCCCAACACCTTCAGGTGGAGGAAGAGACAAGGCGTCAGGAGGGTAAGGATAATTCTACTTCCAAAATACATGTGGTGGAAGAAAGTTCCAACAAGAAAAGCAAGAACAGGGACGATGATAAGTCTTCTGGTAAGTGGAAGAAGCAGAAGCTGGATCCTACCGACACTGGTTGCTGGCATTGCGGCAAACCTGGGCATCTTAAGAAAGATTGCAAAATCCTGAAAAGGAAGAACTCTGGTGGAAATCTAGGAGCATCTGGGGCAAAGAATTCTAAATTCATTGCTGTTGTTTCCGAGGCGAATATCCTCGATGATGCCGGAGGTTGGTGGGTTGATTCTGATGAGACAAAGCATGTCTGCAATAACAAGAGGTTCTTTACAGAGTATAGTCCAGTTGCAGATGGTACCGTTCTGTTCATGGGAAATGCGTCAACTGCATCAGTTAAGGGAAAAGGCAAAGTGGACTTGGAGTTCACTTCTGGCAAGACGCTGACTCTTACTGATGTGTATCATGTACCGGAAGTTAGGAAGAATCTCGTGTTTGCAAGTCTACTTAATAAGTATGGTTTTAAAGTAGTGTTTGAGTCGGGCAAAATTGTTGTGTCCAAGGGTGGTGTGTTTGTTGGTAAAGGCTATGTAACCGAGGGGATGTTTATGCTTAATATTAATAACACAGTTGTTTCTGCTTATATGCTTGATTCTTTTTCTTTATGGCATACTCGTTGAGGACATATCAGTACAAGGAAAATGGATTGCATGATTAAATCAGGACTAATTCTTAAAACTGAAAATGATATGGTTGATAAATGCAAGATTTGTTTGGAATCAAAGATAACCAGATTGCCATTTCCTAAAATTGAGCGGACTTCTTCATTACTTGAATTAATTCATAGTGATGTATGTGATTTTCATAGCACTCCAACTAGAGGCGGAAAACTTTATATGGCAACATTCATAGATGATTATTCGAAATTTTGCTATATCTATTTGCTTCATTCCAAAGATGAAGTACTTGATAAATTTGTTGCATATAAGGCTGAAGTTGAAAATCAATGTGGTTTGAAGATAAAACGTCTTTGGTCTGACAGGGGTGGTGAATATCACTTCCCTGATTATTGTGAATCAGTAGGGATAATTCATGAAGTAACTGCAGCTTATACACCACAACAGAATGGAGTGGCCGAAAGGAAGAATAGAACTTTATCTGAGATGGTGGTTGCTATGCTAAGCAATGCAGGATTAAGTAAAGGTTTGTGGGGCGAAGCCATACTTACCGCTACTTATATCCTGAATAGAGTACCTCTCAAAAAGTATAACATTACTTCATATGAACTCTGGTCAAAAAGGAAACCAAACTTGAGTTATTTTAAGACTTGGGGGTGTAGGGCGATTGTGAGATTGCCTGGACCTAAAAGGAAGAAACTGGGTCCAAAAGGAATCGAGTGTGTATTCCTTGGATATGCTTTGCACAGTAAAGCATATATATTTCTAGTGGCCGAGCCTAATGATGTTGTGTCCATCAACACCATCATTGAATCTCGAGATGCAGTGTTCTATGAAAACAAATTTGACAGAATTCCAAAGTTAAAATCTAGTAAAGATTTGGAGTCTAATAAAGATTCGGAAGAGTTTCCTTTGATGTCCGAAGAGGACAACGAGCCTTTAGAGGTTCCAGTTGAAGGAAATGAACTTGAGGAACAAGTTGAATTGAGAAGGAGCAAACGAGTTCGGACAGAGAAAACGTTTGGTCCTGATTTCATAGTTTATCTAGTTGAAGGCACTAGAGAGACTTCATGTGCTCACACTGTATTTTCACTTCACGTTGAAAATGATCCTTTGACATTTGAGGAAGCAATGAAATTGCAAGACGTAGCTTTCTGGAAAGAGGCTATCCAAGATGAGATGGACTCTATCATGGGTAATAATACATGGGTTCTGGCGGATTTACCGCCTGGTTCTAAGCCAATTGCTTGTAAATGGATTTTCAAGAAGAAAATGAAAATTGATGGAACTATTGATAAGTTCAAGGCCAGACTTGTAGCCAAAGGCTTTACCCAGAAAGAAGGTATTGATTACTTTGATACCTATGCCCCAGTTGCTAGAATCTCAACAATTAGAGTTTTAATTGCTCTTGCTTCTATATACAAGTTTGAGATACACCAAATGGATGTCAAGACTGCATTCCTTAATGGTGAGTTAGATGAGGAAATCTATATGAAGCAACCAGAGGGGTTTGTTGTGCAAGGTTATGAGCACACAGTTTGCAAGCTTATAAAGTCTCTTTATGGACTTAAGCAAGCACCTAAGCAATGGCACGAGAAGTTTGACAAAGTGGTTATGTCAAATGGTTTTACAATACACCAATCTGATAAGTGCGTGTATAGTAAATTTAATGGCAAACGAGGAGTCATTATCTGTTTGTACGGAGACGATATGCTTATTTTTGGTACAGACCAAGAGAGCATTCAGAGTACAAAAGTTTTTCTTTTTGCTAATTTTAGTATGAAAGATATGGGTATTGCTGATGTAATATTGGGTATAAGAATTAAAAGAAGTGGTGGTCACTTGATTCTATCCCAGGAACATTACATTGAGAAGATTTTAAAGAAGTTTAATTACTTTGAAAGCAAACCGGTGTCTACTCCATATGACTCTCAATCACCATTGGATCTTAATGAGGGGAGAGCAGTGTCACAACTAGAGTATTCTAGAGTGATTGGTAGCTTGATGTATGCCATGACAAGTACAAGACCGGACATTGCATATGCGGTAGGGAGACTTAGTAGTTATACTAATAATCCTGGGCATGTGCATTGGTATGCAGTATATAGAGTACTGCGGTACCTCAAAGGGACTATAGATTATGGAATAGTCTATAGTGGATATCCTTTGGTTCTAAAAGGATACACTGATGCTAGTTGGATTACTGAGCGGAATGATCACTCGTCAACGAGTGGTTGGGTGTTTACACTTGGTGGAGGGTCAATCTCCTGGGGATCTAAGAAGCAAACGTTGATAACAGACTCGACAATGGCAGCCGAGTTTGTAGCATTAACTTCTGGTAGTAAGGAGGCAGAATGGCTGAGAAATCTGTTGTTGGAAATTCCAGTGTGGCCTAAGCCTATGCCACTTGTATCGCTGCATTGTGATAGTCAAGCTACGTTGTCGCAAGCGTATAACCAAGTGTATAATGGAAAGTCCAGGCATATTGGACTAAGGCATAGCTATGTAAGACAATTGATTGTTGATGGGGTGATAACCATTGATTTTGTTAAGTCAAGTCAAAACTAGGCGGATCCTTTTACGAAAGGCCTTGCAAGGGATTTGGTGTTGAAAACATCAAGGGGAATGGGACTTTTGCCCAATTAGTTTAATCATTCCTGGTGGAAACTCAACTCAACCGGTTGATACTCTCAATCTCTTGAGTTCAATGAGAAACTACACCATATGTCGTGATTGAAAACACTTTAAAGCTATTTTACACATTCCAAGGTAAAGTGTTTTGTACCTATAATGTGAATACAAAGGAGGTTGAACTACTTAGTTCTTAATAGATTGTTTTGTGCTAATGTTATAGGAGCACGGATAGCGATCTACCTATGTGAATGTGGAGGTGGTGCCGCTTCCTATTGGTCACAGGGGCTAGACCTTAGAGCGTTCATGAAATCAAGATAAAAGACCCAAGGCCAGTTCACGGGTCAACCGATTGGGATATCTGCATTATTTAGAGGATTATGTGTGAGACACGTCCGGTTGGTCGACAGAGGACAACTAGTTCAAAGACACGTCTACTATGCTGCCCTGACCAGCTTTGATATGTTTCACTAAGTGAATAGTTGAAGTCGCAAGACACTATTTATGTATGCATAAACCTTGTAATAAGAACCGAGAATATTTCATCTGTATTTCGAAAATGGTGGGGGATTGTTAGAGATTTTCAAAATAAAAGAGTCGTCGGTTTTGGTTTTGTAAATTTCCTTTGTTTTCTTAGAATGCTTGTTTTCCTCTTTGTGAGCTTTGTCCCACATTGGTTAGTTGAGAGATGTTGGAGTGATATATATTAGGAAACATTTCTAATGTAAGTAACTAATGATCTAGTGTGGTGCAGCCTTTTGGTGCTTCGCACCATACCGGCAGAGCCGGTACACACTCACACACGCACACGCGCGGCGTGGGCTGTGTGGCGTGGGCTGTGGTGCATTGTGGCGCTTTAGCGGCGCACTTTGGTCCGTGGAGTTGTGATCACAGCCGTCGGCCGCGAATAGGCTCGATCCAACGGATTGGATCAAATCCGATTGGGTGTGAGTGAAACAGCACACCAGTTCCGTGTGACGGGGTGTGACTGATCGAACTGGACCGTAGGATCTGATCCAACGGTCAGACTAGATCGGGTGCATACCCATTCTCAATGGGTGCGTAGTGGCCTATAAATAGACCACTACTTAGCAGAATCCAGTGCATATATACATACAAAAAATCCGAAATTCCACATCTCTCTCTATACTTCTTAGCATTCATTCTGCATTCTGTTTTGCTGCAGAACGCAGTGGTTCTCGGTTCTCATTTCCGTTCAGCAGGTATTCTGTCTGTTTCGTTAGTGCAAACGCAAACGGAAAGAACTTCGAGTTCGGGCTTCGATTTATCTTGAAG
This sequence comes from Rhododendron vialii, assembly GCF_030253575.1. Classification (NCBI taxonomy): domain Eukaryota; kingdom Viridiplantae; phylum Streptophyta; class Magnoliopsida; order Ericales; family Ericaceae; genus Rhododendron; species Rhododendron vialii. The sequence continues at coordinate 1,444,136 of NC_080560.1, forward strand.
GCAGGTTTGCTGTAACCCTTTGCATACCGGTATTGGTGGGGGCAAATACTGTCTTTAGGAAAGCGACATAGTCATGACTCGAAGGGTATTTCAGCATTTGTGGAGGTTTCGCCAACAGTTCAGAATTTGCAGCAGCCAATTTTTCCAACAAACTATGCCATATAGCCTTTCCTTGTCAGCTACACAAGGCATGATTTGTTGAGTTCCTAATGTTCCAAAACCGATGGATTGTTTAATAACAAGAGGTGATTTTGATTCCATCGAGATCTTAGTTATATGATTCGTTTGCTGGTGAATACAGATGCAGCCTTATTCTTTAATGTTCTTTGCTGGACATGATTAATATACTTCTGGGTATTAGTCCTAGTTGGAGGAAATGACCTGATTACTCGCATATACATACATGCACCATTTATCTTCTTTGACGTTCAAAATTGGCTGAAGTTCCTTGAATTACTTCAACAAACTCATGAAAATCGGACTCAGAATCATCCTCACGAATGTTTCGGCTCCGAGAAGTATGGAAAAGTTGTTTTCTTCTTAGCGTATGTGTTTGATCTGTATTCTCTTTGGTACAGGATACGGGAGAGGCAGTAGCACTGGGATGACTACAGGGTCACAATATCAGGTGAGGGACTTAGAAAAAAGCCATTAAGAGTACATCTTTCAGGTCCATTGTTCCAAATTACAGTACTTTTGATTGACTATTTGGGAAGGACTCAATCCATGGTGGTTCTAACCAGACACTTGACTGCTTGTTCATATAATAGGGTCATGGCAGTCCACACAACCACTTTGTGGAAGAGGAAGATCCACTTGCAACATCTGCGATATCACTTGGGGACTGCATCTTGCTCATAGTCGCACTGTGTTTCCACTCCGTCTTTGAGGGCATTGCCATTGGAGTAGCAGAAACAGAGGCCAACGCTTGGAAAGCTCTGTGGACCATCTGCCTCCACAAGATATTCGCAGCCATCGCTATGGGTATTGCTCTCCTTCGTATGATTCCCGATCGTCCCCTTTTATCCTGTGCCGCCTATGCTTTTGCATTCGCCATTTCAAGTCCGATTGGAGTTGCCATTGGAATTGTAATTGACGCCACTACTCAAGGCGCCGTGGCAGATTGGATTTACGCCATTTCTATGGCTCTGGCTTGTGGGGTTTTTTTCTATGTTTCCATAAATCATTTGCTAGCCAAGGGTTACTTGCCGCAGAAGTTGGTTTTGGTTGATATGCCTTTTTACAAGTTTTTGGCCGTGTTGTTGGGGATTGGCGTGATCGCGGTTGTGATGATTTGGGACACTTAAAAGAGCTCATGCCAGTGTGTGAAGAAAACAGAACAAAGCCAAGGCGATTGGTACTCTTTACATGTACAGAATGGATAATCAACTTCTCAGATTCCTCCCTTAATGGATTATGAATTTTTTCTCATTGCAGAATTATATTAGACTGTACATTAGGTTTTTTTGTACAAACTATATTCAGAAATATATTGGCTTACTTTGTGTTCCACTGTTCCTGTTCTCGATTACTGGATTAATTCAGGTAGCAGCTCCTGACTGTTTTCAACTGATCCATTTGTTTTTGATGATTGAAATTTGAAACCGTATTGGGTTTTTTCGGTCTTGTCGATACCATCAATCACGTCAAAAGTCAACTTGATCCGAGATCAATCAACATAAGTGGATTTACTTGAGTAAATGGATTTGCTTGAGAATCAGATCATTCCTGCATGCAATCGCAAGGTAAAAGAAAGCAAAACTTGAGGACTGGTAGTAGGTGTTAAATTCTCGAAACTAGATTTTGAATAACTTCTGCATTATACATTAGCAAGATCTTAAGAATCAGTCAAGTCAACCTTGTTTTTTATCAGATCCCAAAGAAAGTCTCAGCCGCTGCTCTAAAAGTTCGCACGGAAAAATTTCTCTGAACAGAAAGATAGAATAACAGGCCCTGCAAGATCTCCAACAGTACAGCCTGCAAAATGCACAAAACTACAAATTAACAAATCATTATAGAAAATTCAACGTGTTATTTAGCCCCTTTGCGTGCATCAAACTTGTTCTTCACAAGGGTTGTATTTCGATCGTGGATTTGTGGAGAAATTTACAAAAGCAAAAATGTTTTCCAACACAGGGATATCAAAGAAATTAACAAAATTAGCTAATTTGGTTATTTTCATTCCTCATCTTTTACTCTATGACATCCATTTTGGTCCATAAATGTATGATACAAGGCAAAGGGTAATGGGCTTACCAATCCACTGACCAGCAGAGGGGTGAAACAGGGTTGCACCGATCCCTGCTCCAATAGAAGCAAAAACAAGTGATGCAACACCCTTGAGAGTATTACCATAAACCTTCTTTACAAGAAGTTGAAGTTGAAGTTGCTCAGCTCTTTCAACTCTATCGTTATCTTCTTTAAACACATGAGAAAAGAATTGGTACACATCTATGCCGGATTGAACAAGCCACCATGCTGCTATTACAAAAAAATGTCCTGCTTAGCTAGTAATAACAGATTATTAAACAGCACGGTTGAAGCTAATTGCATATCAAAAAAAAGAAAAAAGAAAAGATAGAAGCTAATTGGAGAAAAGAAAAGTGAGGACATAAGTTTTGACCTCTGAAAGTTGTTCTGCTAACATGGAAAAAGTAGACTGAACTTGGCATCCCCCTTCCAGCCTTGCGCACCGCTGATTTGCGAACATCTGCAAAACATCGCGGTGACAATTAGTTACACGAAAAACCAAGTGTAAGCAGTGCATGCAACGTAGCCCAGTCATGTAAAACAAGTACCTTTAAGTAATTTCCTCAAGTACACGCTCGTCACTGCCCTGACAGGCGGTGTTGCCACTGCTGGTTACGCCTCTTACGGTTAGTTAGTTGCTTTTTTCTACACAAGATTGTCGTAGCGTTTAACCTATACCTTGATGCTTTGCTTTCATACGCAAGATTTTGATAGCAGTTAACCTAAATCTTTATAGTTTTTTGTCTCCTTTTGTGCTTGAATGGCTTGGAATTATGTGTTCTATTTGTTTCATATGTGTCTAATTAGAGATATACTACATGTTTATGACTATGTTGCTTTTCTACTCAAGATTGTGATAGAATTTGACCTAAAACTTGATGTTTTTTTCGTCTCCTTTTGTACTTGAATGGTTTGGAGTTATATATTCTATTTGTTTCGCATGCGTCTAATTAGAGATATACATCGTTATGAATGTGTACTATGAATATATGTTTCAGTAATTCACGAATGTGTATGTATTTCTGTGTGGATTGAATTATTGTGAATTGAATCAAAATTACTGGAGGGGAAAATGAATCCTGAGATTAAAAAGGCCTACCATATATTATAAAGCTCCTTCATATGTAGAGCCTGGGAAAGGGTTGATGTACCTAGCCTTACAAGTTGAAAGGCTGTTTCGAGAATCGAACCCGTGACCTTCAAGCCTCAGTGGGGCAGCTTTAACGTAGCGCCAGGTCCGCCCTTAAGGCCACAACAGAAATGAATCCGGATATTGACGGAAAACAAATCGGTTCACTACCTTTGTCCCTTATTTGGTGTCTCTCCTGGCTTATAGCTTTAAAACAATGTTTTGCGCGTTCAAGTCTTGCAACCTAGGATACATTCATCAATTGATTTTTTTTAAGTCTTGGGAGTTGTGAATTAAATAAGAGCAAGCCTTTACCTGAATGTCTGAGATTTTACTTGCAAATTTTGGTATTTTAGTACAGTTTCTAAACAGTTGGGCAAACGCAAAGTCAGTGTGAGTCGAATAAAGAGGGCCAAGCAATGCTGATTTCGGCTCGCACTTGAAACATTGATTTGTTCATTTTTTGGTATTTTAATACAGTTTCTAGACATTTGAGTAAACTTCTTTTCGGTACAGACTGATCCAAAGTCAGTGGAGTCAAATAAAGAGGGGCAACCGATGCTGATTTTTGGCTTGCACTTGACACATTGATTTGATCATTTTTTGCAGCATATACATTGGACGAAGTAGATGAGAAGACAAAGGCTTTGCGTGCACCCGCGAAAAATACACTAGGGGATGATGCATCTGGATCTGATGTGAGTCTGATGTAGTATTTTTTGTTTTGGATTGTTCAGGTGTTATTATGTTTGTCTTTGTTGTTAAGGTAGCCTTGCTCTTTAAAAGTTGGAAGAGAGGAAGTGCTTCAACTTCCAACCATGTGTGGTTTTTTTCTTTTTATTCTTCTAATAGTCGACATTCTTTGTCCATTGTTCCTGAAGCAATTAATATTAGGTGGAGTCGAGTTTCAAACGTTTTTTCCTTAATATCAGCTCCTATATGACTAAATCAGGGCGAGCACATAGTCCACTATATTATATGTTAGTTGCTAGGAGAAAGTGCCAACATGTTAATTTCTTTTTCCTTTCCCCGCCATCTTTCCAATGCAGTTCTGGAAATAGATTCTGTCAGATGAAGCTAGAATTTGAATCTCAGGAACCTGGTTTGCGCAGTTGTTTGTTAGCAATATACTTATAAAGGGATGGTGACATTACAGTTATTATGGGGGTAGTTCAGAATGTACTTTAAATGAACAACTGTACCTGATGTGGTATGGTTCATGGGTGCTTGAATATATTTTACAGTCAGGTGTTGGAGGAGTACTTCCTCCTCTACTCCTGTTATTTTGTATGGTTTGAGAGACCTAACTGGAAGCTTTGCAAGATGAAGAGGGAAAAATGTCCCTAGCTGTCTTTATTGCTCATTTCTCTTGGTCTGGGCTTATTTGCTCTTTTTTCATCTAGTTCATCTGTTATACAAAATTCTGCTGCCCCACCACTCTCGTTCTTATTTTCACCATAAAGATTTGATTACTTCTCTTTGTTATCATCAACTGTGTTGGACCCCTTTGCACTTTCAGTGGTTGCTTTTGCTTTTAGCTACTTCAATATTTTGGAAAGTAAAGTCATCACAGCATAACGCAATCTCATTGATCTGTTTTGTTCAGAAATTTCAAGCTTTGCTTTACCCTGCTGCAATGACAGGTCAGTTCTTTAAATTCTGATATATTCAATTCTATAGATTTTGCTCCTCTGAGATTGCATTTGTCCTTTTACTGATTTTTGTTTTTCCAATCCAATTATATTGGAGTTCAACCTTCCAGTACTACTTTGTTAAATTTAGGGGTTAAATACTTGGCGTTGTTTTTGGTCTTGTGTTGTACAGATGGAAGAAGAATTTTAACTTCTATCTAGGACAATTGCAATACTTTGAAGGTGGTTTTGGTTCTGTACTTTAGTGTATATTAACACATCTATTATTGACAATGTCGCACCCTCTGCACTTTTAGTGAGTCCCTGCTATATATGAGAGGGAGAGAGGGGATTCTTCACAAACATTCGTATTCTTTTTGTGCTGGTGAACTGAAAAAGTGTGCCAACATCCTGCATCTCCTGTGTATTCTTCACATAACCCAGGGCACAGGAGAAGGGAATCTTTTCTGAAAATGCTAGGGGAAGAACTTGTAGGTGAGCATTTTCTGGTGCATGCCAGATTATCATATAGACATATTGCTATGTTTTTCAGTTGATGTAGTTCATACGGTTGGAAGTCACTGATAATGTTGCGGTGGTTGTTGAACACTTCAATTTTTATTTGGCCCAACTTGCATAACTGGAGCATAATCATTGTCATTGCTATCTTACCGTGACTTGTTACTTTGTTTTTATTCTTCATCATTATGAAATACGCTTGTCCTGTTACCCCTGACCGCATATGGCCTACTTTCTTGTATTCCTGGTTAAGCCTATCAATGGACTGGATTAGATCCAGATTCTATCAGAGTACGATCTAATGTTAATCCGAATCCGATTACTGTAATCCCATCCGATAATCAGTGTGACTGGAATTCAATAATCCAAAATTTAACAGATTGGATTCAGATATATCCGATCCGACATGTTTATGAAGATTTACATATTCGATGTTATTCTAATATTCTCAAGTGATCTATTTGTGGGCTTGTGTGCTGAATTTTTGAATAGGTTAACTGAATCGGATCGGATGTCTGATTTTCCGGATTCAGTTCCCAATATGTGAAAGTTAGGTTTCTGATCCTGTCGGATTGGGATTGGATCCGCCCCCTTTTTTTTTAAATCGGGAATCGGGTCCATTGACAGGCATATTCTTGCCCACACCGAATTGGAAAGGGGTTTAGCATGAAGGATTGAATCCTTGTTACGTCATGTTGATAGCATTTTTGTTTTGTTTGGGGGTTTTTTCGTCGCTTTTTTGGGCGGAATTATTTTACAGCGCGACAGAGGCTGGCGAACATTCAAAAGACCTGGAGTTGATGCCTTTTTGGAACACATGTCTCAATTTTATGAAATTGTGGTGTATTCTGACCAGCTCCCTATGGCAATTCCAAATTTTCCCTCCCTAAAGCGTGCTACCACTTCCTTTTTGTACTTCATTATGAGTGACAGTTTCTGCTTTAATGGTGCAGTATGTTGATCCGGTGGCTGAGAGATTGGATCCGAAACACTGCGTACAGTTTAGGCTAAACAGGAGTGCAACTAGATATCAAGATGGGAAGCATTTCAGAGTAAGTATTTTTTCCCCCCTCAAATATTGCTTTAGTTATGTTGCCGTTCATTATTCCACTCATATATGCTTCCTCTTTTTTTGGTGAGAGGAGATTGATATATGGTCTGGATACCTATGTGGATGTACCTGCACTAGTTCCAGTGACAGATTATGTCCCTATATCTTTCTTTGTCGGGTATTTTTTCATTAAGACTAAAAGTATCTGAGCTAGAGATTCTGGCTTCACGAAGCTGGAATATAGGTAAAGTAGACGAAGTCTAGAATATCCTTTCCTAGAAAATGTAATGGACTTCTATTTTACGTTTTCCTAGCAGCGAACTATTATCCTGACGGATGCTTTCTAGGGTCCTCATATAATTGTACTTCTACCTCTAGGATTCTTGTTAGTTGATGATGTTAGTAAGTTGTAGTTCTTTATGGCAGGATCTCTCAAAGCTGAACTGAGATCCCGCTAAAATTCTTTATGTGAGTGGTCATGCACTTGAAAGTACCCTCCAGCCAGAAAACTGTGTACCTATTAAGCCATGGACGCTTGAAGAGGATGATACAGCACTTTTGGATCTTCTTCCATTTCTCGAATGTAAGTGGCCTGGTATTATCATATTATTATGCCGTCTTCATTATATTATAACCATCTAAGATCACATGCAGTGTCACTGTGTCAGTACTTACGATTTTCTTGGTTTGAAGCAGACGTTGCTCGACATAGACCTGCCAACATTCGACCTGTGCTAGCTTCATATCAGGGACGTGATATTGCAAAAGAGTTCATTGAGCGCTCTAAAGATCATCAGCCGTAAAGTTCCTTTGTAAATTGTATTTTGCTTTCTTGGAATTTGCAAGTCATATAGTCGACAGTTGCTATAATCGTGGTGATAATCTCTTGTGCAAAGAGTTTCATAACACAGAGAACCAGATACTTGTGCCTTTTGGAAATGTTGTAGATGAAGAAAAGAAAGGGCCAGATGCAAATTATTCTTTCAGGGGCACGATGTCTGACATTTTTTTTGTTCTTCAAATCCATTTGATGTTTGTCTGGTTAAAATGTCGTGAGAACGCGGAAGAAAAAATGTTGTTCTCTGGTTGCACTTAAAAATTTACACAACCACAATGCTCTACACGAGCTGATGTTTCGGAGTTTATCTGGCTGACTAGAATTTGGTTCAAATGGTGCAGGCGAATGCAAGAGCAGAAGCAGCATGGTCGTTTCTGGAGACGCTGAGTCAAAGTTCGCGTGGAGAGATTTGTTCGGAATTTTTTGAAATTTCAGCTTCTTTGGAGAAACAGCGGGATGTTGACTTGTCATATACTGTAATCCATTTTTTCCTGCAGGTTCATTGTCAAGTTGAGTGAAGAAGCTGTTACTCTCGAAAAGGGGATTTTGGGTCATTAGATCAGTTGCCTTTTCTTGTTCTTTTCTGAGGCCCTTACCATGATAGCTTGGTATTTCGTCCTTTGTTTCCTTCACAAAAGATGCTTCTCTCCTCGAGATGATTGAATTGCTTTGGCCAAATAATAGAAATCAAAGCTATATTCGGAGAATCCTATCGAACACGTACACATCTTGGTTTATCTTAGAATAAGTCCTACTTGCTTCTTCATCTTGTTGGAACTTGGGTTTGGAAAAATGAGAAGAAATTTCATTTCTTTTGGCGAATACAAGACTTGGTATAGTTGGCATACCTTGTTCATCGGTGGGGTTAATTGGCTTGACCCCTTGTCCATGAATGTGTGAAAAGAATCTTTCAATTTTCTCAACATCGTTATCCAAGTCCTAGGACTTTAGGGGATTGTCGTAGTAAATATGTGTGGTCTTGGTCTCTGCAAACGTGAAATTAAAGCTAACACTATTATCAGTGGTCCTACGGGAAGTGAGATAGGATTCCTTCCACATGAAATGCTGAAATATGGCGAGAAAATCTTATTTCCGGAGGTGCGGTAAACAAGTGTTTACAGCACTCAATCGTGACCGTCCAAAAGTGTTTTGAACGGTTGGGATGTTAATGAAAAGTTTCATTAAAATTCAGACCGTTCAGAACACTTTTGCACGGCTGTGATTGGTTAGTGCTGTAAATAAGTATTTCTCAAATATGGCACATCATGATAGTCCTAATAGGAGAGGAGAACGGGTCCCATAACCATTTAAGTTGTTTAACTTGACTGGTGAACTAACCTATCTTGGTCATGCGTGATACATCATATTAAGGTGAGGCCTATACTGCACGATATTTTCTTGCGAACGGGCAAAGTACAATAATATATTCTTGTACAGACATCGTTGGTATGCGGAAAGGTCGATAATATAGTAGACGTAATAAATATATTATTTTATTATAATCAAGTGTTTATGTCAATTTGTGTACACAGTTCTGATAACCCCTACCCAACAGGTGGTATTTAGTCTTGATGTGGCGTGTATTATATAATACTATACTTTTATGGAGTAGTATCTCATACCACTTTGTGTGGATTGAGATGCTCAACTCAAGTAGCTTCGGTTTAAAAGAATTATGGCATAAATGGTACGTAGTAGTACAACAATACAATAGTGTTATACAATCATTGACCAAATCAAAAGGATGCCATTTATCTTCTTCTTCTAAAAAGTCCCTTTAGAAGGGTGTTTTCAAATCGTGGTTTAACCATGGGCCTACGATTTTAAGAGGGGTATTACTAATACTCCTTTGATAGCCCCCATCCAAACAGGCCCTTAATACTCAGGATAGTGATAATTGTTCAACATGAAGTTGGATTAAGTTCTGAACATTGTACCCCAAAAATTTTTTAATAGCCAATCTTCAATTTTATATATAGTAGGCCGTGCAGAAAAACCAGTTTAGACAAAATCAAATCGACACAGCTTAAACTAGTTAATAATGAGAGATGTATTGATTCGACACAGCTTTACATACTTTGCGATTGTCCTAACTGTGGTCAATCATTAACAATTATAAAATTGGGGGAATTTAAATAGGGGTCATTTTCTATATAAATACTTAAGTTCTCATTCTAGTGGGTTTAAAAACTTATCTTTTCATCCTTACATTCAAATAAATCCTAAACTACCATTTCTCTCTCCTAATCTTTAATAATCTTTCACTCTCCTCATCTTTCCTAATTTATCTCATTCTCTCTCCTATCTTTTTTTGATCTTATATTCTCTCACCTAAAATCATAAAACAACATTTAAAAATAAAACTAACATCTATCAAACTTGAAATGAATATTCATAAACAATAAATACAGATGTACAATGACAATAAATAATATATTTTTGTAAAAATATCATCATAATTTTTCATGACATATTACTTAAAATCCTCCATGAATTCATCATGAATACGTATTATAAAATTGTTCCTACGAAACTGCACTAAACTAAAATCAAGACAAAATTTGGAAAAATCGAAACACAAACTGAAATTATGACAAAAATTATGAAATCGTCATGAAACAAAAAACATCATGAATACGTATCATAAAATTGTGCCAACGAAACTACACTAAACGAAATAATGACAAAATCCATAGAAATCGAAACACTCATACCGAAATCATGACAAAATTTGTGAAATCGTCATGAAACAAAAAAACATCATGAATACGTATCGTAAAATCATACCGACGAAACTACAATAATAAAGATCATGACAAAATTTGAAGAAATCAAAACACATACACTGAAATCATGACAAAAAATAGTGGCTTATTTACTGGTCTTCGAAATGGTGCGCGTGATACAACAACTAATTTAGTACGAGCCGAACATAAACAGCATCACTAAACAAAATAGATCTCGAATGGACGACGAACGACTCATTTGGAGATCAAAAACGGGGGCGGCGGCTGGAAATCGGTTAGAGTTTCATGGTAGACTGGTTTTGTTCGCCGGATATACATTCTTGCCATGCATCGCCCCATCTCACTAGGCATCGCTGATCTCGAGCATCTTTAGCGCCGTCGCCCAATCACCCATCTGGAGTCCGATCTAAACCTAAACCTTCGCTCAAATTCTCATCATCATCATGGTCTGGCCTCGCTGGCACTTCAAAAGCCGTCGTTCATGGATTTGGGGTCTGATTGGTGGGGATTGAAGTCGTTAGAGACAAAGAGGGAGGAGAGGACTAATGATAAGAGAGAGAGGTTAATTACAAGGGGATTTCTCGAGAAGCTGTTTTGAGTTTTTAAAACTCAAGATGAGAACGTAAGTCTTCCATTCATCTCGGATACCTACGATAAAAATAAAAAATAAAAACTGCAATCCTCAAATGTATTAATTTGGTAGACATAAGGGTACAATGGGGCAATAATGTATTTTGAGAATGTGGACATAAGTATTCGAACCTATTAGGATGAACACCTAAATAAGTCCTTCAAATAGGATGCCTATTTAATTTCTTCTTTTATTTTTTATTTTTAATCGGAGGATGGCAAAATATGCAAAAACTGTGTCAAATCAAGTCAAGCTTGTAAAGAGTCTCAAGCTGCCAACAACTCCAGAATAGCTCCTTACGTTTGCCGCTAGTGCCGAGTTGCTTGCGAGCAGTTTCGGGCTCCATTTGTTACTAGTACTCGGCGAGTCGAGCTCAAACTCAATTTTTTGACTCGTTTAATAATTGAGCCAAACTTAACATTCTAAAATTCGGATTAACATGCTAATTTAGTACTCCCTCCGTCCATATTTCATTGCCTACGATTCTGCGTGTATTTTCATTGGCTTATATCTCTCGACGTATATTATATTTTATGTTTTTGAAATCATTGTCTTATAGAAAAAATTAAAATCTATCAAATAAAATCTATATTGCATATTTTTAGCAACATACGTCGAGAGTTATAAACCGTTGAAATTGAAAATGCACATAAAACTGTAATGAATAATTAAATAGGAACGGGTGGAGTAAATTTAATTGGGCTCGGCTCATTTGCAACTTAAGCCCTGTTCCAGAACACCTTCTTAAAAAATAAATACTTATTTCACATTTTCAAACTTAAAAATAATGTAAATAAAAAATAGTTTTTTAATTTTTTTGGTACCGCATTAAAGATCTCAATGAGATCTATCAAACAAGATCCATATTGATAGGAAAATAATTTGCGTAAGCACATAATTTTTTAGCTTGAAATTGCCTTTTTAAAAAATAAGTACTTATTTTCCTTTCCGGAACGAGGCCTTATTACTGTAACTAGGGGTGTCTCGAACATAATTACGCTAGAGAAAGCAATAGGAGTGGTGCTACACTTCCCGATCGGATCCCGATGTCCGGCCAGGCCCACTCTGGCCACCGAACAGTCGATTTGAGCCGTCCAAAAATTTTAAAAAATATATATATACACAAAACCATCGAGTGTTTGAATCGTGTATCTACACACATCGGATGCCGTTGATTCTAGCGTAGACCATCATTTTTTTTTATAGAATTTTTGGACTATTCAAATTGACCATCCGGTAGCCGAAATGGGCCCGGCGCGATGTCGGGAACCGTAGACTTTCTGAAGCGACAGTGGGGCCTCCCACGAAACTCGTACCAACCGGGCCCACAACCCTTCCGCTTTCAGTTACAATTTGTACTACTCTTTCCAATCTCGTCGTCTGTCCAGTACTACTCCTCTCTCTCTCCCCTCCATCGGTCCTCATGTACTTCTCTCTCTCTCATCCTCTTTGTCTGTTTGCAGTACAACACTCCTTCAATAATCCTCTTTAAAAACCCTCAACCCCACCCAAACAAAATGGCTGACCTAATCAACAACCCACCATCCAAATGTCCAAACTCCTCTCCCTCCTCCCCCTCCTCTCTCTCCTCCTCCTCTCCGCCGCCGCCCACGGCGACCACTCCGACTCCGACGCGGACTCTCCCCCTCCAAATCTCCGCTCAAAATCCCTAATCCTGGTAAAAGTATGGTGCTTAATCCTCGTATTCATCGGCACGTTCGTCGGTGGCATATCGCCGTATTTTATGAGATGGAACGAGGGCTTTTTGGTCCTGGGGACGCAATTCGCCGGGGGCGTGTTCTTGGGGACGGCGATGATGCATTTCCTGAGCGACTCGAACGAGACGTTTGGGGATTTGACGAGTAAACCTTACCCTTTTGCGTTCATGTTGGCTTGCGCTGGGTATTTGATTACCATGCTTGCGGATTACGTGATTTCCCATGTGTACGGGAAGAATGGGAATGGTGGTGGTGGGCCCCGCGGCGGCGGCGATGTCGAGATTCAAGGTTTGTGCTTTGTTGTTGATTTCATTTTGGCCTGATTTTCCTGTTTTGATGTTTTGTTCGTCTTTTAACTCCGTCTTGTGTGTCGTGCTTAGAGTCTTTTGAGCCTGGATGAAAGAGGAGGGTTGCGTCTTAGAAAAGAGGAGGGTTGCGTGTTAAGTAGTTCACAACAAGCACGTAAAAAAAGCCCTATTAGATTTTTAGGGCATGAATCCTTTGTTTCTTAGAGTCTTACCATCTTTTTGCAGCCGGTCCCAAACCCGGATAAAGGAGAAGGATTGTGTGTTACGTAGCTGACACTCAGGACGTATAAGCCTCCTTAGATCTTTACGATATGAATCTTTTGTTTTGTTCGTCTTTCCTTAAAATTTTGGTTAGATTCATGCTTAAATGTTTTGGATTGAATATATTTTCGATGGGAGGAATTAAAAAGTAATTTTGCAAGTAAAAAATGAAACATCAGTCTTTGTTTGTCTTTCTTTAAAATTTTAGTTAGATTGACGCTTAAATTTTTTGGATTGAATATTCTTGTTGACGGGAGGAATTAAAAAGTAGAATTTGCGATAAAGAAATGAAACAGCTGTCTCCATTGTCGTCCTACCTAGACATGGCCCTTTTTGAGCAAAATTTTGGGGGGCAAGGCGAGCTTGCTCGAGGCCGATACTGTCGGCCATGTCACCCAGGCGGCCACGACGACTCTGATTCCAACTCTTCCACCTCTGAAGAGCCACATCTCCGGTGATTACTATGCTTGCTGATTTCGTGATTTCTCATGTGTATGGAAAGAATGGGAATGTTGGTGGGTCCAACGGTGATGTCGAGATTCAAATGAAATGCAATTGATTTGTAGTAACCAACTATGCCATATAGCCTTTCCTTGTCAGCTACACAAAGCATGATTTGTTGAGTTCCTAATGTTCCAAAACCGATGGATTGTTTAATAACAAGAGGTGATTTTGATTCCATCGAGATCTTAGTTATATGATTCGTTTACTGGTGAATACAGATGCAGCCTTATTCTTTAATGTTCTTTGCTGGGCATGATTAATATACTTCTGAGTATTAGTCCTAGTTGGAGGAAATGATCTGATTCCTCGCATATACATACATGCACCATTTGTCTTCTTTGATAGTCAAAATTGGCTGAAGTTCCTCGAATTACTTCAACAAGCTCATGAAAATTGGACTCAGAATCATCCTCACGAATGTTTCAGCTCCGAGAAGTATGGAAAGGTTGTTTTCTTCTTAGCGTATGTGTTTGATCTGTATTCTCTTTGGTACAGGAAACGGGAGGTGATTTTGATTCCATCGAGATCTTAGTTATATGATTCGTTTACTGGTGAATACAGATGCAGCCTTATTCTTTAATGTTCTTTGCTGGGCATGATTAATATACTTCTGAGTATTAGTCCTAGTTGGAGGAAATGATCTGATTCCTCGCATATACATACATGCACCATTTGTCTTCTTTGATAGTCAAAATTGGCTGAAGTTCCTCGAATTACTTCAACAAGCTCATGAAAATTGGACTCAGAATCATCCTCACGAATGTTTCGGCTCCGAGAAGTATGGAAAGGTTGTTTTCTTCTTAGCGTATGTGTTTGATCTGTATTCTCTTTGGTACAGGAAACGGGAGGTGATTTTGATTCCATCGAGATCTTAGTTATATGATTCGTTTACTGGTGAATACAGATGCAGCCTTATTCTTTAATGTTCTTTGCTGGGCATGATTAATATACTTCTGAGTATTAGTCCTAGTTGGAGGAAATGATCTGATTCCTCGCATATACATACATGCACCATTTGTCTTCTTTGATAGTCAAAATTGGCTGAAGTTCCTCGAATTACTTCAACAAGCTCATGAAAATTGGACTCAGAATCATCCTCACGAATGTTTCGGCTCCGAGAAGTATGGAAAGGTTGTTTTCTTCTTAGCGTATGTGTTTGATCTGTATTCTCTTTGGTACAGGAAACGGGAGAGGCGGTAGCAGTGGGATGACTACAGGGTCACAATATCAGGTGAGGGACTTAGTAAAAAGCCATTAAGAGTACATCTTTGAGGCCCATTGTTCCAAATTACAGTACTTTTGATTGACTATTTGGGAAGGACTCAATCCGTGGTGGTTCTAACCAAACACTTGACTGCTTGTTCATATAATAGGGTCATGGCAGTCCACACAACCACTTTATGAAAGCTCCACTTGCAACATCTGCAACATCACTTGGGGACAGCATCTTGCTCATAGTCGCACTGTGTTTCCACTCCGTCTTTGAGGGCATTGCCATCGGAGTCGCAGAAACAGAGGCCGACGCTTGGAAAGCTCTGTGGACCATCTGCCTCCACAAGATATTCGCAGCCATCGCTATGGGTATCGCTCTCCTTCGTATGATTCCCGATCGTCCCTTTTTATCCTGTGTCGCCTATGCTTTTGCATTCGCCATTTCAAGTCCGATTGGAGTTGCCATTGGAATTGTAATTGATGCCACGACTCAAGGCGCTGTGGCAGATTGGATTTATGCCATTTCTATGAGTCTGGCTTGTGGGGTTTTTGTCTATGTTTCCATAAATCATTTGCTAGCCAAGGGTTACTTGCCGCAGAAGTTGGTTTTGGTTGATACGCCTTTTTACAAGTTTTTGGCCGTGTTGTTGGGGATTGGCGTGATCGCTATTGTGATGATTTGGGACACTTAAAAGAGCTCATGCCAGTGTGTGAAGAAAACAGAACAAAGCCAAGGCGATTGGTACTCTTTACATAAACAGAATGGATAATCAACTTCTCAGATTCCTCCCTCAATGGATTATGGATTTTTTCTCTTGGCAGAATTATAATAGACTGTACATTAGGTTTTTTTTGTACTAACAATATTCAGAAATATATTGGCTTACTTTGTGTTCCAGTGTTCCTGTTCTCGATTACTGGATTAATTCAGGGAGCAGCTCTTGTGATGATTGAAATTTGAAACCGTATTGGGTTTTTTTCGGTCTTGTTGATACCATCAATCATGTCAAAAATCAACTTGATCTGAGATCAATCAAAACATACTTGAGTAAATGGATTCTGTATTCACCATCAATGGGTTTTTTTCGGTCTTGTTGATACCATCAATCACGTCAAAAATCAACTTGATCTGAGATCAATCAACACATACTTGAGTAAATGGATTCTGTATTCACCATCAATCGGTATCCGATCAACAAAACTTATGGCATGATTGATGGTCCCAACAAGCTTCAACACATGAATAGGTTCACATGAACAGGTTCCAACCATCGAAGTCGAGAGGGGTTAACAAACTGGCAAACAATCTGTTTTGGTTTGTTTATCCAAGAGTAAATTCATCTATGATTCCCGCGACTAGTGAGGTTAATGTGGCCTGTTTCCAGCACTTAATTTGAAGTGCAGCTTAACATAAGGGCCACAAATACCCAAGTGCATAATGAACATATGAAACGAAAGTTTTGCACCTTTACATACAACAGAACAAAAATTAAATAGAAGATACGACGCAGAATGTGGTGTCCAAATATATATGAAAGGCAGTGAAAACATAGTTAATCCAATGATCATGGAAACTCAATTCAAAATGAGAATCAGATCATTCCTGCATGCAATTGCAAGGTAAAAGAAAGCAAAACTTGAGGACTGGTAGTAGGTGTTAAATTCTCGAAACTAGATTTCAATAACTTCCGCATTATACATTAGCAAGATCTTAAGAATCAGTCAAGTCAACCTTATTTTTTATCAGATCCCAAAGAAAGTCTTAGCCGCTGCTCTAAATGTTTGCACGGAAAAATTTCTCTAAACAGAAAGATAGAACAACAGGCCCTGCAAAATCTCCAACAGTACAGCCTGCAAAATGCACAAAACTACAAATTAACAAATCATTATAGAAAATTCAGCATTCATGTTATTTAGCCTCTTCACGGGCATTAAACTTGTTCTTCATAAGGGTTGTATTTCGATCGTGGATTTGTGGAGAAATTTATAAAAGCAAAATGGTTTTCCAGCACAGGGATATCAACGAAACAAAATTAGCTAATTCCTCATCTTTTACTCTATGACATCCATTTTGGTCCATAAATGTATGATCCAAGGCAAGGGGTAATAGGATTACCAATCCACTGACCAGCAGAGGGGTGAAACAGGGTTGCACCAATCCCTGCTCCAATAGAAGCAAAAACAAGTGATGCAGCACCCTTGAGAGTATTAGCATAAACCTTCTTCACAAGAAGTTGAAGTTGCTCTGCTCTTTCAACTCTATCGTTATCTTCTTTAAACACTTGAGAAAAGAATCGGTACACATCTATGCCGGATTGAACAAGCCACCATGCCGCTATTACCAAAAAATGTCCTGCTTAGCAAATAATAACGGATTATTAAACAGAAAGGTTCAAGCTAATTGCCGATCAAAAAAAAGAAGAAGATTGAAGCTAATTGGAGAAAACTGAGGACATAAGTTTTGACCTCTGAAAGTTGTTCTGCTAACATGGAAAAAGTAGACTGAACTTGGCATCCCCCTTCCAGCCTTGCGCACCGCTGATTTGCGAACATCTGCAAAAACATCGCGGTGACAATTAGTTACACGAAAAACCAAGTGTAAGCAGTGCATGCAACATAGCCCGGTCATGTAAAATAAATACCTTTAAGTAATTTCCATGCCACTCTGTGTGAAACATAGTGAACAACAAGTCTTTCCAGAACCCGTCTAGTAGTTACAACTGTGGTCTGATACACGAAACACATTCTCAATCAGTAATTCAGGAACAAGTTTTCAAAATGGTAACATTACAATTTAAGGGCAAAGCCTGAAAAAACTCCAAACACAATTTTCCACAAAACAAAAGAAAGGAGCATGCAGCATAGTCGAATGCCCATATCTTCTATCACAATGCTCATGATGAAGACCCTAAAAAAGAAAAGAACAGAATATAGGACAACAGACTGAATTTAATATGTCCGATAAAAACCCATACTGTAAGTTGGATACATGGTCACAATTCACATTCTTACTGTAAGAACCATTGGCGAATATCATCTGCCAATAAAATTAGATCAATGTGTAGTATAAGTAAACACTTTTCAAACTTGACAAGCCAAAATATCATACAGCTATATGATTTTGACGTAAGCAATCTGAGCACAATAATTGTGCTGCTTTGTTGAGAAAACTAAAGGGGGGAAAAATATAATCAATATACTATCAGTATTCAAGGTGAAAAATTGCATATGAAAATTCACATCTCAGCTGAGTTCATAGATCTTTTCGATTTATTACTTCATAAAAGGAATGAAACAGTACTCAGTTTTAGTTATACATCATAAGTTTCAACACAGCCTTTAAAGTAACAGTAATTTACTGGGTTTTAGATGGAAGAGCCTAAGTCATACCGTTGCACTGAGACGTCAACTCTTTCAACCAGACTGAAATCTTCACTAACTCTAAGACTCAAGCTAATAGTATTTGATTGCTATCAAATATTTTGTATACATATGCATAATTGCATATGTTCCTATTATTTGTAAATGCATTCTTAATTACTCCTCAAAATCAAGAAGCAGTCAATTTCCACCAAGATCTGCACCTTCTAATTCCACGGAATAAAAAAGCATGCCTGAAGATGCTACAAACTTGAAGTGCAGATAAAAAGATGGCAGAAATTAGTTAAAGTCACCTCACGAATGATTTGCACCACTGATTTCTTGAAAGGAGCAACTAAATCCACATGGTGCTCTTCTGGAGCACCCTGCAGGAAGTCATCATCATCCTCTTCTACGTTTGAACGAGGCTCCAAAAGAGGCAAATAGCACATGAGGAAAGACCTCAATGACGTTTGAGCAAGAGACTTCCACCCAAAAGCTGAGAATAGAGGTCTTAGCTCAATGTTGTACTCTTTGGTAGGGTACTGCAAAGAATCATGCTCAAAAATATTTCCAGACGCCTTTTTTATTCCGGAAAGGTAATCCTCGTCAGTTAGTGCAGCGCCAGCATCACAATATGCAATTGATCTTCCAGGAATGCTGTACCCAACACAAAAAGTTAATATACAAACAAGAGACAAATGTGCACAGAATAAATTCACAAACTGTTTGACAGGAAAAAGATAATCATGTAGGATTAAAATAAAAGTACAACGAGAACGGAGGACAAGAAGCCCACCAAACAAAATAAAATGATTATCACACACTGCTCTCTAAACTCAATAAATAAAGTAAAAAAATTTCATCAAAAGACTAGAGACCAAACCCCAAAAAGATGACAGGTAACAGCAACACATTCTACCGCATAGAGTAGGCAACCCAAACTTGTTCTAAAAAAAAGAACTTAGTCTGCACCAACCAAATAAGCCACACAAAGAAAGCAAACACAACAAATTCCATAAAACCTTTGCTTCTTGTAGGAAGCAAACCTCCAAAAGTCAATCAAAAGCATTTGAGAGCAAAAAGCCGGAACCACCCAACAAAATATCCACCAATTGGCATAACTGCTGCCATAAAGTCCAATTATAACCAAGAAGATGATTACTCCTCATATGAAACTATATCTAAGGCTAACCATGATAGATGTATAACATAACAGGATGTACACTTCATAGTATGCAAGGGATAGTAATCCTTTATTTGCAGAACACAGTAGAAGGTCTGCTCATTAGAAACAAACGCTACGACTGATAAGAAAACATTTATGTGATAACCCCAAATGCAATGCAAAGCTATGTAACTATTCCTCCTTATCCAATGCTCTACTTCACAAAATATCAGCAGTTTGATACACCATAAGAATACAGTTTCAACTGCTAAGTATAACAAATAAAGAGTGAGCCAAATAACGAGAATTAGTATAAATAGAGAACTAAACAGAAACTTTTAACATGGAAAAAATAAAATTATAACCCTTAATCATAACTTCGATGACTCTTTAGTCTGTACTTTGATGGACAATATTTTCTTGGCCACTCAACTTTTTTAAGGAGGCGATAAAACAAAAAGAAATGACAATAGAAGTCCAAAACAATAGGGGAAGCTTGCATGGCAGCACCTCAGCGCTAATTTCAGACATAATTAGATAGATTAACTGGCGTGCCTTTTAGAAGCAGTGATGTCTAGGATAAAGATGTCCATGATACATTATCTTGGATTTGGCTGATAGGGAAGTTCCATAAAACAGTTTTTTCTTTTGTTGACTTATTAGGAGAACAAAGTTTCACTTTTTTTTTTTATAAGTAACAAAGTTTCACTTTGGTTGTACATTATACTGATTGTTCATAGTGTTTACTGGCCTTGCGACGCTATACATTACTAACTACGTTGAATAGTAAATACTGTTACTTGAATATAAGATTCCTCAGGAGAAACAACCCGCGGATAGTGATAACTCTGCGTGCTCTGAATACTGTTCACTTTGCTTCCATAATCAACATAAGAAGTATGAACGGGCATTGTAGTGTTTTTGCCCAAACTCCCCAAATAGCAGCCAAGCCTGCCATTAATTAACTTATCATATTTTTGACCCAATCAGTAGTTAAGGTACGGGTGTACCCTGTTGGAATGTACCATAAGACCTAAAGTCCTGATTCGTAAGAGAATCAAGTCAGCTGCCCTTGCACTTTTCAGTGCTGTTTTGCTTGCGGATATAGCGATTACGTCTTCCCAACACTAAAGTTGACCTCCTTAAGTGCCCCGGTTATTGAAGGTCTCATGAATTTCATATCACCTAAAGACCTATTTTCTTTCTTTAGCTGAATACCGATTTTATTTCAGCTACTCTCAACTCTCAAGTAGACCAACTCTGTCCAAGGACAATGCCGTTCAATGCTTTGTCTATTGTGGTAAATTACTTCATTGAAAGCAGCCACTTACAAGAGCTAAGGGGCATACCCCAGAGGCAGTACAAAAACAAATCAGGTAAGAAATAAAAAATAAAAAACTGAGCCCAAGCAAACCAAGAAAGACAGAAAGCCACGGCCAGAACCAAGGCATCCTAGAAGGCTAGAAACAGACCTGCAGTCTATCAAACAACCTGACCTTGGACTGAGAGGCAAGCAGACTCAAAGGGAATAAAGGACAATGGAGGAAGAGATACACCAACTTATACCCAACGTCTGATATCTTTCACTTCTGGCAATGATCTCCTTGGCTTCTAAACTTTGCTGCTCAATTTTCAAACACCATTTGATTTTCTTTAGCTAAATACAAAGTTGTATTCCCTTCTATACCTTGATTCGATAGACAAGCTATTCCCAACAACAATTTGAATGCACATATATGTGTGGAGATTACTTAGCGTGGATACGTATGTATTCACACAGAAGCAAGGGAAACAGCATACACACATAAATTATGTATCTATTACTATCGAAAAGGCAACACCTCTTCACGAGTTAACGTCAGTTTTGAGGCAGGCTTTAGTTTCCCAAACTACAGCTAAACTACTTAAAGAAACTGACACACAATTTTCTTTTCTCATCTTTCTGGTTTCAAATCCTCCCCGTCTTGTCGAAGGTATCTTTGTAAACTACCACCTGGCTTAGTTTAGCTGAGGAAAGGACAACATACGGCTAAAGAGGAGTAGGAATAAGATGTTCCGTGGAGTTGAAAGGGGGTGGCCTGCTTGCAAAATCATCTTCCCGGCTTCGAGGAACTGTCTATGTTGCTCCCACGTAGGGAGGGAAGAGTCTATCCCTCTTGGCCTTGGTTTCCTTTTGGTATCAGATAGCAAGTGTATGGACTCATACTTTGATGACTCCCTAGTGGCCAGGGAAGCATTATTAGCTCTTCTAGAGAGCGCAAGTAGACTGAATTGTTTTAAGTCTCTGCGCTCTCAGATTGTAATAAAGATTAATCTCAATTCAAGATTTTCCTTTTCACATCTTTTGCAATTTACATAAGACAACTATTTAATCTAGGACTATTGTAAAGGTAACACCTTTTTTCTTGTTAGTGTCAGTTTTGAGGCTGACTCAAACTTTAGATTCTCAAACTACCCTTTTTACTACTTAAACAAAAACTTTTCTCAAACTACCCCTTTAACTACTTAAACAAAACTGCCAAGAAAAACAAAACTGCCACCCAATTTTCTTCACCTCTTTTCTTTCCAAATCTCAGATTTCAACACAGATTAATCTCAACTCAAGATTTTCCTTTCTTTCAACTTTTGCAAACATAACACGATTATCTATCTATGACTATTGCAAAGGTAACACCTTTACTCGTGTTACCGTCAGTATCGAGGCTGACTCGAACTTTAGTTTCTCATACTACCCCTTCAACTACTTAAAGAAACTGCCAAGGAAAAAAAGAGACTGCCACCCAATTTTCTTCTCCTCTTTTCTACTTCCAAGTCTCAGATTACAATACAGATTAATTTCAATCCTAAAATTCTTCTTCTTTCATCGTCTACAATTTACAAAACATGAACTGCACATGCATCATGTGCCCGGACATCTATCTATCTACACACACACATATATAAATTGAGAGAGAGAGAGAGAGAGAGAGAGAGAGAGAGAGAGAGTACCCGAACAAAGCCCTAGAGGCAAAAGGGGTTCCGGCGGCGATGGAAGCGGCGGCAGTAGAAGCAGCGAGAGTGGCTGAGAACAAACCAGTCGAGTGTATAGTTTGGTAACTGCTCCAGCTTCGATTCTTCCTCAGTAGATCCAAGGCTATAGCTATACCGGCCATTGTTTGAATCTCTACTTACTAGTAACCAAAATCAAAGGCAGCAACTCTATTATTCCACGGCTTAAATAGTAGTAGTAACTGGGTATCCAATAATAATTACTAAATCGAGACGCGCAAACAGGCTCCAACACCGAATAATTAAAAAAAAAAAAAACTCAATTACTCCAAATCAACCAATCGACACAAATCAAGAAACTTTAAACTGCTTCCAAATTGTTCTGGTAACGTATATCTGAGTTTGTGTGTAGTGTATCGATTGTATAACGCCCTGTATTTGGAGGGAGAGGAAAGGCAGAGAGAGAGAGAGAGAGGGGTTGTCTGCGCTTAGAACAGGACTGTCCTATGATGAGATGATTAACCAATCGATTTTCCTGAAAATTGTTGAGTACTGGAGAAGGAGTACCATAAAATAGGCTAGCTTTGGAGTTTGGGCTGATGGGAGTTGACAAGTTCACCTAGTCCAAGATGGCTTGGGCTGGAGTTTCACTATGGGCCTCGGCTAGTTTTTTTAGGACCGCAAAAAAGAATTAAATGTAATCTACTGTGACTTTGTGAGAGAATGATATGTCTTGTAAAACGAAAAATAAAAATTTTAGTGGAACAAAACCTTAGACTGTCCAATCTGAGTTAGTCCTAGTTAGGCTCCATTTGCAACCCATTTATGCTACCAATTAGCATGTACCGATGGTGCTCATATGCCACGTGGAGCCCGTTTTTCGAGTATGCTCTGATGATCCGAACCGTTTTGAATAAAAAAGATTGCACCTTGGATCAAGTACTCAGATTTATTCGTTGTATATATGGTCGGTACTCATAGAATTATTCCTCCCTTTGACCTTTTGTGATTTTTTGGTATAGTTTTTTCATTTTTTCTCCTAATTTTTATAGATTTTGGGTATAATTCCTTCATATCGCATTGTTTAGCTCAACGAGGGACATTGAAAAAATATAGAATAAAGTTGAAATTTTTTGATATAAACGGCAAAATAAAGGAAATTTGGTTAATTTTCGAAAGGTATTCACAAAAATTAAAGGAATCGAAGTAAAACTACAAGTTATGCATTTTCTTTCAACGTACTAGGACTGACAGTACTTAATCGAATGATTATAGACTCATGCTAAACCAGGAATACAGAGTCTGAATCATTTATTTGGAGCTTGCAACTTGTTAGGGATAGAGCTCAATGGAGGAATAAAAGAGAACATTGGCTTCTTACTTGTAGTATTTTTTTTCTTTATTAATTGTATCAAATCAATTTTATTTTCCATTTATCTTTCAAAAATGAAAAAATTAGGTAAGTTTTTATATAAATAAATATCCTCAATAAATAAGAAGATATCAAAAGATGAGAATAAATTCTTTACACCGCCGGTGTAAACATTTGTTTCCTCCAAATCAATTGTATTGCGTCACGTCGCCATATTTTATTAATTAAGATCACTGTTTTGACATATGTCGCAATGCAATTAATTTAAAAAAAATAAATATTTACACCGGCGGTGTAAAGAATTTATTCTCTCGAAAGATTTTGACATCTCTTCCTTTTCTGCTCCCCTTGGACTTTTATCGCCACGCTCGGCTCTTTTGTACGACACATTTGCATCTCCCCGTAATGTCCTGTTTAGAACCATTCATGAGTATATTTGCATCTCCACCTGTACGATGAGGTCCACCTGTAAGATGAGGTTACACGTTAGGAAAAGTATTGAATAGCTTGACATACGTTGTTGACTTGGGTTCGAGTCTTGCCTAGGGGAAAAATGAACTTTTCGACATACGTTATTGACTCGGGTTCGAGTCTCGCCTAGGGAGAAAAATGGACTACTGCTATTTAGTACCTATGTGATATTGTGGTGGCGGTCGGTTCTTATGGACAATAGTTATGGCTCGAACCAAACATTCCACAGCGGGTCGAGAGCTTCTATGGTCACGCCCCGGGGGTTGATTGGTGAATTTCCGCAAGAGGCATTTTCCATCTACCAGACCGGAAAATTCTAAACGTGGGATTGAACAGGAGAAAGCTAAGATGGATAAGCTATTAAACCAGAGATATAACTAACTCATTCTAACAAATTTGGAAACAAAGGCTACAGGCGACAGGATAGAGCTGAGTAAATATGACCTCAAAAAACAGCAGCCGAATACCGCCCTAAGAAAGGTACTAATTTTTAACCTTCAGAGCTACGAACTCAGGATTAGAGGCGATAAAAAAGCCAAACGAGCCAAGCAAGTTGTGGATCAAGTTTGGTTTGAAAGCTTCAGAAGCTTCAAAAATATGTTCAATCTTTTTGTTTATGAGGTGAGCTGATCTCAAAGGAGATTTAATCAAGCTCAACACCACCCCATCTCGAATAGTTTGAATTTTTCATATATCATAAGCCAGACGAGCCGATTAGTAGCTTATTAGATATTGGTTCGAAACTTTAACGAGCTTCAAAAAGTGAAGGCATCACTTTACCTCTTTTTTTTGTATTTTTTTGTTCATATTGATTATGTATCTTCAAGGGATGAAGTCCAAACTGAAAGCAATCATTTCCTTTCTACAAAAGCTAAAAATCTTCTCTAGCCAAAAAAACCAGTGCTCGCAACCACTCGTACGGTAATACACAAAGTAGTCGACAATTGCCTCAATTTAAACATTCAATGGAGAAGAAATTTCTTGTTCTCGCCGATTACTATATGTGTAAAACGAAAGATCATCAACAGACTAAGGTAAAAATTCCAGTGAGCAGTTTCGTTGGTGTTTTTGCTCCCATTTGCGATATTACTGCCAAGAACAATGAGCTCTACAAAATCGAAATCAGAACTGACCTGTTACTAATGGATTGAGAATCCAGAAGGTCCTTTTCTTGCTACAATCACCAATTTCTCTCTCTCTCTCTCTCTCTCTCTCTCTCTCTCTCTCTCTCCTGGATCACCAAACCCCACAAGGTTTATTCTTCGATATAATGGGTTTGATACAGTGTAACCAAATCTATTTTTACAAAAATAAATTTGCTCTGATCATCTCCGATTATGTATCAATCAGTATTCGGTTAATATGATCTTCGACATGGTTTATATTTTTGACAAATCTACAACATGAACGGTTTCGATCATAAATAGAAATCGGTATAAGCTCACAATTTAGACAAATTAACGCGAATGTGCATTTCAAAGGACTTCGCAAGTTCAAGATGAGAAGTTATAATGGAAGAAATAATGGGACGATGCTGACGTCGTTTTGGGAAACCTCCCGAGTTCAAGATGCGAGGTTTACTTTTTCTTTTCCTTTTGTTTGGTTTCTTTTCTCACTTTTCGTAAATGAAATTAGAGGTTTTTTTTTTATCCTCTAAACTATATTTCGTTTGTCTTCATCGTCCTTAAACTACAAAAATCACATATTTCATTCCTCAACTTTCTGATTGAAACCCATTTGGTGACGTTAATGAATTTCCCTTTTTTGGACAGAATTGTTAATAGATTTTTCAATTTGGTCTAATATTTTATCCCTAAACTATGTTTTCTTGTCTATTTCGTTTTTAAACTATGCTCTGTTTATGTACTTCATTTTTTCTGTTTGTTTATTTCTTTAATAATTATTAGACCAAATTGGTTCCAATTAAAAAGTTAAGAAATTTTATTTGCATTTTTTTTTTACAATTTAAGTACGAAGTTGATAAACGGAACATTATTGGTAAAAACATTTAAAAAAAGAAAAGAAGTCTATATTATAAAACAGAGCAGGCTTTTGTCTACTCATACAAACATGAGCACCCCTCTAGCCATTGGATCGCAAATTCAATAGGTTACGATCGTTGGATTGAAAAACCGATTATCGCAAATTCAATAGGTTACGATCGTAGGATTGAAAAACCTATTACGATCATTGTATTTTTCTCCATCGTGCTTCCTCTCTCCACCGTTTTTCCTGTCTTCCTCCAAAGTTACTCTCCCACTCTCTCCCTCCCTCCCTCCCTCTCCCCTTCCTCTCTCTCTCTCTCCCACTCCTCTCTCTCTCTCCTGTTCGCTCCTGTTGCCACACCACCACCCAACCCAGCGACCACCCTCCAGCCGTTGTCAACGCCATTTCCGAAAACCCCAGCGACCACAAGGACGCTGCCCACGATTGAAACAGGTAAACCATTCATTCTCGCCCTAATAATCTTCCTTATTTTTTGACGTTACTTTGATCCTAATAAAAATCTGTTTACCCTCTTTACTGCATTTAATAAAAATCTGTTTACCCTCTTTACTGCATTTAATAAAAATCTGTTTACCCTCTTTGCTTTCCAACTGTAATTGGAAAATTTGGCTTAAAAAACATAATGCTTCAGTGGCTTCCACGTGTTCGATGGAATGCTTCAATTAGGTTCTTATTCTTCCCTCAATTGCTTTCCAAGTATTTGATAAAATCTCCAACTGTAATTGGAAAATTTGGCTTAAAAAACATAATGTTTCAGTGGCTACCACGTGTTCGATGGAAAATTCACATTGATATTTTTTTGAAATATTCTGGAAGCCCAAGTCGAGCCCAAGAAATAAGCTCAAATATAAATGATATTTTTTGAGGAGTCTTAATATCGAGCTTCTAGATACTAGAAGTTCTTTGTTAAAATATCTAAATTTGTTAGAGCACATGTATATGTGTAGGCACATGTATATGTGTAGAAATATTTTGTAAGAAATATCTTCAGACTAGAACCATCCATTTAGTAGTATAAATATTAAATAGATGCGAGTTTAGTCATTTTTGTACCAAGTCAAAAACATTTGAATTTTATTGTAATACAAGTACCCCTCCATCCATCATTGTCTTAAACATTTCTTCATCTTCCAAATACTAAAAACCTCATCTTCTTCCAACGCAACAAAAGTACCCCTCCCTCTATCGGTCTTAAACATTTCTTCATCTTCCAAATAATAAAAACTAGCGTTTAACCCGTTCTATGCACTGGCAAAACTAACCCATTCTAGCGTTATGCCCGTTCGATCCACGGGACAATTAATAAAAGTAGATTTGAACGGGCACAATGATATAACGTGTTAGTTTTACCTGTGTACAGAACGGGTTAAACGCTAGTTTACATAATGCACAAACAGTCGACAAAAACTCGTAAAACACTTCATCCCACGTTTTACGCATTCGAAATCCCGCCAAGTTTTTTCCATTGGGAACACCAATTTCTCCATTGAGAGCTTCAACGATTCAAATGAACAGCCAAACGCGGTAGATCAGACGGACGGCTGCCCGATTGAGAGGAGACCCTAGGCTAGGCTAGGCTAGGGTTTTCCAGAAATTCGAAAAAGCAATTCTGGGTGTTTCGGATTGTAATTTTCCAGCAAAAACATGAACGTGGGCGATCTCAACAAGGTCTGGGAAATCAAAGCCCTCAAGAAGGTCGGAGAAGATGAGGCCAGAAAAATCCTCGACCGAATCGCCAAACAGGTTCAACCAATCATGCGTAAGCACAAATGGCGGGTCAAGCTTCTCTCCGAATTCTGGTAAAATGTTTCAATTTTTTCAAAGCGTCAGAGTTCTTCATTTGGTTTTCTAGCGATCTATGACTGTGAAACTACTTTTTATATATGTCTTTTGATTACTAGATAACTTTTTTGGTTAGCTTACGCATATCTTTTAATAGTTTTGCAGTAGTTACACATTTACCGTGTTAATTGCGCATTTTTTTGGTAACCAAAATTGTTGTCACCAATTTTTTTGGGGTGTGTACCACCATAGGCTTCTCCCATAGGAAAACATTTAGCGAGACGAGATTTTTCAGGTTCTGGTAAAATAACTTATTCAATGAGATGAGCTGGAAATGGTTACTTTGTTGTCGGAAATCCTACAAAGTTATCTCGTAATCACAAGGTCCAGGGAAAAAACATCCCATACATGTTTAACTGGAGCTTCAAGTTAATTTTTGTGTTGATTTGATTGATATGCAGTCCGACCAATCCGTCACTGCTGGGGTTGAATGTTGGAGGTGGTGTGCATGTAAAGCTGAGGCTTCGAAGGCCAAACAGGGATTGGGATTTCTTCCCTTTTGATCAAGTTCTAGACACAATGCTGCACGAACTATGCCACAACGCTCACGGTCCTCACAATGCCAATTTCTACAAGCTTTGGGATGAACTCAGAAAGGTTGGTTCAATTCACTTCCCCACCACCCCGCAAACACAAACATACATTTCTATATGCTTGGAGCTATGCTACGTGGACTCCAGTGAGGATGTCTCTAAAATTCGTTGACATGTACTCTTTCTTTTCTTGCTTAAATGGTGTTTACTAGTTGTCGTAAGAGTCTTAGACCCTTTCATGGATATTGTAGTAGTTCTATGTAGAACTTGTGAGAAATTTGTATTAGAAACTAAGCTTGCGAAGTTATTGGCAACATGTCCGACATGGATCTCATACCTTTATTTGAGTGTTGACCGTCTGAGGTCTGTACTTGATATATTCTGAAGGATCTAACATAGGCTAGGAGTTTAAGAGCAACATGGGTGTTTCAAAAGAAATTTCAAGAGGGTATCATGTAACATTGCCCAGGAGTTTAAGAGCAATGTGGGTGTTTCGAATAAGTATCAAAAGCAACGGTTTGAATTGACTTGGAAGCTGCTGGTTTGCTCAGGCAATAGTGTAGCCATGTTGATTTTTGTGCTTGTGTGCACCCCTTTAATTTCTATTATTTCTTTCTCATAATCCCACTTGTTTTGAATTCTTTCTTGGTGCTTTATGCTTTTAGTGGGGCTGTACACCTGGGATTGTGCCGTACGCTTTCCAGTCATGTTCTTTCCAAAACTTTGGTGCCAAATCTAATGTTTATCAAGTGGCTATTCATATCAAAAGCTTGAGGGGTGAGATAATTGGGATAGTCATCCATTTTCCACGTTTGGGAAAATCACTAGTTATGACTTATCAATGTGACATAAGATCTCCTTCGTGAAGCTTTTAACTTTGATGAAACTACTAATAGCGTCTTTTTAATAGTGATTCTGTTTTGTTTCTATACAAATTTAGCTTTTTGGCTACATTCATCTTTTTTTTGACCCACGCCACATTCATCTTTTGGTTGAGCTCTTCTGACCCCCTCCCCTTGTTAGCCTGTGCCAAGTCACTTTTGGCTACTCAGCCCGTGGTTTCCTTTATCTTTTTGTGGGAATGGCTGAATCATGATGCTAGTGGTGTAGAAGATGCTGCTTGAATAATTATGTCTGTTTGGTGATATCTTCAACTTGTGGCTCATGCAGGAGTGCGAGGACCTAATGTCCAAAGGCATTACTGGTACTGGGGAAGGATTTGATCTTCCCGGGGTGCGTTTAGGTGGTTTAAAACGTCAACCTCCTCTTTCATCTCTTCGCAAAACAGCACTAGCTGCTGCAGAAAAAAGAGCACAGTTGGGATCCCTCCTGCCTTCTGGACCCAAACGTCTTGGTGGCGATAGCTCAATTATGACCGCACTTAGTCCAATACAAGCTGCTGCGATGGCGGCAGAAAGGAGATTGCAAGATGATATATGGTGTGGCTCTCAATCTTGTGAAGAATCTGGGGAGGGAGAAAGTAGTTCTGATATCACAGAGAAGAGTGTCAGCATGGGGATAAGTGCTGGAAACTCGAGGCTTCCTAGTAGTTTTGATACACGAGCCTCAGATGCAATACCACGAAAAAGAAGTCAGGATTCGAGCAACGGTTACCCAGAATATACTGTTGTGGATTTAACTACAGATTCTTCAGTACCTAGCTCCATGGTTAAACGTGATTCCGTACCTCAGAAGAGAAGTCGTGAAACACATGACAAGTCATTCTTGGAGTCATCAAGTGACCATCCTAAATCTACTTTAGTTGATTTATCTCTGGATGCTTCAACTTCTGGATCCATATTTAATAACGATGAAACACATAATATAGAAGAATTCGCTACGTGGGAGTGTGTAACTTGCACCTTATTGAATCCTGTAAGTTTATTGAACAAAAAAACTTTTAATCTATTTACTGCATTCTGTTGCCTACTTGAACTCCACTGTTTTTTCCCCAGTGTAGCACATAATGGAAGTTAGGTTTGACCATCACATATGACATTTTACTGTAGCAGTTAGTTTTACTTATTTTTGGTTCAGTAGGTTTGTTGATTATTCAACATCAACAGTGGTTACTTTCAGCCTTGCAGGCATCATGCATATGGAGGATATGCTTCACTACTTTTTAGCTGAATCCTGCCAACATTTGCGAGGATTCGAGTGAAAACCTTTATGATGGCTACAGACTTTACAACATTTTGCTTAACTGAATTGTGTGAATATACATCTTGAACCTTCATTTAGTCATTTCTCTTGGTTGGAGACTCAGAAAATGTCCTCTATCATGCTGGTTGAATTCGTACTATGGATTCAGCATCTTCAACGTTAATTTCTTGTGCTTTATTCTTTTCGTATCTTTTTTTGTTACTTGGTTTGCATCTTAGATTTGCTGTCTTCCCTGCGCTCACCTTGATAGTTCTCATTTGTATGGCGGATTGTTGCAGCCTTTGGCTCCCATATGTGAGCTTTGCGGCACACAAAAGCCGAAAGATGTGGAAACGAAGTACAAGTTCTGGTCATGTAAATTCTGTACTCTGGAAAACAGTGTGAAGGTAGAGAAATGCACAGCTTGTGGGCAGTGGAGATTTTCGCACGGTGCACCTTCGGCAACCTCTGCACCATATCTTGGCACTTGAGGTACTATTGGAATTGCCTGAAAAGACTATATATTGTTCAAGACGGTACTGGGATTTTGCTTATTTTTGTTGAGGAACTCTCTGGCCTTTGAGGTGGCAAATGTCCATCTCAGCAATTTGAGATGCCCATGGCCTAATTTTGTCAGACCGGCTTTGCGCTCAGATTTTTGGTTCTTATTTGAAATTGGATATGATCTGAGCAATATGGTTAGGGAATTATAAATGTGTGTAAAGTACATCTCAGCTTGATGAGAAATTAGACAAATGACTTCTATTTAAGCCGAGGTTGGCATGAATATTCGCAATTATGCTGAATTCATGTCAGGAAATGAGTTTCTTTCGTGTAATAGTTCTCGACAGAGACGAAAGGTGACAAAATATACATGTGTTTGGTTTGGCATGATGAATTTTGTGCTGAAATTTTGAAATGTCCCAGTTATACTGATTCCAGAGAGAACGGGAAGTTGTGACTGGGCGCGTTTATGGGGTTTGAAATCATTTGATAATTTCGTCCAAAAGAATCTTTGTTAGCCTGCATATACTGTATGATTTTAGAAAATTCATGTGAATTAACCTAAGTTCTCAACGTCAGATTCCTTTTTTTTCCCTCTCTCTCTCTCTCTCTCTCTCTCTCTTCCTGTTTTCAAAAATTGAATTTAAAATCAAAGCCAAATGTGATGATATCATTGTAACCCCCCCCCCCCCCCCCCCCCCCCCCGCACATTGATAAGATCACTACTCCAGCTAAGTTCAAATTCGAACAAGAATTGCGTCGAGTGTAACTCACAAGTGCTTGGATTGAAAGTGTAGATATATCTTCTAATGAGGATTATCCCTGTGAGGATGGTGTGAGGATTTTCAAAGGATTCAGACCGTCTATCTCAGCAATCAATGAACCGAATTGAAAACAAACTCTTCTGGGGAAGAGTCCTCACAAAGAGAATCCTCGTAAAGGATCCCGATTGTTAATTTTCAGCATACAATCAATTTTAGGCAGCCTTACATATGAAGTTTGAAATGGTGAATTAAGGGAAAATAGCCCGGTAATCTTGTTGTCATTTCGTCGGCTATCAAAATAAAACACTCTGGAGGGCCTTGTTCGTTTTGGGTTTTAACAATTTTAGGCACGATCTCCAATAATTTTTTTTTCTCTTTCTCTTGATTCATTATTCTAAAAAATCTCCCTTAAAATCTAAACTGAACCAGATTTTTTGATTTTGTCAATGGCAATAGCTCCTCTACGGTCCATTAAAATAGACTGAACTAATAATTAACTCCATGTTTCAGAAATAAAAAGACCTCTTAAAAGGCATAGCTCCTCCCATTAAATAGACCAAATTTATTAAGTTTATACTCCTATGTTTTTTCGGAATAAAAGGATAATTTTGAGTGCTTGAAGACGATTGTGACTTGGTCAACCACTTTTCAATACCTAATTTATTTTTCTTACAGTGGAAAGGCCGTCCAAATAAATACTTTTGATCATTAAAATGTTGCAGCAATGTGTTCGGCCGAAAGCCACATAATTTTGTGTGCATGTGCGTGACTGGAAGCAAGAGAAAGTGTATTCGAATTACATTTCAAATTATTTCTTTCGTCCGAATTTAATAGTTTTTTTTTGAAGTTTGTGTTATTTTTCTATCGATTATATCTTTTAATTTATAATGTTTTACGTGATTTCGAAAATATTGTACTATAGAACTAATCGAGATCTATCAAACAAAATTCATATTCGATATGAAATTCATTACGAATTTAAAAATATAACTTATTTTTAAATTGATTAGAATAGAACTAGAGACAATTAAATTCGGACGGAGAAAGTACTAAAATTTGCAAGAACAAAAATAGAGAACATGAGTGCAACGATTAAAAACGAGAATAGAAGACATATTTTGAAGGATTTATACGTAAACGAGAATAGAAGACATATTTTGAAGGATTTATACGTATGTGACTTCGTATCCAAAGATTTTTCCATTTCTCCTGCCGCCGACCACTTCTCTCTCTCTCCAGCTGCCTACCAGTTCTCCTCTCTCTCACACACCGTTCATGGCTTCCCTGAGGTACCCATCTTCCCCCCTCTCCTCATCATCGCTCCTATACCACTCGCTCTTCCCCTCCTCAATCTTCCACAGTCCAAAACCCAAACGGAACCGTCTCTTCTTGCCCCTTTCTTGAACTGCCCTTCGCAACACCACCCTAAACAAGTCTTTTTCAGCCAAACAGTGTTGTAAAAGCAGATGCCCTTTCGATGGCCTGACGACTTTGCTTTGGAAAAACCTCAGAAAATCCACCTTTATGTTCCCTCACGATTTCAAACTCAAAACCCTTTTCTTTTGGCTGGGGTTTCTGATCTTTTTGCAGATCTGCTGAGGCATAGATTTTTCTGGGTTTCACTTAGTTCCATTCACTTCCCAACTTTTGCTGTCTAGAGTCTTTTTGTTTGAGCAGGGAATTTGGAGGTTTCTAGGGTTAATGGAATTGGAAAGTTAGTGGCTTTTTGTGGAAAGGATTCAAGATTTCAGCTTTTAGGCAAAGGAATTAGTTGGGTCAAAACCCTGCTGCCTATTTTTTTCTGGGCATCTTCAGCTATGTGTTGATACGCTTTTGTTAGGGTTCTAAAGTTTTTGATTGAACCACTTGGGGATAAATATCCAAATATGGGTGCAAGTGACTACTGTTTTGTTGAGTGGAAGGAGCAATTTGTTTCCAAGGAGCGGGGCAACCGTGTGGTTCACTACTTTCTGAAGGATGCTTCAGGGGAATCCATCCTTGCGATTGTGGGCACTGAAAGGAGTGTTAGACACATGTTTTATGTTGTTTCTGAGGAGTTCTTGGATGTTCATGGGGCAGAGAATTCGGTTCATGCTGGTTTCAGATGGAGGTCAAGGAGAGAAGTGGTGAATTGGCTCACATCTATGCTGTCGAAACAGCACCGGCATAGCAATCAATCCAGTAAGTTTGCATCATTTTTACCATATTTCTGTGTATAAATTATAGCTTCTGATAGTACTAATCATCTCCAGTATTAGGCTGGTTGTTGAGATGACATTGTGCTTTTCTGTTATAGAAAAGGAACTTTTAGAGACACTTGTTGCTGCTCATTGGGATCCAAATCTTGGAAAGTTTGTCGTTGACTAGAAGCCACTGATACTGATTCTTATTAAGTAGACGTATTAGGGATATTGATATACCTATTGGTCTGTTGGGATTCCTATTGAGCTAAGAGTGACTAAAATAACCTTTCAGAAAGCTTTTGGTATTCCCTTGTACGGTAAAAAGAAATTGCATACCCAACGGCTGGTTATTGAGATATCTTGCTTGCAATGGAGGATTTGTCTAAATTTGTTTGAAAGAACCTTTAACAAATCATCCTTGCTCGATGCAGTGGTTTTTGTTGCCACTGTCTTATTGGAAACGGTGAAACCAGATAATGAGAATGGATTAATATGTCTCATGATGGTCGTCTGGGACAACTAGTGCTAGCATTGCTTAATGTCCCTGTAGTTATGTCCAACGTCCATATATAATTGGTCAAAGAGGCATGCAACAAAACTCCTGAATGACCAAGCAGACGCTACCAAATAACAATCAGAGTTTATCAAAATATGCCTTGGCTTTGTCCTGATTGAGTTGCTGTTGTACAATGATTGTTTTGTGTAATTGTTTTCTAAAACTTTTATATTCCTCTTCTCATGCCATGTCTTCTGACAGAGTCGCCAAAGAATGATTCAACAACTAGAGTTAGTGGTGAACAAACAGACATGCCTGACTACAAGGTATATCTCTTTCGTTTTGTCCTCATGCCATGGTAATTGTGTCATCATATGTTCATCTGACACCTACGTTCCTATCAGGGCCGTGTTGCTAGGAATTTGAAAGGGCGCACTTCAGACATTGCGTGGTCAGGTGTTGCATGGACTTGTGGTAAACAACTCAAGCACTACCCATCATTTTGCAGGAACGAGATTACGATACCGGTGAGCACTCAGGGCATAACGCGCTAAGCTCTAGTACTGAAAATAGAAGGCTAATGCCGTAGTCACCATAAATTTCAATGACACCAATGAACATATCTCAGTTAGCCCTGTTAATAATCTAAAGAGAACATTTAGTTTGAAGTTACACAGTTACAGTGACATTGGAGAGATGTTTTACATGCTTCATATTTTATAGTCCTCAAGGCTTGTCTAGACTATTTAATCTCCAACTTTGAGCATCAGTGTAATGTTGTAGACAAATAGGCTGCATCCAAACCAAATTGTGCGGGTTGGAATCCAGCCGGCCCAATAATTGGCCAATCCTCAATGAGATGGTGTATCCCCTTGTCATACAGATATTCACTTTCATTTGGTGTCCCCTTGGCATTTGCTGATGGTCATTTCACTTGATAATCAGGTACATTCCTTTGTCTTTGTCATGGCTGAAGAAGATCATCATTACCTTGCATATCTGGAAGATATGTATGAAGATAGGAAGAGGCAAAAAAAGGTCAAAGTGAGGTGGTTTCACCGTAATCAAGAAGTCAAGGGTGTGATTTCTCTGCGAAACCCTCATCCCAAAGAAGTTTTCATCACGCCTTACGCACAGGCTATCAGTGCAGAGTGTGTTGACGGTCCTGCCATAGTCTTAACTCGTGAACATTATGAAAAATGTCTAGCTGATATTCCAAGCCCTCTATTGTCGAGAGTATATCTTTGTCATAGACAGTATAAAAGCAATCGGTTGAAGCCCTTCAAATTGAGTAAACTGCGTGGCTACTTAGATCAACCAATTTTCTCTTCTTTGGATCCTGATCTCCTTGAAGATGATGAGTTTAGGCAGGGGAACAACGTGAATGTGGGGGTTAAAAGGACAAGAAGTGGAAAAGGGCGTCAGATATTGGCTTATGAACCATCATACCGAAGCTTGAAGTATGATAGGAACCACAAGCGAGTAAAGTTCCAGCCTTTGCATGCACAACCTTTTAAGGTTAATGAAAAGATAGAGTTGCTGTGCCAAGATAGTGGTATCAGAGGCTGCTGGTTCAGGTGTACAGTATTGCAGGTTTCCCGTGGGCAGATGAAAGTCCAGTACCATGATTTAAAAGATGAAGATGGATGTGATTGTCTTGAGGTATGTTTATTTAGCTGAAACCTTCGTTTGATTTTCATTCCATATGGACTGGACTTACTTGCAAAATAGAAGACTAAAAGACAGTATTATGCCTGTAAGGCAAATATTTAATGTTTTTCTTGATCTTTGAAATTATTCTCATGGAAAGGGAACCTTAATAATGTCAGCTTAAATTGCAGCTTCCAAATTATGGGATGCTAATATTTAACGGGACTTATAGGTGCCGAAGCCCTAGCAGCCCAACCTTTTAGATTTGGGTTCATTCATTACTTATTAGAGAGGCTAGGTTTCATTGCAAGCTACAGTTTAAACTTTCCTTGTCGTTGCCGACGAGATGCTGGAGTATATTCCAGGATCATACCAACTTTGCTATATCAATGTGGACAAGGAAAACGGGAGTTCTCTGACATGTTTTGTTTTCCATATTTTTAGGAATGGGTTCCTGCTTTCAGACCAGCTATGCCTGACAAACTTGGAATCAGATGCCCAGGCCGCCCAACTATCAGGCCTGCTGTGCTTCACGATCAGATTGACCCTAGCTTTGAAGTTGGGGCTTTTGTGGATGCATGGTGGAGTGATGGTTGGTGGGAAGGGATTGTGACTGGAATTGGAAACTCTGGAGATGAAAGCTTGCTAGTTT
Source organism: Rhododendron vialii (assembly GCF_030253575.1). Taxonomy (NCBI): domain Eukaryota; kingdom Viridiplantae; phylum Streptophyta; class Magnoliopsida; order Ericales; family Ericaceae; genus Rhododendron; species Rhododendron vialii. Next base: position 1,481,067 of record NC_080560.1, read on the forward strand.
TCATTCCCGGTATGGTCTTGTTAATTTGCCCCAATTATCATCTTGAAGTTTTATCTGTTTAAAATCTTCATTTTTCCTTTTGTTCTTTTAACTCTTAACTTATTGTTGTTTTGGGCGTTGATAGGTGAGAACTTACTGTTGAATATAAGTAGAAAGAGCCTAAGAGTTTCAAGAGATTGGATTGGGGACCGGTGGGTTGACATTGAGGCAAAGCATGACATTCTTGCAGCTATATCTGCAGTTATGAGTCTGGATGCTAAGCTACTTGCATCGTCAAGTTCTCCAAAGGAGCCTCAGTCTGATGATTTTCCTATGTTCACTACCAGGCTCGATTTAGTTGAGGAGGAGAAGCTACACTTGGATGATTTGGCACCTTGTGAGGATAATCCGAGAGATATTGACTTGGTGAACAATGAAAAGCTTCCATTATTGGAAAGCACAGACTATAATGGTATGCATGCCAATGGTAGTCCAGAGAAAGACTATGGAGATGATGCCTGTCATAGTACAGATCGCGTTGAAGATTATGTTGATAATGATGATGTTGGTGATGGAAATGATAATGGGGGCAATTTGGAGGAGTTTGAAAGAGAAGCAGAATTGTTGGAAGTCGTTGAATGATGTGTTGATAGGAGATCATCGCACCACAAATTAGGACATGGTGGTGGTTGTTTATAGCTGCAAAATTGTAGTTGATGTTCGGTTTATTCGTACATAGTGAATGTTGGGATTGGTATAGCAAGTCGACTTTGGTAGGTTAACTAACAGATGCTTCAATACTAAAGAATGGGGATAGGATAGATCGTTGGGAAAAAGCAGAAGAAAAGGATTTTACTGGCAGAGAGGCGAATCGGAAAAGCCTATGAAATGGGACTATCAACCCCTTTCTGTTAACACCCAGGCATGTTCTTACCTCCCGACGAAACATTTACCCCTATTTTGAAGAAGAAAGCTCCCGGGTTCCGAATCTTAAAGAAGTGCACCAGAGGAAAGCTTCCAGGTTCCGAATCTTAACTGATTGTTTTGTAGTAGGTGACGGAGATCTATCCAATTAGAAACACTCTAATTTTGGATCTAGTCCAGTTCTTACTCCCTGAGTTTCTCACGTGTATCGGTGGTTGTACCTGTGTACTGATATTGTTGTACCTCTGATATTATTATCAATATTTTCTCTTGTTCTCTCTGTTTTGCATCATGACATTTTAGATGAAATACTGGGTCATGGAATTGTGCCACAATCTCGAGGCTAAACGACGTAACCAACAATTACACATGCAAATGAGTCGAGCTGTTTATACAGAGTTTAGGTCGCTTAAACCTTGAGTTTTCTTTTTCTTTTTCCTCAATGTCTATGTTCATTTTGGGTTCTTTTTTCGTTGTGGACCCTGTAGACCCTCGGGTGTTTTGGACTTTTGCCCTTGTGATGTTCATCCAACTTTTTGTTGGATTCCCTTCTCCTTTTCCCAATTTTTAATAAAATTTCTTCTTTTGCCGATTGAAAAAAAAAAAAAAAAGTCTATGTTCATATGTATTTTTTGCATGCGCATTGTTCAGCCCTGGAGTTAGTCACATTTATGTGTTTGATCGAGGATATGCTGCAATGACCTGGATAATTTTCTGTATTTTGCTCATAAACTTGTCTTCTCTTTCTCGATATCGCACCTATTTCTGTCATCTGTTACACTCACATCCCCACCAAATAATATGGAAGGAGACGCATAAATGAACACGTCGAGATCAAAATAAAACTATAGTCTCAGCCATTCATCTCCACCAATGAAGTTCACATCCAGAAAAGGCCTCACTTCTTCATAACTGAAAGATTTGGACCATGCCACTCTGTTCCTCCTATCTGCTCCTTTGCCTCTGCACTGGTACTCTCCAAGCACAGCAGTCCTATCATAAAACCAAACTTATTCAGTTTTTTCCCATAACATTATCTTGTGTTTTGTCTGTGAGAGAATCAGTAAGAGAAAATTTGTACTTTTGCCTGGACGGTTGATTCCAGTCGTTCCAGCCGGATGGAGTTATGATGTTGTCGATGTCACAATATGAATAAATTGCCCGCGAGTAGGTTCCCCATGCTCTTCCTAAGTATACTCTGCCTGTTCCATTGATTGTGCAGTTTACAAAGGAGAAGCCTGTATCATCATCTTGTGTATCCCTGTGGTGAGCTGCGATTGCTCCCGACCTTGTTGCCGTTGAGTGAAGAACACAATCCTGGTTCATTGGTTGGAAACTTGAGAAGATTACTTAAACTAGCAACATAAAATTGTTCTGTTTTATCTTCATTTATGCAAATGTAAAGTGAGAAGTTTCTCTTTCTCGCAATTTCTTTTCAATTTTTCACCAAATCACTAGAAGTCTAGAACCAATCGAGTTGCTAACATACGAAGGATACCTGATAGAGTGATCTTGATCTGCCAAAAATGAAATCAATGGATCCTTGGATGTAACACTGGTGGAAATAGTGTGATCCGTGATCATCTAGCAGCGTGTCCTGAGCCCCCAAGATCCTAACCTGATGAAACATGGCTTTTTCGCTGGCTATCCTCAACGCAACGGCTTGCATTCCATAACCTCCGGGCACTGCCACCACTGAGTTCTGCTAACAGCACAATAATTCGCAGGCCATTTCAAACGAACTAAAGGTCTAATCGTATGTGTAGTATTACACCAAAATCCAAATTGACTCAAAATATCAAACACTAACAAAACTGTCGATTTGGGAAACAATTCTCAAGTTGTACCTCAATGGTGATTCCAGTGGCGCAGAAGAAATCGGATTCTATGGTGACAGAAGCAGATCTATATGTGCCCAGTTCACACCCATCCTTGTCTTTATCAGAGGCTTTGTTATTCCAAGTAAGAACGGTTTCGGCTGTTTGATTCTCATCTCCAATGAATGAAATGTAAGGCTTGGAGTCTGGAACGAGCACCTTTTCTCTGCAAATCATATTCGTAAGTCCTCTTAAGCAGCCAAATAATTAAACTAACGATTTGAGTCATTCAAGTTTGCTGGATCGTACATGCAGTTGATTTTGTGGGTAGAAAGCGGTATCTATCGATCAGATTTATTCTGGGTATAACCCCGTCGATCATATCACCTTTAAATTTACACACACCTCACTTTTTAAGTTCTATTGTTGTATAAAATTTATGAAAAATGAATGTGCAAGGGTGGAAGGCAAGAAGCTAATTGGGCCTTTTGGCCTAACGACAACCGATAGGGGAGGAGCCGAAGTGTCCATGGTAGATGTCTTAGGTTCGAATAGATGGAGCTACGTTTGGCCTGCTGCGATATTCTAACTTATTTATCGACTAAACGCCACGCACATGGCAAACGTAAAAAGAAAGTTGAAGGCAAGAAGGCATTGCCCGTTGTAGAACTAACGTGGAGAGAGAAAGAGAAAGAGAGCCCACTACTTATATAACTTCAAAATTCCATTACCCACGTTGCTATTTTTCAGTTGGAGGGAAAACACATACACACACACACACACGCAGACGCAGAGAGAGAGAGAGAGAGAGAGAGAGAGAGAGAGAGAGAGAGAGAGAGAGAGAGTAGTTACACCTACACACAGACCTGTAAATGCCAGGGGAAATGTAGATTTTGACTCTCTGAGAATTATTCAGGGGAACCATGTCAACTGCGCCTTGAACTGTGACAGAATCTCCTTTCCCGTTCAAATCGACCACAATCACATGGCTCCGATTTCCTTCCTCCCTCAGTTCCAGCCTCTCCTCCAGATCCACCTTCATGTCCTCCCAAGTTATGAAATCCGTCGCGCAACAAGCTCGAATACTAGCCGAAAACCCGGCTGCCAAAACGACGACAAATAATATTGTTCTGAAAAAGAAAACCCATGAACCCATAACCTTAGTGTTCTTGCATGTGGAGTTAGATTATGCAGAGAGGAGTTGGAACAGATGGGTAGAAGATGAGGGGTCGGTCATGAGAGTTATGCTAGTAAGTGGAGGGAAAGATTAAATAAATTTGAGAGATGCTTTTAGTGGGAGTTAATTTTAAGAGATTTTTGAAATGGGTATTTAGAAAGGTGGTCTGTTGAGAAGTAGTTATGGAACTCTCAAGTGATTATTCATCAATGCATACAATGTCGATATGTATAGTTATAGGTTGGGGCCGGTTCTTGGGGCACATCAGGCCCTCTATAATTGGTCTCGTCCCGAGCCTAAAAAAGTGATTCAACCTATTTATTTATTCGGCTCCTCGAGTTTTTGCTTTTGTCACAGCGATATATACATTAGCAGGTTAATAAGTTGTGAGTCTTGTGACGGGGAAGGGGAAGGGGAGGCCACCGCATGAGTGGGGCAGGGCGTGGGAATCGAACATGCACAGACCAAATGACACGTGTGGGTGTGGGTGCTTACCTTAGGCCCACATCTTATTGCAAAATGATTCTTGAAAAAAGTTTAAGTTGATTGGACATCGTGTGGGTGTTTACGAGAAATTTTAGGAGCAGATTTTGAGATTTTGGCTTTTAAGAAGTTGTTAAAAGTATTTGTTGTTTGAGATTCTATGGAATCCTCAAAGTTGAAAAATGAAATAAAATATCAGAAATTCTAATCGTGAGGAAGATTTGCAAGTAACCACACAAGGAAAAAAACGTTTGAACCCATTTCGGATTTCACAAAAATCTAGAAAAATATTCATAAATTTTTGAATATTATTTTATGGGCTTCTGTAAAAAATCAGCTCTAACAGACATCGGTAAGTATTACTTTTGGATTCATAGGGTAAAACTGCTCAGTTCGCCCCTATGAATTCAAAAGTAATACTTATCGATGTCCGTTGGAACTGATTTTTTATAGGGCCCTGTTAGAATAAGAGTTTAGACTTAGTCCCACATTGGTTGGTTACGTTATGTAATTAGCTTTCACATAATATCAATAAAGCTCTCTTGTGTTAGGGTTGATTAACACCCTAAAAACATACTTCTCTCTTTCTCAATCAACATGGTATCAGAGCGTAAACCACCATAGAGCGTAACCCTAACCTAACATCATCATCCAGCACTCTAGCAGCCGTGAACAGTAACCACGCAGCCTTGAACAGTGTTTTCTGCAAACCCTAGCCACAAATCCCTCATCTTTACATCTCAGAACCCAAACTCAGTCACCACTGACCCTCGTCGGCCGTCGCCATGTTAATACAGATGCAGGTCCCTAAATCTTATTGGAGTGATGCTGTTCTTACAGCCTGTTACTTGATTAACCGTATGCCCTCCACTGTTCTTAGTGGTCAGAACCAAGTTTTATTTCCTAGTCGCCCTCTCCACTCATTACCCCCTCGGGTATTCGGGTGCACATGTTATGTTCATGCGCTTGATCCTGACCGGGACAAACTTGACCCCCGGTCGATCCGGTGTGTCTTTCTTGGTTATTCACGCACTCAAAAAGGGTATAAGTGTTACTCACCCTCTCCTCGTCGTCACTTTGTGTGTGCTGATGTCACCTTTAATGAGTCATTGCCTTTCTTCTCGGATACACCTGAGTCTGAGTATGTTCTTTCTGAATCTGAGTATGTTATTCCTGTAGATGTTCCTCCTATTCCTGTGCCACCCATGCAGGTATATGTTCGTCGGCGACATGTATTAACAGCCCCACCGGTGCCTACCACTGCGCCTCCTCCGTCCCAAGATCCGGTTCCTCCATCACCACTACCACCACCACCATCACCTCCTATCGCTTTTCGTAAAGGTATTCGGTCTTGCACTTCTCATCCTATTGCTCAGTTTGTTTCCTATGATCATCTATCTCCGTCTCTTCGTGCTTTTACTACTTCTCTTTCGTCCATTTCTGTTCCTAACACTGTTCAGGAGGCCTTATCTGTTTCTGAGTGGCGGACAGCTGTGGCGGTTGAGATGTCTGCTCTTCATGATAATGGCACTTGGGACTTGGTTCCTTTTCCGCCAGGGAAGTCTCCCGTTGGATGTCGATGGGTATTTACAGTAAAGTATAATCCGGATGACACAATCGAACGGTACAAGGCCCGTCTTGTGGCCAAAGGCTATACCCAGACGTATGGCATTGATTATGCGGAGACTTTCTCTCCGGTGGCCAAAATTACCTCTGTTCGGGTTCTTATTTCTATGGCCGCTAATCTTGGTTGGCCCTTATTCCAGTTGGATGTCAAGAATGTGTTCCTCCATGGTGATCTGCTCGAGGAGGTATATATGGAGCAACCTCCTGGATTTGTTGCTCAGGGGGAGCGTTCTCAGGTGTGTCGCCTTCGCAAAGCTCTTTATGGTCTTAAGCAGTCACCTCGCGCTTGGTTTGGCAGGTTTAGTGACGCTGTGTTGCAGTTTGGTATGCGTCGCTCTCATTCTGATCATTCGGTCTTTTCTATTCAGTCCGATCGGGGAAAAGTAGTGTTGATTGTGTATGTGGATGATATCATTATTACTGGGGATGATTAGAAAGGTATTGATGAGCTAAAACACTTTCTACAATGTCAGTTCCACACCAAAGATTTAGGTAAACTGCGATATTTCTTGGGTATTGAAGTAGCAAGATCCAAGAAGGGGATTAGTCTATCCCAAAGAAAGTGTACGCTGGATATTCTAGAAAAGACTGGTTTATTGGGAGCAAAACCTGTGGAGACTCCTATGGATCCAAACGTCAAACTGTGTGTTGATCAGGGAGAGATATTTTCTCATCCAGACCGTTATCGTCGCTTGGTAGGCAAATTGAATTATCTCACCAATACACGGCCTGATATCTCATTTGCTGTTAGTATGATAAGTCAGTTCATGTCAGCCCCTTGTCTTCCCCATTGGGAAGCTTGTCTTCGTGTTGTGAAGTATCTCAAGGCTAATCCTTGACGTGGTCTATTCTATAGTTCAAATGGTCATTTGCGTGTTGAGGCCTTTACCGATGCTGATTGGGTAGGATCACCATCAGATAGACGGTCAACAACTGGATACTGTACTTTTGTTGGTGGAAATCTAGTTACCTGGAAGAGCAAGAAACAAACTGTTGTTGCTCGGTCCAGTGCTGAAGCAGAATATCGTGCCATGGCTCATACTACATGCGAGGTTGTATGGTTGAAAGCTTTGCTCGAGGAGTTAGGGTTTGGCGTACAGTTACCTATTCCTATGTATTGTGATAATCATGCAGCAATACATATCGCTTCGAATCCAGTATTTCATGAGAGAACCAAACATATTGAAGTAGATTGTCATATTGTTCGGGAGAAGATAGATAGTGGCGTGTTGGCTACCCCTTTCTTGTCTACAGGAGCTCAGTTAGCAGATATCTTCACCAAACCGTTATTTAAACCACGTTTAGAGTTATTATGTAACAAGTTGGGATTTTGTGATATATATTCTCCAGCTTGAGGGGAAGTGTTAGAATAAGAGTTTAGACTTAGTCCCACATTGGTTGGTTACGTTATGTAATTAGCTCTCACATAATATAAATAAAGCTCTCTTGTGTTAGGGTTGATTAACACCCTAAAAACGTACTTCTCTCTTTCTCAATCAACAGGCCCCATAAAATAATATTCAAAAATTTATGCATATTTTTCTAGATTTTTGTGGGACCCGAAATGGGCCTAAACGCGTTTTTCTTTGCGTGGTTCCTTACAAATCTTCTTTACGAATAGCAGGGCTCATAAAATATTATATTAGATAAGCTAGGTTTGACGTGCTTTTCAGATCATATTTTAGATTCCGAATACTCTGGAAGCTAATTTTTGACTTTTTGGCTTAAATGTGACTAGCTCTTACTACAACTTAATGATAATAATCTCAAAGCAATAGTAAACAAGTTTATCTACTTTCACAAATTTGGATTTCAAAATCTGCAATAGAATCTGAATCTATAATCTGATATATGTATCCACAACTATACGTTATCATCCATCTTATCCATTCGATCAACTTGTGTTTGTAAATAAGGATCTACTTAGTTCATTTCGGGAGCTGTATTTAGATAACCAGTTCACATGCTTTAGAAAAGAAAAGCATGATTTGAGATGAGATTGCCAATTTTCTATAGATAATTCTGTTTTATTATCCATCGAAACAATTCAATCAACTTATTTTTATTAAACGAGCTACTCAACTAATTCCACGATTTTCACGAAGCGAATCATTTTGGTAGGTCCAAGATGATAAGAGGTGTTGGAACACCACGTGTCGTTGCTCCAAAATAACTAAATAAGTACTCTATCACATCATTTAATGTATTCACGTTAAATGTATGATGTGACATTATAACGTAAACACATAGATGATACCTAATTGTAATGACAACATAATCCCTCGTTCATATAAGCAATTTTGCCAATTTAAGAGATTGTGGATTTATTATCAGTCTGTTTGGAACATGGAGGAAAAAAAAATCACACATGACACAATCAAATGTGTTCACGCTATATGCATGATGCGACATTATAACTAACATATAGATGATACCTAAATGTAATGCACAAATGGAATCCCTCGTTCTTATCGGCAATGTCATCAATCTTAAGAGGTCATGGATTCCTTTCCAGCTTGTTTGGTACTTAGAGAAAAGAAAAGAAAGGAAAATGAAACTTTAGAGAGAGTGTAGAGGAAAACTTTACTGCTTGATTCTTTGTCCTTTTATTTTCTTCCATATTTCCTCTCAAACTAAGCAAGGGAAAATGATTTTCCATTCCGTTCTTTTCTTTTTTATAAGTTCCAAACAAAACCCTAATTAATTTGGTCAAAGTGCAGGAAATTTCTCTTCAAAAGGCATTGTAAGTGATTTGTATCTGAATCAATTGAAGGAGACAAGTGAATATGTAATTGGGTTTGAGAGCGACAGGGCTCCTAATTAATGTTTAATGGAAGTTTTCTTTTTGTCATGGAGATAGTGCATCAAAATTTTTACTTTTAATTTTTGTGAAAATCAGATGTCCGGATCAATTTGTGAGCGCCTCGACTAATTTCAAAACTCTGAAGGTAATGACGGAGCATTACTTTCAGTGGCCCAAAGTTTTTGAGAGTTATCACAATTCAAAACGTGAGACACAATTGAGATGTCAAACAATAGTAATGGGAACCTGGAATTCAAAACCAAATTTGTTTTCGCCGTAGAAGCAAAGGTTACACTTTACAGGTGCAAGGTACACCACGTAGGAGAGAGAGAGAGAGAGAGAGAGAGAGAGAGAGAGAGAGAGAGAGAGAGAGTACATCATCTCAAACGTTAGAGACTGCTACACAATTATCCAAAATAATTGAGGTCAATGGAGAGTTGGATTGGAATTCTTACATTTGGAGACTATAATTATCCAAAAACAAAGACTTGAAAATTGCCAATTTTACCCTCTTTGTCTTTTGACTTCAAATACTGCTAACGATGTTCTTTACACTTTTGATTTATCTTGATAATAACATAGTTGTGACTTCTTTTTTTTTTAGGGAGGGTAAGAGGGTAATTTCACCTACCAAACTCACCTAGGCAATTGTTGACTAGGGAGAGGTAAAGTGAACCCTTTAAACACACACACACAAACCCAAACTCCCGATGTGGGAGCCAGCCCATCTTACGCAGGCCCAAGAGCCTTGCCGCGAAACGCAGCACAACGACAGCGGGCCCAAGGGGCCTACACCAGAGGTTGGATCCCTCCACAACGGGTGGGCACGACTTAGTTTTTTTGAGGGAGGGTAAGAGGGTATAGTTGTGACTTCAATCACATAATAATGACCATGTCTACTGGTAAAATGAAATAAATGAAACATAATTTCGAAAGAAAAATTTAGAGGTAAAAATGAAGAATCTGAATTGAGGTTGATGTGAATGGCAAAGGTTATTAAACTTGTATTTGAGATGCTCTAATAATGGATCCCGGGATCCTGTAGTCCACGACGAATTTTATAAAGTTAGACATTTTGTTGTCCCAATTAAAGTATTATATTTGTAGATTCTAAAAGTTGTGTTTGAATCATAGATTCGTGAAAAAGTTTACGTAGGGGAACAACGAATGAAGATAGAAAACAATTTTGGCATTATTATTTCCCTTACACAATAAATAACACACTCATATTTATTTGTAGGTCTCACACATACTGAATGTGTAATGTAGTGTGGGTTCCCATTTGTTTATGAGTGTGTATGTGCAAGTATTTGTGGTTATAGAAGAATTGATACTATGCGGTGTTTTGACTAATTAAGCCACTTGGCTAATTATTTTTGTTTTTATTCAATTTTTTTTTTGTATTTAGTAGTTCCGTGTCAAATTTCTATGAATTATTGGCTCATCTTGACGAGAGAAATTGGAAAAGTAAAAAATTATGGTCCAAACTTCAACAATCAGTCAAAATGCTTGATCTTTCAACTTTATTAAAAAAAATTGAGTTTGAATCACAATTATTTATTTTTTTAATTCCTTGGTTGAGACGAACAATTAATCAATTTGACGCGAAGCTAGTAAATGCGATTTTTTTTTTAATAAACACAGAAAAATAATTACAGGAAAATTAATAAAGGATCCTCCAAAATCACTTCTTGAATATAAAAATACTAGATTAACATTGAGAGTGGACAATGAGTGGAGGAAAAACGAAAAAGTTTTTGAAACAAAGATGAATATAAAGATCCAGAGGCTTGTGATCAAACTTCGTATGAATAGTAAATTTCTCTATATCCATTTTTTAATTAAAAAATATTAACTCTATTTTTCAAATAAAAAAATAAAGAATGTTCGGTTAGAGATGCCCAAACGCCACAATATTAGTGTTCATGAGAATCTATTCAACATCCTCCTTGTTCCTCAAGACTCATTTAAAAAACAGGAAACGAACAAAATCATGGCGTGGAATGTCTGCCATACGTCTTTGCATACGATGCAAAGCAAAACAATTCCGTGGTAAGTTCCCAGCCTTTACCCCACCACCATTCCCCATCCCCCATCCCCGAACATTCGGCAAATAAGCCTTTCTTTCGAACCGTCATTATTCCATGCCACCCGGCACAAAGTAACAGTGTTCCACACTCTTTTCTGTTGCACGTTTGTATAGGCTCCACATATTTTGTGGTGGATGATGACTTTGGAACACCACGCGACGATGCTCCAGGTGCGTTGAATGATTCTTCCTCCTTTCGATTTCACCATTTTCCCAAGAAAATGAACTTTTTCAATGAAAGTTCAGCCTTTTCCTCCCTTCATATCCAAACGCCTCCCCACTACTATATATGTATGACCCATCTCATTTCTCCACCCCCACCATTGCACGCCTCCCTCTTCTATGTTTACTCATTGCTTCAGACTACCCCTTCTGCCTGAACCAATTTTCTCTAACCCCAATCAGCAAAAAATGGCACCTTCCCTCCACAGTTCAAGAACCAACGCCGCCCAGACAAACCCAATTTCCTGCGATCCAAACAGGTCCCAAATCGACAATCACGTATACAATTACCAGAAATTATGCTCACCCATCAGCCAAAACCAGCCAAAACCCATCTGCACGCGCCCGGACGTTGATCTCGATGAAGGTGGAGATGATCTGTGGCTGAGAATGAAAGATGAAGCTAAATCGGGCGTTGAACAAGAACCCATATTGTCAAGTTACTATTATGGTTCAATCTTGTCTCGTGATTCACTATCAAGTGCTCTAGCCAATCATTTGTCAGTTAAGCTAAGCAATTCTAGCCTTCCCCTTGGTACCCTCTATGATCTTTTCCTGGGGTTGCTTGTAGAGGATCAAGAAATTATGAGAGCAGTTCAAGATGATTTGAGGGCAGTGAAAGAGAGGGACCCTGCTTGTATCAGTTACGTCCAGTGTTTCTTGAATTTCAAAGGGTTTATAGCGTGCCAGGCTCATAGGGTGGCACATAAGTTGTGGTCGCAGGGGAGGAAAACCCTGGCACTTGTGATACAGAACAGGGTTTCTGAGGTTTTTGCGGTGGATATCCACCCCGGGGCGAAGATTGGACGGGGGATATTGCTCGATCACGCGACCGGAGTGGTGATCGGAGAGACCGCGGTGATCGGAGACTATGTGTCAATCTTGCATAATGTGACTTTGGGTGGCACTGGGAAGGCTAGTGGAGATAGGCATCCAAAAATTGGGGATGGGGTTTTGATAGGAGCAGGGACTTGTATTTTGGGCAATATTAGGATTGGGGATGGGGCTAAGGTTGGGGCAGGGTCAGTGGTGTTGAAGGAGGTGCCACCAAGGACTACTGCTGTTGGGAACCCTGCTAGGCTTATTGGAGGGATGGAGAACCCTATTAGGCTTGATAAGATTCCTAGTTTTACCATGGACCATACTTCACATATTTCTTATGCGCCTGATTATGTTATTTAGAGTCCCATTGGATCATGATCACAGATGTTATGAGCCCCCGGAAGCGGTGTATCGTGCAGATTCAAAGTTGGTGTGATATAGGCTACTGCACTCGAAACATAACCGATCCGTAAGTTCTACTACTATTTACTTATCTGGGTAAGTAGTATTGTTGTTATAACTTTCTAGGAAGTTTGGCGGGTTTTTGTTTGTGTTCTTCGTGAGAACAGAAGTTCTCCTGTTAGCAAGCAGGATTCCTTTTTAACTAATAATGCATGTACACTTGATGAATAAGCTGTTTGGTCTTGGAATTTCTTGTTTTCACTATTAGGTTAGTCTCAAACATGTTGACAAGGCCCACTATGTACTATTGGATTGGTATCAAATGAGAATGATTTCTTGTCATGTTTGTGTTCCCTGTGCTGGTGGGAGTGTGAACCATGTTTCTGTCTCCAGCTTATTTGATTGTGCTTTTGATTGGAAATTGTAACCTAATGCTGTTAGAAATGAAATGTTAATTGAAGATTGATAGTATGAAGATTGACTAATCTATGGTCCATTTCTGTCCTAGAAGGCTAGTTGATTCGATTTTGCAATGGACTTTTTCTGGTTGCTGCAATTAACCATAAACGAACTGAACCTTAAGTCCTGATTAGGGTTGCTGCAATTGGATCTCAATGGCCACAAAGAATGGTTTTGCTAATTGATAGGCCTTCTGTAGAGATTGGGTAGCTTTTGGAAGATTTTTTGCATCAAAATATACGTAATGTGTCCCCCTCTATAGCATAGATAATTGAACGACAGATCATTACATTCCTTTTGTCAATATGAAAGAGCGAAACTCATTATATTAAATTTATGTGCAACTTGTACATAGCGGGGCCTTGAGGCGGCCTGACTCTGACTCTCACTTATAATGGTGACAAATTTTTAGGGGGCCTTGAGGAGGCCATCTTCCTCGCCTCCCCTTGGAAACCGAGCCTGACTCTGACTTATAATGGTGGAAATAGTCAATTTATTTCGGGATTTTGGACGTCTTTCAAACAATACACAAACGTATGTCCATACTGTAACCTTTGCTATATTAATCTACTTAAACCATTGGTCTGGGGACAAGCAATCAGCAGTAACAAACAATTCATGGTATAACAGAAGTAGAGTTCCTTGTCACAGCATACAACTGAGCTCAGTGGGTGACTTTATCTGATATATTGCTTTTGTCACAACCCGTTTCAATACATCAATCCGGATAAGAAACAGTACCTGCTGTGGAAAAGTTGTGAATTCTGAGGGATCATCCTTCCCTACAGTGGCTGCACTGACTGGATTTTAGCAAACAGTCTGTTGCAGCACATCAAATTCTTAAACACCAGATTTCCACCCTTTTGATTAAAAAGGGATTCGTTCGTAATCTTATCTTGTCATCAGAAAGAGTAAACTTGGCATCAAGCCACAATATGTATCTCCTTCCCTGTTAACCAAATATTAGGTGGGTTTCCTGATTTACACTAGCTAAATATTGGATTTGAGATTATCAGATATTTTTATCAGCGTAGAGGCAACTATACCAAAGAGTCGTATTTTCTTTGGTTCATATGTGTTATAACAATTACAATGCATCAGTATGATATTAGAACACGACACCTGCTGCGGAAAACTTGTAGCAGATATGAAGGAACCAGACACTTAGTGACTTAGTTAACAAGTGTTTTGTTGCAGCAAATCAAATGCGTCATCGTAAAATATCCACCGCCAGATTAATTAAAAAGGGATTCTCTGTTAAGTGGTAATCCTTATGTTGTCATTAAAGAGAGTCAACTTGGCACCAAGCCATAAAAAATTATGTTGTTTTCCATTGATTACGCTGTTTAGTTAATAATAATATGCATCTCTTTCCCTGTTAATCAAATAGTTTCCTGAACCCAACTTGTGGAGGATCCGGGTGATGAAGTCAAAGATATACAGAAAACCCTAAATCCAAAAAGAAGAAGAAGTTAATCTGAATTTTGTCATCAGCTATTTGACAGAGACCCTGTAAATAAATGAGTTCCGTGGGTTATCTGTAAGCAAATCATCCATAAGCAAATTCAAAGAAGTTATCCATCAGGGAAGCTGACTATTGGAGGGAGTGGAACAGAGCACAAACCATTGACCAACCCTAAAGCCTCCAAAATGTACCTTTTTCTTCTTAAAAAGTAGGTCCTAACACATGCAAAGGGGGTGCCCAGGTTCTGCACAACTCCAAATATTCACACTAGTCGTACTAGTTTTTCAGGTTAATTTGAAAAAGTTATATGGGATTGGCTTTGAAAAAATTATATGGGACTGGCCCGTGTAAGCCCCTTGAATGCATAAAAAATTTTAGATTTACCATATATGTGGGAAACACAACCCCCCCGCCCCCCCCCCCCCCACTAAAATTTCAAGTTTTCAACTATTTTCGTTGGCACGTGTAAAATTAATAGACGTTAACATATATACATACAATTTCGTCTCTTCGTCAAACCATGAAGTGATAATATGTACGTATAGAATATAATTGTTGTTATAATGTAGAAATATGTGTTGTTCGGGCCCCACTAAGTACAAATCCTGCATCCACCACTGCACATGCAGACAATGTTACTGAATATAGGAAGATGTTCTACAAACTAGAACACAAAACTAAGATGACAGGAAAATCTTGCAGTATATGTAGGCTTCGTAGGTTGCATAGATATTGAAGAAAGGAAACACAACATCTTACCAATGACCTTCCTCTGATTTTCTTCATGGAATTGCAATTCCTTCCTTCCCAATATTTTTCAATTTCCCTTCGATTCTATTATTATTGAGACGTCTGATCTTTGTACTCATGGTACTGAAACTAGCCAAACGATCTAAACATAACAACCGAAGTCCCAAGCTACCCCCGGGGCCAAGAAAGTCGTCTCTTGTAGGAAACATGCACCAGTTTGTTGGCTCTCTCCCACATCACTGTCTCAGAGATTCCAAACGATCTAATTATGATAACCAAAGTCCCAAGTTAACCCAGGGGCCAAGAAAGTTGCCTCTCACAGGAGACATGCACCAGTTCGTTGTCTCTCTCCCACATCACTGTCTTAGAGATTTGGCGAAGAAACAAGGACCCCTGATGCACCTGCAACTTGGAGAACTCTCCTATTGTCGCTGTTTCTTCAGCAGAAATGGCAAAAGTGGTCATGAAAACCCATGGCATTATTTTCGCCAGCCGGCCTTTTCTGTTGGCAATAGATATAATAAGCTACAATTCCACAAACATTGCTTTCGTGCCAGGCCATATGGAGATTATTGGAGACAAGTTTGCAAAATTTGCACATCGGAGTTTTCAAGTTCAAAACGCATCCAATCGCTCAGATCAATCAAGGAACAAGAACTATCTAATCGCATCAAATCTACTTCAATATCCGAACAATCGCCCATCACCCTCAGCGGAATTCTTTTCTCATTGACGAATACCATCACTATAAGGGCGGCCATTTGGTAAGAAAAAAGAAGACCAAGAAGCACTCATAATTCAGGCGACAGCTGGATGTTTCGATGTCGGTGATCTCTTTTCGTCGGTTAAAATACTTCCTACGATCACTGGCCAGAATCTAAACTTGAGAAAGTTCATTATGAAGTTGACAAGATCATTGATGAACGTTAAAGCTAGGAGGGAAGCTATAAAGACTGGTGAGGCTGTGAGGGCAAAGAAGATGAAGATCTTCTAGATGTTCTGCTGAGGGTTCAGGAGAATGGTGAGCTTGAATTTTCTTTCACTACCGAGAACATCAAATCTGTTAATCATGGTCAGTATTATGTCTACTCTATGCTTTATTATTTACCTCAAGTTTATACCCTCTTTCAGGATATTTTTAGTGCAGGGCTGATACATCATCTGCAACTATGGAGCGGGCAATGTCAGAGTTGCAGAAAAATGAGAGAGTGATGGAAAAGGTGCAAACAGAGGTGAGATGGGTTTGTAATAGGAAAGTAAATGTTGATGAAACAGATCTTCATGAATTAAAATACTTGAAGCTGGTTATCGAAGAAACTCTGAGATTACACCCTCCTGTACCTTTTTTGCTGCCAAGAATGAAGATGTAGACATGACTGAGGTTTTTGCCATGTCAAGTTGATATGGGAAGCTTGATTGGATGGTAGGAGTTGGTGGGGAGAAGTGGAGGATTGAAGAGGAGCATTAAGAAGGTAATGTAGTAGGTTTCTCTTGGATGTTTAAGGCCATGGAATTGGCCTACAGCCACATATTTTCTGCTTTTAGCCTTGGATATATGTGCGCGCGCGATGTAGTTGTGTAAATATTGATTTCTGAGGATCAATAAAATTTATGGTTTTAGTGTTGTGTGTAATCCCTCTGTCACCAACAGTGGATGCTAAGTTTAGTCGAAGCCATTCCTCGTCCTATTTTCATCTTGACATCCATCTCTGCAACACTTGCTATCTCCTGCTGCCAAGTTACCATTCGTGGAGCACGCCAATGTTGAAAGGAAAAGAGTAGATTCTTTCCACATGCAATAGCATGCACATACACAATTATTAAGTGCTGAATTTAAGCATTGTTAAATGTAGTTATCAAACCTACTTAATCACTTATTACTCAATTCATCCGTTATTAAGTGTTGAATTTGGTTATCAAACAACCCCTAACTAATGGTTTCACATGGTCCGTCTATGTGCACACAATTCTATGGCTTATTCCATTAGCTGGGAATGGCTTGCTTGATTTCTCCGGTTCTATCTACCAAAATTTTGACTTTTGCTTTCGGCGCAATCGGGGAAGCACTTTGAGAAACAGATTCAAAGCATCAGTAAACCCTCATGACGGCAGATTTTGCAGATGGGACGGAAGAAAACGTAAAAAGGGATAAAAGGAATAATGCTCACCACCCAAGTTAGGATACCAACAAGATACATATATCACCACCCGAGGATTTAACTAGGGATACATGGAGTAGAGATCGTTCACCACTCAAAGGAATCCTCCTAAGAGATACAGGATGAACAAGAAAATAATTCTTGTCACAAGCCAAATGCTCTATTTTACTTAAGCACACTCTCTAATGATTTCATTCATAAGAAAGGATATAAATAGGACTTGTTGGAACATCTCTTCAACATAGGAAAAATAAACTTATATTTTCAAGACACAAATTAAAAGACTTGACCATACAACAACAACAACAACATAACATAACCCATCTAGTCCCCAATCATTGGGGGTATGGGCGGGGGATGATTGGAGACAGACCTAACCTTTGGCAATATATGCACAAAGTGGCTGCTCTCAGAATACCACTGAAACAGTGGCCCCCCTAATTCTCCAAGAACTGAGGAGCTACATGGACATTTTGTTGTAGAACCATAGACTATATAAAACACTTAGAAACTTAAAAAGACTCTTCGATCGAAGCAATGACTTCTTGAATGACTTTAAGGACTTTAACCGGCATCACCTCATCTAAGGGCTTAAGTCTCCCCAGACACCTCCACAGAATGTCCTCTTTTTTTTAACCGGAAGAATGTCTTATTTGGGCTGCGGAAGTTGAAGTACTAAGAGCATCTCCATTTGGTCTTTCAACTCATGTCTTTGGTTGGATTTTATGCAGTTAATGAAACATTTTACATTTTGTTGCTCCATTGAAACACTTAAGTAACTTTGTTAGATAAAAAACAGGATCTTGATTTTAGAGCCTCTGAAACCTGTGGTTACAGTTAACTACAAGTGGGATTGCAGAAAATATAACAACAGACTGAGTGCTTTTTCGGTGAATGATTCTTGATCGAATTATTTGGGGATAATAATGTCCAGAAATGGCAGTGAGCCCTTTGCCGGGGACATTCACCAGCGTGTAGATAGTCGCAACTGTCATTATTCAGTACACTTCTGTTGTTCTTCTGTGGTTGTTTATGAAGTTATCAGTCTTGTTTCGGGTGTTATTCACATCTGTTTAATTGTCCTGTATCTACAAAATTTGATCCTCGGATCTTCTTTTATAATGACAATGGCAGTGATTTTCTTCTGGAAAATATATTGAGTGAATTAGGGGGGATAATTTCCCTAGCCCAATCCATTTTTGAAAAAGACAGGAATCCATTCTTTGTTCAGCTACCCATATGAGAAAAGAAGTTTCTAGAAGAACCTGGGACCCAAACAAAACTTGAGAAATATTGCAGATAATGTATAAGGATAAACTGAGTAAATGAGTGGACATAAATTTGCTTAAACCAGTAGAAAACCACAAAGCATTATCTGCTAATAAAAGATAATAAAATCATAAACCTCTTCAGCTGTACTTTTCTACATCCATGGAGCTCCAGTTTCCTTCAATTCCTCTGCTCTTATCTTTCCTCCTCTTCGTTTTCATGGTATTCAAAATTGCCAAGAAAACCAGATCCAAGACTTCGAGTCCAAAGCTTCCCCCGGGGCCATGGAAGCTCCCTCTCATAGGAAACATGCACCAACTTGCAGTTTCAGGCTCACTACCCCACCACATCTTGAGAGAGATGGCTAGAAAATACGGGCCGTTGATGCTCCTAAAACTCGGCAAGGTCTCCACCATCATCATCACTTCACCGGAAATCGCCAAAGAGGTTTTGAAAACACATGACATCATCTTTGCTCAAAGGCCTTTCCTTCTTGCTTCAAGAATTCTATCTTATGATGCCACAAACATCGTGTTTTCGCCCTACGGTGATTACTGGAGACAAATGAGGAAAATATGTGTGATGGAACTTTTAAGCTCAAAGCGCGTCCAAACATTTCAGGGTATCAGGGAAGAAGAGGTCTCGAATCTCATCAGGTCAATTTCACAAGAAAGGGAATTACACATCAATCTAAGCAAGAAAATTTACTCCTTGACATTTGGGATTGTTGGTAGAGCGGCATTTGGGAAGAAAAGCAAATACCAAGAAGAACTCATTTCCATTGTCGAGGAGGCTAAGCCCTTGGTAGCAGGCTTCACTATTGTTGACATGTACCCATCAGTGAAACTGCTTGAAGTGATCACCGGATTTAGGCGTAAGCTTGAGGTAATGAGCGAAAAACTGGATCAGGTACTTGAAAGCACTGTTAGGGAGCATAAAGAAAGAAAGAAAGCAGAAAGTGGAAAAGGAGAAGCAGAAGGAGAGGATCTAGTCGACGTTCTTCTAAGAATTCAGAAGCAAGGTGACCTTGAATTTCCATTGACCGATGATAACATCAAAGCAGTCCTCTTGGTTAGTATCCTTCATCTCTCTACATGAAATGATAAATCTACATATATGGTCTGCCATACTTGTGTTTCGTGGAAAAAATAGTTCTTCGATTTGGAAAATGATAGGAAAACTCAGGCCCTCAAGCAGAAAAGCATCAACCACTACTAAAACCAAATATATATATCAAGGTGGCGTGCATGTATGCTGGCTCCCAAGTCACAATCAAAATCGAAGTATTTCAGAGCACGCAGATACAGGAGAAAAAACGAAGTGGCTGTTGACAAAAACTGAAGCATGCATGAATTCGGATTTAGCAGTTAAGACAAAATATTCAAGCACTTCCGTTATGGGCAGTGTTGGGATTGACAATTGCCTTGCATAACTTCCAAGACTAAGTTGGTTCAAGACTTTAGCCGAATTTTTCATCAAAATATAACAAATACAAGCATACTATTTCAAAAGTAGAACAGAAAAAGAGTACCATTTCCACATTGAGTAAAATTGTTTACAAGTTAACTGAGGCTGAAATCCATTTGAGACCTTTTTAGTTGTGACATAACATTGTTCATCAAGAAGCAGACGACTCAATGGGTGAAGAAAAACAACGTCTAATAATTGTTTGTATCTCACCGACGCGTGCTGCAACTTTCATTGAAGATTTGAGGCCTGACATACCTAGTCCACATAGATGTGCTTTTTAATTTTTCTTGCTCTAATGTACCTATCAGTGTGTCTCTTCAAAACAGTTGAAGTGGATTATGACTAACCCGTTTTCAAGAGCACTCAAGGCAGTGTTAGTAATAAATAACCTAAACTGATTATAGCAATCCCACAAATTTCAGGATATTATCACTGCTGGAAGCGAGACGTCATCAACAATTGTAGAGTGGGCAATGTCAGAACTGCTGAAAAACCCGCTACTGCTGAAAAGAGCACAAGATGAAGTTAGAGATGTGTTCGATAAGAAAGGAAATGTTGATGAAACAGGCCTTCGCGAATTAAAGTACTTGAACTCAATAGTCAAAGAAACCTTGAGGCTACATCCCTCTGCACCTCTGTTAGTTCCTAGAGAATCGAGTGAAAAATGCATAGTCAGCGGATATGAGATACCTGCCAAGACTAAAGTCATTGTTAATGCGTGGGCTATTGGGCGAGATCCCACATACTGGACTGAAGCAGAGAAGTTTGATCCAGAGAGGTTCATCGACAGTGAAATCGATTACAAAGGAACAGATTTCAAATATATCCCATTTGGCGCTGGAAGAAGGATATGCCCAGGCATATCATTTGCTCTTCCTAACATGGAGCTCCCACTTGCACAGTTGCTGTACCACTTCGATTGGAAACTCCCCAACGGAATGAAACACGAAGAGCTAGACATGGAAGAGAGATTCGGTCTGACTGTAAGAAGAAAGCATGATCTTTACTTGATTCCCATTCCTTATAATCATCGTTCTCCTGATAAATAAGGCCACAAGGGATTCATGTTAGATTTTTATTTCAGATTGTCCAATCTTTGCACTTGCTGTAGTAGACAGTACGAACGAACTAAGAAGTTATCGATTCGTAGATGGATAACTGTTATCCTTGTATGTGAGATATTAAGTTCTGGTCACGGTAAAGCATCCTTAATGAATGTCAGTGTTTCAATTCCCTTGGATGAAATAACCAAACCTCACCAACATTTAGACAAATGTGATGGAGGGCAATATGTCATGAGTAGCAACTTTATTTTGTTGAAATCGAAAACGAAAAAAAGTTGTGGTTATGATCTATGAGGTACCGGAACCTGTACCTATAATAAAAGCCGGAGTAAGTTTCCAGCGCCGATGACTTCTCCGGCAAACTTCTCGGCACCAGCGACTTTTCCGGTAAACTTTCTGGCTCCGACGACTTTCCCTGCGATTTAAGGAAAAGAGTAGATTCTTTCCACGTGCAATAGCATGCACATACACAATTATTAAGTGCTGAATTTAAGCATTGTTAAATGTAGTTTATCAAACCTACTTAATCACTTATTACTCAATTCATCCGGTATGAAGTGTTGAATTTGGTTATCAAACAACCCCTAACTAATGGTTTCAAATGGTCCGTCTATGTGCACACAATCCTATGGCTTATTCCATTATCTGGGAATGGCTTGCCCGATTTCTCCGGTTCTATCTACCAAAATTTTGACTTCTGCTTTCGGCGCAATCGGGGAAGCACTTTGAGAAACAGATTCAAAGCATCAGTCAACCCTCGTGACGGCGGATTTTGCAGATGGGACGGAAGAAAAACGTAAAAAGGAATAACGCTCACCACCCAAGTTAGGATACCAACGAGATACATATATCACCACCCGAGGATTTAACTAGGGATACAGGGTGTAGGGATCGTTCATCACTCAATGGAATCCTCCTAAGAGATACATAAAACGATGAACAAGAAAATAATTCTTGTCACAAGCCAAAGGCTCTATTTTACTTAAACACACTCTCTAATGATTTCATTAATAGGAAAGGATATAAATAGGACTTGTTGGAACATCCCTCCAACATAGGAAAAATAAACTTAAATTTCCAAGACACAAATTAAAAAGACTTAGACCATAAACTATATAAAAACTCTTCGATCGAAGCAACGACTTCTTGAATGACTTTAAGGACTTTAACCGGCATCACCTCATCTAAGGGCTTAAATCTCCCAAGACACCTCCACAGAATGCCCTTTTTTTTTTTAAAACCGGAAGAATGTCTTATTTGGGCTGCGGAAGTTGAAGTACTAAGAGCATCTCCATTTGGTCTTTCAACTCATGTCTTTGGTTGGATTTTATGCAGTTAATGAAACATTTTACATTTTGTTGCTCCATTGAAACACTTTAGTAACTTTGTTAGATAAAAAACAGGATCTTGATTTTAGAGCCTCTGAAAAATATGGTTGCAGTTAACTAAAAGTGGGATTGCAGAAAATATAACTCAGTCTTTTTCGGTGAACGATTCCTTGATCGAATTGTTTGGGGATAATAATGTCCAGAAATGGCAGTGAGCCCATTGGGACATAACCAGCTTGTAGACAGTCGCATTTGTCATTATTCAATATACTTCTGTTGTTCTTTTGTGGTTGTTTATGAAGTTATCAGTCTTGTTTCTTGTGTTATGCACATGTGTTTAATTGTCCTGTATCTACAAAATTTGATCCTCGGATCTTCTTTTATAATGACAATGGCAGCGATTTTCTTCTGGAAAATATATTGAGTGAATTAGGGGGGATAATTTCCCTAGCCCAATCCATTTTTGAAAAAGACAGGAATCCATTCTTTGTTCAGTTACCCATATGAGAAAAGAAGTTTCTAAAAGAACCTGGGACCCAAACAAAACTTGAGAAATATTGCAGATAATGGATAAGGATAAACTGAGTAAATGAGTGGACATAAATTTGCTTAAGCCAGTAGAAAACCACAAAGCATTATCTGCTAATAAAAGATAATAAAATCATAAACCTCTTCAGCAGTACTTTTCTACATCCATGGAGCTCCAGTTTCCTTCAATTCCTCTGCTCTTATCTTTCCTCCTCTTCGTTTTCATGGTATTCAAAATTGCCAAGAAAACCAGATCCAAGACTTCGAGTCCAAAGCTTCCCCCGGGGCCATGGAAGCTCCCTCTCATAGGAAACATGCACCAGCTTGCAGTTTCAGGCTCACTGCCCCACCACACCTTGAGAAAAATGGCCGGAAAATACGGGCCGTTGATGCACCTAAACCTCGGCGAGGTCTCCACCATCATTGTCACGTCTGCGGAAATCGCCAAGGAGGTTTTGAAAACACATGACCTCATCTTTGCTCAAAGGCCTTTCCTTCTTGCTTCGAGAATTCTCTGTTATGATTCCACAGACATCGTGTTTTCGCCCTTCGGTGATTACTGGAGACAAATGCGGAAAATATGTGTGATGGAACTTTTAAGCTCAAAGCGCGTCCAAACATTTCAGGGTATCAGGGAAGAAGAGGTCTCGAATCTCATCATGTCAATTTCACAAGAAAGGGAATTACCCATCAATCTTAGCAAGAAAATTTACTCCTTGACATTTGGGATTGTTGGTAGAGCGGCATTTGGGAAGAAAAGCAAATACCAAGAAGAACTCATTTCCATTATCGAGGAGGCTAATCCCTTGGTAGCAGGCTTCACTATTGTTGACATGTACCCGTCGGTGAAACTGCTTGAAGTGACCACCGGATTCAGGTGCAAGCTCGAGAAAATACACGAAAAGCAAAATCAGATACTCGAAAGCGTTGTTAGGGACCATAAAGAAAGGAGGACAACAGAAAGTGGAAAAGGAGAAGCAGAAGGAGAGGATCTAGTTGATGTTCTTCTAAGAATTCAGAAGCAAGGTGACCTTGAATTTCCATTGACCGATGACAACATCAAAGCAGTCCTTTTGGTTAGTATCTTTCATCTGTCTATATTCACTACAACATCTACATACACGGTCTGCCATACTTGTGTTTCGCGAAAAATGGTTTTTCGATTTTGGAGAATGAGGGGAAAACTTATGTACTTTAGGCCTTCGGGCAAGAAAAGCATCAAATTTCGCTACCAAAACCAAATATTAACCAAATAGAATGATAACGCTTTAAACAAAAAGGTGTGCACGTATGCTGGCTCACAATCAAAATTGAAAGTGCTTCAGAGTTCAGAGCATGAGGATAAAGGACAGAAAACGGAGTGGTTGAACAAAACATGAAGCATGAAAGGTGAAATAGTAGTCAACAGAGCAGCAAAAGAGTACTATTTCGACATTGATTCAAATTGTTTAGAAGTTACGCGAGGGATAAATTCCTTTGAGGCCTTTTTTAGTTGTGACATAACATTGTTCAACAAGAAGCAGGAAGACCCAATCAGCAAAAATAAACGTCGGCTCATGTTGTTGTTTGAACCTCACTGCAACTTTCGTTGAAGATGACAGGTCTGACATATATAATTCACCTAGATGTGCTTTTTCATGTTTCTTGCTCTAATGCATCTATCGGTGTGTCGTTTCAAAACAGTTAAAGGTAGATTATAACTAACCCATTTTTAATACAACTCACGGTTGTGTTAGTAATCAGTACCTAAGTATAGCAATCCCACAAATTTCAGGATATTTTCAGTGCCGGAAGTGAGACGTCATCAACAATTATAGAGTGGGCAATGTCAGAACTGCTGAAAAACCCACAACTCATGAAAAGAGCACAAGATGAGGTTAGAAATATCTTCGACAATAAAGGAAATGTTGATGAAACAGGCCTTCCCGAATTGAAGTATCTAAACTCTATAGTCAAAGAAACCTTGAGGCTACACCCCTCTGCACCTCTTTTAGTTCCGAGAGAATCAAGTGAAAAATGCATGGTCAGCGGATACGAGATACCTGAGAAGACTAGAGTCATCGTTAATGCATGGGCAATCGGGCGAGATCCCAAATACTGGACTGACGCAGAGAAGTTTGATCCCGAGAGATTCATCGACAGTGAAATTGATTACAAAGGAAGAGATTTCGAATACATCCCATTTGGCGCTGGAAGAAGGATATGCCCAGGCTTGTTGTTTGCCCTTCCTAATATGGAGCTTCCACTTGCACAGCTTTTGTACCATTTCGACTGGAAACTCCCCAAAGGAATGAAGGCAGAAGAACTAGACATGGAAGAGAGATTTGGTTTGACTGTACGAAGAGAGCATGATCTTTACTTGATTCCCGTTCCTTATAATCATCTTTCTTCTGTCAAATAAGGCCGCAAGGAATTCATGTCAAGACTTAATTTCAGATTGCATAACCTTCAACCTTGCTGTGATAGAGAGTACGAACTAAGTTATCCGATAATAACTTCTTAGTTCGTACATGGATAACTGTAACTTATGTATGTGAGATATTGCGTTCCGGTCATGGTAAAGAATCCTTGATGAATGTCGGTGTTTCAGTCCCCTTAGATGAAATAACCAAAGCTTGCCAACATCTAGTCAAACGTGATGGAGAGCAATAAGCAGTAGAAGGCATTTCTCACACACTCCATTAAAAGATTGAGTCGATTTCTTCAAGTTTGGCATAGGAGACACGAGTAGCAACTTGTAGTCATGATTTATTAGGTGTCTAGAAACGCAAGAGAAAACCAGGAGAAGTGGTTTGCCGGTAAGCATAACAAAGGCGCAAGACATCCTCTGTACCGAGTTTTTGGAGTACCAAGTGTTTTTCAGGCGCAAGATCAAGTTTTATCTAAAGAAACTCACGTTTACATGGGTACACCAAAAACTCGGTTCAAAGGATCTTTGGTTGGGCAAAGGGAGATGGTGGCAAGTGGAGTCACATATGACCTTAGGAGTTCGAAAGACCTTATTTTTTCACATTTGCTCATAGAATTCAGAAATTTACCCCGACGGCACATATTAAAATGGTTCTCTTTGCACGGTGCCAAATATCTGCCTATAGGTAATCTAACTTCAAAATAAAAAGCCATAGGTATCTGACCTCACTACTCACAAATTCCGGCTCGCGCCCTGCGGGTAATGCCACACCAACTTGAACCATGGCCAAATTATCCGACCTCCCCCTCTTCATATTATCTCCAAAGCTCCATCTTTTATCCCCTTTCCCATTGATATGAAGCTAGCAGGACCTACATATAAAAACACCAAATAACAGTGCACATTGATCCACAAACTACAAGATAACCATGTTTTCTCCTAACCTCTAGGTTGACTATATGCTGAATAGGGATGGCAATCGTGGCAAGTGGGGTGGAGTGCAGTTGATGTCTCACTTACTCTTATGCACTTTGTAACGCCCCAAGTAGACCACTGGCCCAATACCTTGATTTTGATCCACAAGCCACACCACATGGCCCAAAGCTTAAGCACAAAGTACTAGTAGTAGCCCACAAAGTTTGTTATATGCCCAAGATCATCCATGTAGACTTCCAATGTGGGACGAGGTGTTATACACTAGGCACCTTTACCCAAGTATTTTGAGAAATAAAATCTTTTTAGCGCAAAAAGACATTTTTGCGCTAAAAAGTGGTTATTTCTCGAAATACTTGGGTAAAAGTAAAAAAAAAATTTACTTTTCCGATTCTTCTCGTCGAGACGAACAATAATACACAAAAGTTTGGTGCAAAACTAACAAACGTAAAAACAATTCAAATAAAGACAAAATTTTCAAATTTAAGTTAAGTCCAGGAGAACGCAGAGTCGAAAGATAAGAAACTCAAGAAGTAAATGCAAGCTAGTTGAGAAAGATAAGTAGCTCAAGAAGCAAATGCAAGGTAGTTGGGAGTATTTTTTGAGTAATCACAATAACTTCTTTTGAAAAATAAGTGAATGCTCCCCTGTGATGTAAGGTGATTAGTAAATGCAAGGTAGTTTGGAGTATATATCTTCCATAGGAAGCATTCACCTGTTTACTGTACCGTCCAATGTGTTGGAATTTGGGGCCGGGGGCGGGACCAAATCGGGTTGCTCATGTGGACATGACCGGTGGCCCATTTATTAGAGAGCCCTAGGTTAGTCAAAAATTAACAAGATAAGCTATACTTCTTCTTATGTTGTTGAAGCTTGGCTCGTTCAGCTGAGCTGACGCCAGGCTTGCGAATTGCTTGGTTCATAGGAGCCAAATGGAGGTCAGCTAGTTCAACAAAAGCTCGGCTTGTTAACAAAGGCTCGGCCGATTAAAGATGCTTGTTTATTAAATGACTAAACTCAATTCGTTAAGGCTTGAACTCAAATTTTTGGCTCATTTAGTAATCGAGCCGAACTGAAGCTCAACAAAACTCGGCAAGTTTCACCTCTGTATTTCATTCTTTCCATCTTATATGTAAACTACCAAGTATCAAGAACTAATGAGGAAGCGGGTGATTTGGTTACCTCTCGCGAACTTTAACCGAACCGGATTTTTGGTTGATGAATCACGAACCCCAAATCACGTACTAGAACAACAACAATCTCTTGTGATGGAGTGATACTAAAAGCTTCAATTATCACCCTCAATTCCACCGTGCAAAAGCTTTGAATCACTCTATAATGGTTAGGGAGAGAACTTGAGAGAGTGAGTTTTTCCCAGAACCCTATGATTATATTCTTGTGTCTTTTTTTATATCTTGTGTCACAATTTTATGAATATACTGCGGGAATTAAATAAAGAGAGCATTCTAGATGCCATAGAAGTAGGATTACTTCAACTGAACTTTCTAATAAATTGGACGCTAGATAATGTCTATATGGACGACCCGATTTGATCCTAGACCCGACCCCAATTCCAACACAACAAGATAGGACTTTCTATTAATTGGGTCACCGGGTAAATCCATAGTTTGTACTTACTATTTCGAGTTATCATGGATGAAGGTAGCAGCTCGACCCAGAACCCTATGATTATATTCTTGTGTCTTTTTTGTATATGTATATCTTGTGTCACAATTTTATGAATATACTGCGGGAATTAAATAAAGAGAGCATTCTAGATGCCATAGAAGTCCTATAATCCTAAAAGATTAGGATTACTTCAACTGAACTTTCTAATAAATTGGACGCTAGATAATGTCTACATGGACGACCCGATTTGATCTTGGACCCGACCCCAATTCCAACACAACAAGATAGGACTTTCTATTAATTGGGTCACCGGGTAAATCCATAGTTTGTACTTACTGTTTCGAGTTATCATGGATGTAGGTAGCAGCTCGATTCAGCATCAGTACTTATTATTTTGCTGGGGTCGCTGGGGTGCTGTGGTGCACCCCTGTGTAGTGCGCCTATGGGGGTGACCCACAGCCGCCGATCTCATCAACTAGCAATTCAGATTAAACTTTTCCAGAAAAGAGTTAAACTCTTCTAGGGAAGAGTTTGTTTTAAATCTGAACCGTTAAAAATACTTTTGGACGGCTATAATGTTGCACTACACAACACACAACGCACTACGGCGTTTCCCAATCCCATTGTTTGATGGTTCAAAACCCTGTATTTGCATGTTCTCTTAGGCTAGGTCTCCATTAAATATTTTCGGCAACTATTTTACCATTTTGTTCACACTAATTCAAAAGTTATGGCATTTTACCACGTTGTTGACACTAATCAACAACTTTTAGCATTTTGCCATCTTGTTCACATTAATCAACAATTTTTCACTCACATATCTATCTACAACTTATTTAGTTATTGGAAACAACTTGACATTTTTCAACAACTTATTGGTTAGCGGAAACAATTGACGTCTGACGACTTGTCAACAACAACATTAACTTATTCACTACCGAAAATGCCACCTTAAATAATACAATTCCATGATGTTTGGGAATGAAATGAGTAATCACTTAGTATAATTAATGTTGGGGACCTAAGAGCGAATTCTACGTTGCTTGGGAAATGAATGAGTGATTAGCCAATATAATGTTAGGACATGTCCACTTAATAGCTTAAGTTTTGAGTTAGATATAGAGTTTTTATATGTTACCTCATACTGTAGTAGTTTTATGGAGTATCAATATAAGTCATCGTTGTTGGAGCATAAACTTGATTTAGTATTTTGGCTCAAGCAAGTCAAGCCCAAGTCAAGAAACCCACAATTAAAGATATTTTGAAAGGAGATATAAGTATATAGTTTCTAGAAGAGTTCTAGAATACCTAGATTCTAGTTTTTCACATGTGCAAAATTTAGAACCTACCAAGATATTATCTTGTAAAGAAGAAATTTAGATCCTACCAAGATATTATCTTGTAAAGAAGAAATCTAGAACTAGTATATTTAGAACCTACCAAGATATTATCTTGTAAAGAAGAAATTTAGAACCTACCAAGATATTATCTTGTAAAGAAGAAATCTAGAACTAGTATAAATATGGATGTGTTCTAGTCATTTTGTATTAAGCCAAAAAGTTTGTGTTCAAGCGTAATACAAAGTGCTTACCTCTCCACTCTAGAATCAAGTACTCTTCGCTCCAAAAGAAAAAAAATCCTTCCAACACAAACAACCTCCTTTTTCAACAAAGTGGTATCAAAGTTGTGGCTTTATGTATATGTGGACAATCCCCGTTGTGTGAAGACCATCCGCCACAAATAGAAGTTGTTGATGAGGTAGGGTGTATCATGTATGTTTGAATTGGTTAATGACCTCCACATAAAAGAATACGAAAAAAAATGGTTGGGATGAGAATGCTTGTTGCCTTGGTATTTAAATTGAATAGTTGTTGTATACTTTTGGAATGTAAATTGGTATTTGGTGTTTATATAGTTACTGGTTGACAAATAGTCTCTATCAAGTTTAATTTAAGTAGATGCGTTTTTTCCTTCCAGCTGTATGGTAGCATATGTTATGGATTGTAATGGGAAGGAGAGAGTAAAGAGGACATCCCGGTCCTTAATGCTTATTGCATACGTGCTACCTTCTCGTATGCCATTTTGATTGTCAAATTTTTCAAGTCAAGGCAAAGCGGAGCAAGTTGAAAGTGTTTGAGACAAAGCTAAGGGAATAAAGAAGTGGGGCACTGGAATGAAGTTTCAAGTGGAATAAATTTAATGAAGTAACTAATGGCGAACAATTGATTCGGTAACTAGGGGTCTTAGTGCTGCAATATTGAGTTCCTTTGATATATGATGATGGGAGGGAGGTCCCTAAGGACACCAAAGAGGGCATATGGAATGAGGTTCAGGTATATATTTTACCCCTAAAAAGAAGGGGTACAACTAATGAAAAGTTAGAGGTTTTTTTCCTTACTAGTTCAATTGCTTAGGGTTTCATTGTTATTGCTAAGTTTATCTTTCGTGTTTTGCAAGACAATTTAGAATCTTACCCAGACGGGTTTAAGAAAGTCTGCTTTCATAGATGCAACGAACTATGGAAAGACCATAAAAATAAGATCAAGACGAAGTATTAGAAGCCTTACATACCTCCAGTTGTTCAAGTTGTAGATCCATCAGGTACAACTTGAACAACTTGAGGCGTGTCAGACTTGTAATGGATCGTCTTGATCTTGCCTATTACATTTATGGGCATACTTTCTTGGACCCGTCTGGTCAAGATTCTAAATTGTCCAACAAAGCATAGAAGACAAGCTTAGTAATCATAATGAAATCCTAAGCAATAGAACTAGTAGGGGGAAAAAATCTAGCTTTTCTTTAGTGTACCCCTTCTTTTTAGGGGTAAAATATATACTTGAACCTCATTCCATATGCCCTCCTTGGTGTCCTCAGGGACCTCCCTCCAATTACCATATGTCAAGGGAACTCGATCTCGCACCAAGACCCATAGTTGCCGAATCAATTGTTGGCCATTGGTTCCTACCGGGTTAAATTTATCATTAAAATCCACTTGAAACTTCATTCCAGTGCCCCACTTCTTTAATCCCTTAGCTTTTCCTCATCTGCACTTAGCTCCCTCTGCTTTCCCTCAAACACTTGAGAGAATTGAGGTAATATTAATCTCATCTCTCATGTTTTCTTTTGAATCACAATCGGGTAAATGGATCGAGCACTGGTATTGAGTTAATGTGTGGGCACGCGCCCCAAAATTTTCAATTTTAGTTATAAAAATCGGGTGCGGCCCTCTTTGAAAAAGCGCGCGGCGAAACGCCTCGATTCAGAGTCGCCACTCGGGTTTTAGCGGGATGCACCCAAGGAACCGAACTCGAAAACGTTTGCCACGTCTGCTTGATCTTTGAAAAAGGCGCAGATCGGTCCGTCGTCACCTTCGATATCTGAGGTTCGGAAGCCAGGTTACGAGAGGGGAAGGGTTTTATGGCACTCCTCTCGCCCAATCCGGAGATCGGTCTCTACTCGGGCATTTCTTTGTAAAACGTTTGCATTTTTTCTCATTTGATCATTTTTAGCCAGTTAGGGAAGGAGAGCAGTTAATGGGGATTAAAACTGTAACAAGTTGCAATTATGTGATAAAATGCTTATGGATGATTTGCTCGCAATAATAAACATAGATTGAGAACAAGCACTGAGAGCAACCTGAATAAGTTGGAGTACGTTGCTTAAGAGGGGGGGTGAGCAGGCTCCGCACCAGCATGCACTGGCCGAGCCACTGCATGCTGAACAGACCTGCGCACGCCACACTTAAACTGGCGTACTCTCCTTATCTGGTCTCACAGTCTTTGTTTGCAATCTTCTGGGCTCTGGAAAGGGACCAGCGCACACCCAGGACAAACCATGCAGTTTAATAGAACAGAACATATACAGTTACAGACAGATAGGATGGCTTCAAGCCATAAAGAGGAACAAAATACCCCAAAAACAGTGTGGGGATATACAAAGAGGCCAAAACTGAACTGGATGCAAGGGCCAGCCACTGGATCATGAAAACTCTGCCGTACGCCAGTCCTAGACAACCGTACGCCAGTTTTGTTTTCTTAGCCAGCACCCGGCTTTGCATCATCTGGGCTCTGGAACATGACCAGAAGGATCCCAGAGACCTTCTAAATAGATAAGGAATAAACATTAACTATTACAGCTAAGCGGCTCCAAAGGTACAGAAAGCAGTAAACCGGTTATTAGCATGCTAAGGTGATTGACAGAAATGTAAGTAAGCAGAAATGATGATCAATGATCCCCACGCCAGTAGTGCACATACTGCCATGACTGGCGTACGGCATGCTATGACTGGCGTGCGCCATTAACCGTCTCATACGATTGTTATATTTTACCAGTTTGAGGCCAGGACTAGTATTGACTACTAGCCTGGACCTTAGTGGTCCCCCTCAGGAATCGAAAACAGAAAGAACCACAAAGGTGGTATACCTTTGGTTGGGATGGATGGATGCCTTGAGCTTTGATTTTGGGGAGATAGAGATTGAGCAATGACAATGTGAGGGTTATATCAGTGGTGTTTGTGACTGAAAAGCCCCTTTCTTTCTTCTTTCAATGGAGGAGAAGAAAGAGAAAAGGGAGGAAAAGGATGGCTTTTTCTCTTAATGTTGTTAACCCCTTGCAAATGAATGAAATGGGGGTATTTATAGAGGAGAGAGAGACTGAGATCAGGGGCTGATCAGCTGAGGTTAAGGGCTGGTTAAGTTAGGAAGGAGCCTCCCATGCATTAAATGCATGGGACTTGGCTTGATGGAGGGTGTAGGAGAGAGGGGGAACGGGCCTGGACGATATAATCATCAGGGAAACTGTGGCCGACGTCAAGGTGGCACAAAAGTCTCGTCCATGTGGCTGAATAAAGTTGATTTGACTGGGCTTGACTGGCGTGTGCCAGATATGGACCGGCGTGCGCCAGCGTTAACTAGGTCAATGGTCGATGACCGACACATGGCAGTTAACTGGCGTGCGCCAGGGGATCAATGGCGTAAGCCAGTTTAGTTTTGCTGGGGCTGTTTGGCTCTGGTTTGAAGGGTTTGAAATGGGTTCGAAAGAGGCTCGGGACACTCAAAGCTCAAACACACCATCATCCTCAGGCTGTTCTCGACCATAATCATCATTGGAAAAATAAAACATCGAAAAATAGCATTCTCTGGACAGTCCAGAATGGGGTGTCTACATAATGCATTGGGTTTTATTTGTGGGTGTGACATGATGATGAGAGAGAGTGCTGTGCGTGGTTTGTGTGTGTGTTGTGAATTGCCAAAGGGGTGATTTGGGTGATGGAAGTAGTGCAGAAAATTGAATGGTGTGATGAGGTGATAATCTAGTGTTGTGGTGGCATGGGTTGGATGCCTTGTGTCTTGAAAAACTATGGTGCAGTGATGAATTAGTAAATGGAAATAGGATTTGGGACTTTTGTTGGCTACTGATGGGTTGGTGGATTAGGCTAGCATTGGGTATTTTGGGTGTTTTAATAGTAAATGTAAGTATTTCCTAGCTTACATAGTTTATATTTGAACTAGTTGACAGATAATGCCAGAAAGGTGGTGCAGTTCGGTTTTAACGGATAAACCATGGTGATGTGACATTGAAGGCGAAAGAGGTAACACCTTTGGTTCGTGAAAAGAACAGATGAGGTTTCACATCGAATGATAGCAAAAGGCAAGCTTTCTTGACGGCTATATCATATGAATGAACATGGTACGATGATCACAACCATCCAAGTAAATAGTCGTTTAACATTATTCACATTCTTACAGCAACAAGGAGGTAAACGAGTTCACACTTTGCAGGAATGGGGATGTGCAATAAACCAAGATATAAATATTTTCACAGATGAAGAGAAGTATCAATATCTGACTCTTGAAAGCTACTTGATGATCTGTGCTTGACTGTCTCCATATAGTGTAAACTTGCTGAAGTTGGAGGAGTTGCAGCAGCCCATAGATCAGGTTGCTTGCTTTGCGACTTCTGGTAGGAGGAGGAGGGGGAACCTTGAAGAGGCAGCCTCAGAGGACGGATTAACTCAGATTGGAACAGTACTCTAGATGGGTCTTGGCACATGGATGAATTGTCATGAACAGGTTCAGTTACCTGTCTCAATAGCTCTCTCCCCTCTCTCATCTCCTTTGCTCTCTGCAATTGTCTGAACCTCTCTTGCAGAAGAGCAATGGAGGAGGAATGAACAATGAGTGAGTCACAGCTCTGCTTATTCATTTCAGACAAGCAACTGAAACTTGTTGATGGTGGTTCTGGAATATAGTCCTCCTGAAATGGGTGTATGCATATATGTAGGAAGCTGGGTGTTTATTGCTACTACTCATGCATGCATTTGGACCCTCTGATTGATTTAAAATTCAATGTGAAGGTGGGGTGGGATCGGCCTCTTCGGTTTCTTTTTTTCTTTTGTAATACAGGGTGTCCGGGGCCTCTTCAGCTTTACGTCCAAGAAAGAAATGTCATACGCAAATCTAAGGAGAGTAGGTTTGGTAATTGCGCAGAGAGGCGAAAGACTACTAAGAAAAGTGTGGGAAGAAAGGCCAGGGAGAGAGTTTGGAGGGTAGCTTTTGGAAGGGTTTCTTTGGTGAAGTAGAAGGAATGAAGAATAGCGCTCTTTCGGCCCAAATGGCTTGAAAGCTGTTGGGCTTTGAAGAAGATGGTGCCTCCTTTTTGGGTGGATTTTGGAGGTATGTTATTCCTTTTTTTCCCCTTCTACTTACTTATTCACCTTTCGTACATGGTCTTCTTTTTGTGGTGGTTGGGGGAAAAAGGAAAGGGTGGGGAATGTGAAGACAAGAAAAGGGTAGAATAAGTTTTGGTGCTGATGTTTTCACTAAGTTTGTGTGTTGTCTTGGAGTACATGGGAGGCATCCCTGGATGTCCTTTCAATGAATTTGTTGATTACCAAATAAAAAATGTATTGTCTTGGAGTTGCAAGATGTTTTTTTTGAGCCCCAAGGGTTAGTCCGGTCAGCAAGTGGGTTTGTTCGCCACACAATTGACCAAAGTTCGATTCTTGATATCAGGCCACAAGAAAGTACTTTCTTGTGAATTCCGTGGACCGGAGGGGATCAATTAAGGTGCGCGTCAGTTGGCCTGGACACCCCTAACATCGAATAAAAAAGAGATTTTTTTTTTTTTTGGCGAGGAGGAGAAATGACTCTAGTTTTTGGATGTTTCTGCCCTTTTTAAGGGTAACAAGCTACTCCTCCAAGGCAGAATTACTTTAGACCCATTTTTAAAGGTTATCTTACATAGGTTTAGTGTGGGTATTATTATCAGGTAGCTGTATTTAATTTGTTGAGTGTAGGACTCATCTAACTCTCATGCTAAAGAATAAACAGACACAAAAACAGATACTATTCATATTGCTTCTCTTATTTGCTTAGATAAGTTGTGTTGACAAGGTGCCATACACTATTTCATGCATAGTACTAGAGGCTAGAGCTCTATGCATAGTTCTGTGTTGATGCGAAACTAAAGACGCGTTTTTTCCGCTCCGTGTGCAACTAAAATGTTAGAAGTACATAAGTCATACTCTTATTGAGGTGTTGTGTCCTTTTTGGGTCGTAGATGGATTTTATTGATGATACAAGAATTCAACAAAAACAAGCAACTATCTTTTTGCAACGCAGGAAACAAACACAAAGAAGGGTAGGCTTCCCAAGTTACGTCCCAGATCGCACACCTCGCGCAACACGCATCTCTGCAGCTCCTTCTAGAATTACGGTGGACAAAATTTAGCTTCTCAATTTGTCCTCCAGCCTCCAATTCCACATCTTTCAATCCCAGATCAATTGCCAGGTTCAAATCAAACCCTCTCTAGCAGACCGGTTGTTGATACCAGTAATCCCTCTCTAGCTGGCCGGTTGTTGATACCAGTAATCCCTCTCTAGCAGACCTGTTGTTGATACCAGTAATCCCTCTCTAGCTGACCGGTTGTTGATACCAGTAATCCAACCCATTTTGGGCTGCATAAACCTTCAGATGATAACTCCAATACCTCCATTGCTGTTCCGATTCTCTGTGTTCCCATCAAAGTGTACTCAACGCGATTAATTAATACTCCGTAGTATATATTACATTTTAAAGACCACAACAATATTGGCCGATCAAAAAAAAAACTACGACAATATTTCTTTTTTGCTCAGGTAGCTGAACCAGGTCTTGAATCCTTTCTATAATACAATTCATAAGGTGGTAACTAGTGGAACCTATAATCTACTCAACACATGTATCGGGTTGGTGAAACGATGCGAATCAGAATGGAACCAGAATTCCGGTTTGCGAATCGGTCCCATTAACAATCTTAAACCCACGGACTGTCGTCAGGGTTGGTGCTTTTGCACTTTGATATCATCGGATGATTGTTGAATCTTTAAAAGGTTAGAGAGAGAGAGAGAGAGAGAGAGAGAGAGAGGGAGATTAGTGACATGTTAATACTACAACAGGAAAATTCAAGGACAAAATAACAAAACCAGATATGTGAGGTAAACAAACATACTGCCCGCCTGAATCCAAATTGCTTTGGTGGTGATGCGGTGGATAAGAATACCGAGACTTCTTTTGTTGTTTTGGTTGTGTCGTTTGTGCTTAGAATGACTGGCTTATACACGAAGTATTTATTCCGTGGTCTTGGTGCCCTTACACCTTTTTCAATCACTCATTTTTATGAGGTTCATGCACTTAGGTCTCGTTCCATTGATGTTCTTATTTCTTAAGTACTTTTTTTCGTTTTACGAGACAGATCATTCTCTCGCAATACATCACATTTAATTCAAAAAAATAGACATTTATTTCTCTTAGCGGAACAGGGCCTTAGTAATGAGTTCCACAAAAAATGTGTGAAAGATAAATGTGTTGAGACACTACATGACAGTTTCCCAAGATCACCCGATAACAACTATAAAAATCCCACAATTTAGTGGGGTTTTTTTTTTTTTTTCCCTAATCGCTAAAATGAGCCCAGCGGGCTTACAAAGAAGTATAAGAGAATCCCTAACTAGAACAGAGGGAACAAAACTAGGGGGTAGGCCACCCAACCAACAGGTAGCAAGCCCTTAAAACTATGGGCATTCGCTGTCCTCTTGATCCAGCCAAACTCGATCTTCATCTCCACACTCAACCTTTTGATGTCCCAAACCACTGCAGAAACGTCCCACGGTGGAAAACCAATTTGGATACGCTAAGCTTGATGGCCACTTGACTATCTGATTCGATCAAAACACTCTATAAGCCCAAGTCTTTTGCCATTCCGCACGCTACACTCTGTAAATTCACGAAAAGCCTCAAGAGCCCTCCTCATGGTCAACTGATCAGGGATGAGGGATAACTCTTTTGAGGAGTTGATTATTAGTAGGAAGAAAATAACGGTAAAAAGTTAGATGAGAGAAGTGAAACACATGAAATGAAAGGAGAAGCCATGGTTTTTACATGCATTTAATTGGCTTTCACATTATATTCCATTCTTTAGGCTCTTCTTTGGTCTTCGCTCGTCGCTTGTTAGCCTTTATCTTCTGGCGATAGCATAATAGTTATGTCTTTTCTGTTTAGCAGCTCAATATGCTGTGTTTTGTTCCTTAGACCCTAGTTTGGTCTTCACTCATTGCTGGCGTGTCTTTATAAATGTATCGGTGACAGCACAATTATACTCTCCTTTTATTATTAATGCATTTCTTGCTCTTCCTAAAAAAAAAATTTGGGAGATGAGAAAAAAAGGCATGTAACTTTTTGAAAATATGGGCTTTAGCCTAGTTGGTCTTTCTCCATGTGTTTGACGTGGGCATTTGGGATTCAAAGTTATGAATAGCCTTTAAAACCCTCTATACTAACACCAGCTGATGTATACAATATTGCCAAAAAAAAACTTTTTGAAAATGTATTTGCCTTAATTGTCTTTACTTATGTTAGTAAACCAATAATGAAAAGAAAATAAATTTAAAAATTCAAATACTAGATTATTACTTTCTTGATCATTTTGTGGTTCTTTATATTAGCCATTGCGAAATACCCTGTGATTCTCG
Source organism: Rhododendron vialii (assembly GCF_030253575.1). Classification (NCBI taxonomy): domain Eukaryota; kingdom Viridiplantae; phylum Streptophyta; class Magnoliopsida; order Ericales; family Ericaceae; genus Rhododendron; species Rhododendron vialii. Next base: position 1,518,885 of record NC_080560.1, read on the forward strand.
GATCAAATTTACCTTAAAAGATAACGAGCTACTGAGTAATTGAAAGAACACTCACCTATCGCTTCTCTGCAATCCGAATTTGGACTATGCAGAGCAATCCTTGCAATCTTTACCGTCCAAAAAAAGTTCTTAGTGGTTCATATTTGTTGACAAGTTTTTAACTATACAAAAAACATATCGCTTTGGTAAGAATTCTTCACAAATTTAAATCATTGATCATCGAGATGGACGATTGAGATGAGGCTGCTTCTTCCGGTCCAAATCCGGACCGCAGAGAAGTCGGGGTCCCATATTTTAACGAGACCCACACTTCAGATTCACTTGGCCCAAAAGTCTTGCCAGGAAATGTGGTCTGGGCCTATTATTTGGCCCATGAAACAAATTCTCATCTGATCTGTTTTCTCTTCGGGAAACAGTCGATCAGTTCGAGCTTGAAGCAACAGCCAAAAGGAGTGAGAAGAAGAAGAAAGATGAATACGGACATCACAGCGTCGGCAAAGCCGGAGTACCCAGTCATAGATCGAAACCCTCCTTTCACTAAAACCGTCGCCAATTTCAACACTCTCGATTACCTCCGCCTCACCACCATCGCCGGCGTTTCCGTCACCGTCGGCTACCTCTCCGGTACCCCCTTTCTCCCTCTATATAAATAGCTAAACACATATATGTGTGTGTTGTGTGGATGTATACTTAAAATATCTGCAAATGGGCACTAGACGAGGTCCAATCATTTCACCAACCTGTTACCAAATTAAGGAGTTTTTGTTCTAATTAGGGTGAGATAAGAGCTGATATATATGATTAAAAGAGTAAATATTGGTGCCATTCAAATGGGTTTTCGATGATTGGGAAATGTTTTTGGTAAAAAAAATTCTCTTTTTTGATAATTAGCAGTAGTTCATATCCAAGTAATAAGAAAATCTAATAAGCCCAACGTTTCTAAATACAACTCTAAATAAAGAGACAAAGTCTTAATGCTAGAAGAAGGAAGAAAGAACAGAACCCTTGACCTCCTACCGAGGTGCAAGGATTCTGACCAACTCGTCAGCCTCGTTGGTTTTTAGTACTAACAAGTTAGATGAAGAACAAATGGAGTGGTTGTGGCATCAAGTCAAACTTTGATCTATTTTAGATTCCAAGTTGATTTGGGAAAATGTAACGATTGGAGATAGCCTTATATGTGTATTTGTGTTTTTTTCTACTGTTATGATTCAGTGGAAGCTTTCAAAATTTATCTGATTGTTGGTGCGGTTGATCCGTAGGAATTAAGCCGAACATTAGGGGTCCTTCGATGGTGACTGGCGGTTTGATTGGTGTACTGGGAGGATTCATGTACGCTTACCAGAATTCTTGTGGGAGGCTCATGGGTTTCTTCCCCAACGAGGGAGAGGTAGCTCGGTACAAGAAGTAGCAAACGGCTAGGGTTTTTAAGGTTTACATCCTCTTGGAAAACAAAGATGACAATCAGTATGAATAAGCAGATTGTCTGTTCAGTTGGCCATTTCTGTTGCCAATTGTGCAATGTATCCTATGGAAATGTTGGTTGACTTTTGTGGTATTCTTGGCCCTTCTGTTTTATTTTGCTACTTGAGTTTCTGTTTATTCTCAGTAAGTGTTACTTCCATTCTGTAAGTCTGTTTTTTGGCTCAATCTTGTATTCTCATGATGCTACACTTGGTACGCTTTTTTAGGATTAGTATCGAACCAACTTGAAAACCAATGATTGGGGAAACATGGAATAGGAGAAGAAGGTGGATAATATTTAAAGAGTTAGCCAAACACCAAAAACTAAGAAGAATAAGAATGTTTTCGCAGTAAAATATTGCACATGGAATTACATCAAACCAAACAGAGGCTTGCTGGGGGGAAAACTTCATAACAAGTTATGAAAGGCAGTTCACAATTAGGGAAAATGCTGGAGTCAAACTCCAATAGTTCATCCTGCTAACCAAAGTGACAGACAAATCTACAACTTAATCCCAATACTTCATTGTAAAATGAGAATGGCAGCTGTTTCTAATTCTCTAGTTTTCTCAGTGTCCCCAAACTGATTCTGGAATAACCATGATAAAGTATCCTCCATGCTACATTGCAGCTCTAAATTTCCTCTAAACACAACTTTCATTCATAGAGAGAAGAAATATGGTAGTAGAAAAGCTCCGAGTCTTGTACACCTGGATAAAAAGAGAGGCCTAGTTGTGCTACAGATGAAGAGAAACATATACACATTGCTAGGGGCAGCTAACTACTGATGCCAAAAAGGAACTCCAACAAAAATTTGCCCAAAAGTATTAGCTACCCTGTTGGCCTCTATTGCTAAAATATATTATAGGCTGATAAAACCTGCACAAAAGGTCTACGTAGTCCTGGAATAGTATCCGGTGTTGTTCACTGCAAGTGCCCCTGCAAAAAGAATTCACCAAGATCAGGGAAACAGTTGCAATATAGGTGGTTTATTTTTTGATGTTTTCGTGTTCACAATTCACTCACTAGTCTGCAAGTAAAACTTTTTCTTTAAGACAAATTTCCCATACTTCATTTGATATAGTACTCAGGTTTGTTATCATTCGTGCCCATGTGCTAGTAATAGAAAGGTAATCAACTAATTCTATCAAAGAAATGGTGATAGTTGATATCATATGTTGTGAAGTTCTGGTAGGTCTATACTAATAAATAATATCTGCCAAAACTGAAAATGGCTGGCAGAGACCGATTACCATGGAGTATCATGTAAAGCATTAATGTACAATTCAGTTTCTGTCAAATGTGTAAGCACAATGCAAACAAAAGAACATGGATTTCTCTCCTCTTTTATCGTAAACCAAAAGGCAAACTTAGTGTTGATCCTATCGCATCACTTGATAATTCCAACCGACATTCCTAAGCTTAGTTTGACTATTCCATGTAGAACCTGTCATGTAGTCAGCAGTCCTAACATCATTGCCTTACGGCTCTCCATCACACAATGCCAGCTAGGCTTCGGTTGCAGTTCACTAGGCATCATTCTACAATTTCTACTAAGCCTTAATGCGACGGAACCAAACTTCCATTTCAAAAACCCTTAACACAGAAAGTATTATAAGCCTAGACAAGACTCACAGTGCAAACAGTGAAGTTTTAACCTCAACCATACGTAAAATGCAGGGATGCAACCAGTTTTTGCTAACAACAAATGCACCACACTCACATCTGATCCTGGGAATGAGAATACACATAAGCATCAAACTATAACAAAAGCATTATAGCCCATTTTCCTACCAAAAAAGAAAAGAACCAACAATCAAGTACCTTAACACTTATCTTTTGTATCAACTAACACTGGGGAGCATGGCCTTCAACCAGGTTAGGCGTTTCTCAGTTTTCAATGACATGAATGTCTTTCTCCAGGTTGGGTTTTTGAACAGCTCCATAGCACCATTGTAAAGGTGTCGATCAACATCTTGCATTCCATTTATAACTGTCATGCAGCAGCCTGCAGAATATGGGTCATCCTTCTGCGCACTTGCATCCTTTTTTGATTCAGAAATAGTTCTGGGGTCCGAAGTGGCATTTGCTTTTGGATTATCTCCCTTAAGACTCCTCTTGTCCAAGCTAGATGGTTGTACCCGCTGGCGTTTGTTGCCTCCATCTGAAATATTAACATTCACCCTTGTCTGCAAATTGCTGCGGTTGCATGGGATATGGTCACCAGCTGAGTATGCATGTTCTCCGGTGGCTGTCGGCTTTGTAAATATCGTACAAAGCTCTTCATATGTTGGGCAGCCCCATCTCCGGTATGGGGCGATCTCAGGATGCACCTATAAAAGCTCTTTTATAAGGTGTAATATGTCAACAGAAGAGAAATACTCGGAACTAATGCGTACCTCAATGTATTCCTTCCACACTCCATCATCAACGTCAACCATCTTTCGACGATAATCCCAACCAAAGCCACTATGATTATACAACGGTTTCACTATGCGGTAGCGTTTACGCAATACAGCCAGGTGTTGCTTCAGCTCCAGCTTACCAAAGTTCAAGCCAGTTTCCTTGTTGAATTTTGTGCATACACGATCCCATGCATCATCTTTAAACCCACTGGGTATCACGTCCAAATGATCTATCATTTCCTCGATCAGCAATTCCACAAAACTCTTCTCCACGCGTGCTGGCCAATTTGGCCTTGACCAGACATCATCTGACGGATCCTGGCTTGGTTGATTATCCATCTAAATTATGCAGGAACATAGCTACAGTTACACCATTTACTCGAGAAAAGCAGACCAAACTCCTGACTTCGAAAGCAAAGCCCAACAAAAAGACCAAGTATGCAAATGCAACAGAACACTTTTGCACCTATTCGCACAATTACATAATGAAACACAACTCATTTTGGTTGACAATAACTGGGAAACCAAAAATAGATATTTCCCCCAACTCTAAACAATCTTTGCTTGACTGTCCTATTTTCTTTACGCAAGCCATACCAGAAAATGGAAATATAGTTATGCAGTCAAAGGAACAGGACAACAATATTGCAAGTTGCAACTACTTGATCATACTACAAAGGCAGGACCAGAGAATGGAAGGTGATATTCGTATTAAAAACTTGAAAGCACGAAACAGACTGTATTGTATGTGTGCGCTCTCTGTGAAATACAACCAACGCCAGACTGCAGAACATTCCTACCGATCCCACCACAGCAACTTTTCTGCATAGCCAAGTTATTGTCTAATGCTATCAAGTATAAACTCATCCTATCTACACGTCTGCATATAGGGAGAATACCATTCTGCTCCTTTGAATCTATGTACGTGACACTATCTTCGATATGCTAGAAAATGTGTGAAGGATTCAAGTCCCACGTCAGGTAAATAGTAAAAAGGTTGGACCGTAATATACAATCGGGTGGGTGGCTCACCACTTATTACAAGGCTTAAGTTTTTTAGTGGATATGAGTCATTCAATGTATATTGGGCCCAAATGATGTGATGTGGCCTATGTGAATACTACCCAACGGATTGAGCCTACCACGCACATGGGGAGGAGCTTTGTGGACAAGACTCGTAACACAACAACAAAACTGTACACCACAAATTACTTCAGTTTTGTACTCTCTCTGACCCTTTTTAACAGTCTCGCTTCGTAAATCTAACTTTTTATAGAAGCATCATCATTACACTCTTAAAGTTATAACTTTCTATATTTACTCTCTATGGAGATATCATCATTATACTTTTGCTCATTAATTTTTCAAAATGGAATCCACTTTAGAGGCAAAATGGAAAATGTATTAATTTTTATCCACTAAATTTACAAAAATGGATACTTTAACAAGGGACAACCCAAAATCCTAAAATGGTTGACTCTAAAAAAAGGATGGAGAGAGTATTTCACAACTCTTAGTTACCGCAGTTTTATGAATAATGCTTCCAAATTTTATCCTGCATCTGTTCTTCATCTCCTCTCAAACGCTTCAATTTCGAATAAGAATTAGGGGTTTGGTCTCGTGATGTTTTCATAGCGGACCAATATTGGTTGAGCAAACCTTCTTCAAAACTCGAATGAGACAAAATTATCCCATTGAAAGAACAAGAAGAAAAAGGAAAAAAAACCGATCTTCGACGGCCTTAAAACAAGAGCCCTAGATATTAGACAAAAATAGTAACGAGATTCTTACACAAAATACCGTATATGCATGTATCGAATCAGAAATGGATGTAATAATTTGATCCTCGGCAGGTATCAAAGTAAAAGGGGATGACAAACCGCATTTGGACGGCCGACGCCTTGGACTGAAGACTTTCTTCGCTTCGTCGGACGCTTGTCAGCCATTTTCCGGTACGAATGGCAGAAGAACCGCAAAGCAATAAGGACGGTTCGAGATTTCAACTGTGGATAAAGATACTAGTACTTTACTACTACTACTGTAGTAGTACTGTATTCGGTTTGGCGGGAAACCGAGGCGCCAAAACGAATCATCACCCAGTAGAATGTCAAAATTAGAGTAAACCCTCTAACTTTCAAGAAATTACCCAATGTTGTGGTTCCCGGGGGCGTTTCCACTAAGTTTTTGGTAAAAAAAAACGTAAGCCATTTTATCATTTTGTTTACACTAATCGATAACTTTTTAACTCATGTACTCATCTACAACTTATTCACTATCGAAAATAGCTGACAATTTGATTGCAACAAGTTCTTTCTCAAAACTTATTCACTACCGAAAACGTTTGTCAATTCAGATGGAGTAGTAAATGTTGTATAGACTCCGTATTTGTTCACAATCCTTGGCCAAGTTCTTTCTCCAATTTACGTTTGTTCACAATCAAAACTTGTTACCTGTTTTTTTATTATCCATTTAAAGTGATGCTAAGATTAACAATGTGAAATCTCACGTTAGACCATAATCAAAAGTTCATTTCTAAGTGAGAGGGGGAGAGAGATATTTGGAAATAAATGAAAGTGAGTGTGTCCATTGATAGTTATGAAAGGAGATGGAAAAAGAGAGTGTGTGCGCGCCATAATAGTCCTCTGTTTGGCAAACTCGGAATTTGATCAAATCTCTTTTTTTTTTCCTAATAGAAACAGTTAGAAAGTTATCTTTAGACTGAACTATGTCTAATTTTTGTTTTATTTTTCGGCTACGAGAAATGGAAAATTCAGATTTCATACATCCGTAGATGACCATTGCTTTCGGTACCATATAATTAAATTGAAAACTCCGCCGCACCTATGTCAAATTTGCGATCAAGGTCTCGTCGAATGCTACAAATGCATAAGAGTGCGTTTAGCCCCGCCAAATGATTAGAAAGATTTGAACTAGCATTGAACGATGAAATTTTTCCAACCTCTTGTATTGGAACAGTATAGAAGAAGGATGATGCTACAGTGTTTCCGGTCATTTTGGGGACACCGTAACTTTTTGCATAAGTGACCATTAAAAGCATAATAAAAATTAGTGATGTGCATAACCAAAACCTTACAGAGGCATAACCCTCAAAATTCCCAGACGTTTCGGAAATTTTGGGAATTATGCCTTTGTAAGATTTTGGTTATACACATCACTGATTTTTGTTATGCTTTTCATGATCGGTTATGCCAAAAGTTACGATGTCTCCAAACGACGGATGGACACCGTAGCATTTTCCATAGAAGAACGGGGATACAATATGAGGGTTACGGTGGTGAATCAAAGTGCAAAACGATAAATAAATAAAAAATTGCAAAAATCACTTTTCTAAGCTTTTTTATGTGGTTGGAGCTGAAACCTTAACGACCAACCGAATCAATTAAGCCGACGTGGTTCAATTTCGAACACTGCAGTGTGCCCCCTCTCTGTCACCGCTCGACTACAACTTCAAATACAATTGCGTTCGGAGATGTTCGATACAAATAAAGTTGTGTCTGGTGTCATTCGATGTGCATGAATGCATATACATCGAACGGCTCCGGACGAAATTGTGGTCGAGAATTGCGTAGGTAGACTTTCTCTGAAAATCAGTTTCGCCGTCGGTCAAAAACCAGAGAGAGAGAGAGAGAGAGGGAGAGGGAGAATGGAGGGTTCAATTTGTGCAGGCGTGTTGATCTCTCCCTGCGCCAACACCATCTTCCACAGAGGCGGAGTGGTCATAACTGAGCATTCAAAATCTGGAACTTTTAATCTCGTTACCAGAAACCCACACAAACAAAATCCTTTCATCATCAAAACGCACCTTTACAAGACGTTGACAACAACGGCGGCGTTTAACGACGTCTCGGCTGCCGTAGATCCGGCGCAGGCGGAGATTTCCTGGCAAATTGTTGTCGGCGCTCTTGGTACTCTCTCTCTCTCTCTCTCATGGGTTGTTCCCTTTTGAAATTTTGTACTCCCTCCATGCCAAATTGTTTGTTTGGTCCACAAAACGATATCTTAAAAATAATACAATTTTTTTTTCAAACTCTTTTTATAAATTAAAAATACTCATTGATATATAGTAAGTTGCTGAAAAACTTTTAATTTTTTCTTGCAAAAATTATATTATTTTTAACATTCCGTTTTGCGAACCGGACAAACATTTTGGGACGGAAGGAGTATCTCTTTTTGGTAGAGTTAAAGCCTGTGTAATTGTGCAGCTGGTGTGACGCCGTTTGTGGTTGCTGGGATTGAATTTAGCAAACGAATTGTGAGTACAAATTATTATGATACATTGTAAGCACGGATTAGATACACTTGCTGTTATTATTATCTTGATAAAGGACAGCTGGTGCTGCAAAAGAACCAAGCCAATCGTGAATGGCTCGGTGTTTGGCTCGTTGGAGCTCGGTTTGTTAAGTTTTTATTGCGTTCGAACTGGCGAAAAAATTAATAAACAAGTCTGAACATTAGCATGCTCGGCTCGGCTCCATAATGCTCGTTTTCTTTTAATGGAGGGAGATTATATTACTTCTTATTAATTCAAAATAACTATGATTCTGTGCAATACTCAAAAACTATAGTAAATTGTATCAGTTTTTCAAAATAGAGTCTTTTTCTTGTAGCTTATATACATATAAGACACATGCACATGTACAATCAAAATTTCCTCTACTATGCAAGTATAAATATATGTTTGTGGTTGGCTCGTTAAGGATCGTGAACAAGTTTGAGCTCGAGCCAAGCTTCGACTAGCTCGACTCGTGCTCAGATCGTTAAATTTTCACTATGTTCAAGCTTCAGCTCGAGTTCGCCAAAAATTTAATAAATAAGCTTGAACACAGCACAACTCAGCTCAGCTTGGCTCGTTTACAGCCCTAGGGACAGCGAACATTGAGAATGAAAGATAAAATTTGTAACAAAAGATTGATGTAAATCAGTTGGGTCTTTACTTTAGACTAAGTTTCATTTGGCCGGTTTTTTCGTGGAGTAAACATCAGCCCAGTAACTAACTACTAATACCAGTTTGAATTCTTCAGCTTGAATTGTATGGGCTTCATTGCCTTTGTTTTCACAATGTCAATGCGGTGATATATATCCATTTATATGACTCTTTTCAAAGGCTAAGTTGAGGCTTGCCTCAAGGCTCACATTAAGGCTAGGCTATTGAAAAGCGTCTCAGGGCCTTCGAATTTGTGCCCGACCCTCCAAAAGCTTATTTGCTTTGGGGCATTCCCCCAAGGTGCGCCTTTTTGGCATTTTTACTCATTTCGGCGTGTGCATTTTTTCTCATTTCAAATGCTTACGCCTCAAGCCCTATGCTTCTTCTGATAAGCTATGAAACACCTCGCATTACGCATTTGACTCTAAGAACTTTGATATAAACGTTTCTTGTTCTTGTATTGCTCATGGATCATCAATACTGGTTTGCGCACTGAAATTCTTATACTGTTTGTATGACAGATAGCTCAGAGAAGGTGTGGAGTATGTGGAGGCTCAGGACTTGTTTTGAGAGACAAAAAGTACTACTTCCGCTGCCCTGGATGCGGTATGATTACATAAAACAATGTTCATTTGTGTTTTTTGCATGGGTTTGTGTCACCGTAACGTCAGTGTATTGCTGTTCAAAATTGCTTCTTCGATATCAAATATCAGCTGTCGATAAATTTCATTTCCTGCTAAGCTGATTATAAGCATTTGCTTCTCCTTTGGGATTCCCTGGCAGGTGGATTTCTTCCTTGGCAATCATGGAAACGATTCTTTTCTGGCTGAAGTCCTCTTTTCTCCCATGTTATAATTCCCAAAGGTTACCTTGTATCGATTCCTTCTGTTCAATACGTTTGTGTTAAGAAAATGTGATTATGGACCGTGGGTTGGATGTATACTTGGTCTGTATGATAAAATTGCCACCAACTTAACAACACCGGAATTGTCAAAAAACTGTTACTCTAAATCAGAAACATATACCATTTCATTCATAATCGACTCAAGGAGACCGCGTGCCATTTCATTCATAGACTCAAGGAGACCGCATGCGAGCTCAAACTTATTTGAAATAAGACGAAGATTCTTGTGTCATATGCCTATCCTCATCTGTTGAAAAAGGTTCTTTATTGGTGCGCTTGCTAGTTGTTGGGTAGCTAGTTGCTTCTTGCTGCAAAGGCAACGCCAGCTATACCGGTGGAGAACTTGGAGGGATCAGGGCTACTGAATACTACACTAATGGTTAAATTGACACTGTCAATTAAGTATTTGATTGTCTTTTTCAAGCAAGCCTTTGGTGGCCTAGTGCACTGCTTGAATCAACTATGAGAAGGTGGAAACTCCGGCTCAGTGTACTCTTCTTTCAGAAATGAGGAGGTGGAAACTCCGGCTCTCTCTACGAAGAGAGGTTATTGAGTGCTCTTAGAGCAATGCTCCACACTACTCACAATACTCCACATGTCATTTTGTCTCCTAAAATACCAACACAAAAGTCACGAGTCCCGCAATATTTATCAATCACAACGCACTACCACGTAGCCTTGCTTCAAGAGCATTGTATAACTTTGTCCTCTATACGGCTTGAGGAAATGGCATCGAGGTTCTGCCTATGGCGGCAACACATTATTGAGTGGCGGTGCCCACTTATGGGGTCAAATCAATACGTCCAAAGAAAAACTAGTACTATGAGAATATCGATCGTATGAGATTGTGACTAGAAATGGTACCTGCCACGTACCTATCAATCGGTTGGGTAGTCTAGAGTCGAATTTCCACCACCCCACAAACCCAACTGTACATTTTAACCAACCTAGTTTGTCAGCTAAATGGTACACCATTGGGAAACATGCATTGACTTGGACGCATTGAATAGCAGAAATAAAGGACTTTAGTGCACTTACATGGACCCTAGTCTTCTTATCCCCTTCCTCCCTCAAGAGTTCTATTCAGTTCAGAATGCTTAATATTTATGTTTTTTAAGTCCATTCATTTCTGGCATGCTATAGGTCATGATTTTTTTATGGAGAGATACCGGTTCATGGTTAAATTTAACCTTACGGCCGGGTTTGATCAGTTCAGATATAAGAGGAAGCCTTTTTTTTTACGTACGCATGACGCCAACGATTGGGTTTGCATGTGATTTATCCTCCCTCTTAGACGTTCGTAAATGCGGGCTAAACTGGGCACGCTTTTTTGGCTATTAAGATACCGTCTTGTATGTTAACTTCGGATCAGGACTGATATGAAATATAAAATGTGAATTCCGTTTACGTATGGTATCAGTTTTTTGTTTTTTGTTTTTCCTTTTGGTTTTGCTTAGCGGTACGGGGACGAGGAAAATTCAACAATAGGATTGTTCGAGCGGGAGCATGACATCAATAAAGATTTATCCTCCGAGCCTGCAGGTTTCATCAAATAACCCTTGCTTTTTCTAGACATTTGTCCAGTTTGTCAACTTTAAATCTTTGGAATTAGTTAAGATATGCGTAAACTAGTTTAGACTGTCAAATAGCCCCCGTTATTGAAAAAGAAAAAGGGGAAGGGAAACATGTGGGTGCAAAAACTGGAACCTTCAAAATCTGGAGCCTTCTGAAACTTGAACAAACTGATGGAAACCGCTTCGAGTCACGTTACGTCATCGCTTTCCGAAAACAGTATTCGCCCCCACCAATTGGTGTGCACCGGGTTACAGCGAATCTGTTCTGAGGATAAAACAAAGCCCGATCAATGATCTTCTGTCTGCGTCCGCACAAACGAAGGACATACAGAATACCGAGCCTAAGAGAATCAATTGAACCAAGGACTGTTAATTCCATTTCTGCAGAATAACGAAATAACAGCGTAGAAAACAACGAGTCAGAGAGAGGGAGAGTTTCTGGATTTTTTTTTTTTTGGTGTATAGAATGACTTAACCATTGGCCTATTTATAGACTTATAGGCACCCTTACGTGAAAGGATGTGTGTTTAGTAAATACACATTAGAAAAGGTATGTCTTTTGAAGACAAATAATCAAGAGAAAAGATCATGCCTTTTAGTAGGCACCCTTTCATGAAAATAATTAATTAGGAAGGGTCATGCCTCTTAGAAGCACCCCCATGTATCACATTCCTTCCTAACAATCACACCCCATTCTAATAATCACACCCTAAGTTAATAGGTGTTATACCTATTCATATAAAGTCATACCCCATGTGAAAAGGTGTCGCACTTTTTCACAAATAGCCTCCCGCAATCTTTTATTTTATTTTAAAAAAATCTCCAACAAAACATTCGACATGGTAAAATCAGGAGTGAAAACTACACTCCTCCTTAAATCCCATGGAATTCTCACCCTAATCGTTGGTCAGTCCTTATCCAAGCATATCATAATCTTGGAATCTCTGTGCTTTTATTGACTATATATACATGCTTGATTTAACTTTTATACTATAGTTTGAAACTTGACTTTGCACCAATTCAACTGTACTAATAAAGCCAAATCACCTTCTTCTTTTTTGTGGTCACGAATTGGTAAAGTCATTTGCATGATTACTTTTGAAATTGTAGTACTCCTCTCAAGACTTATTGTACACAATGGTGATGGAACCATCTTTGTTTGATTCATCTGTTGTTTCATCATGTCACTGAGTGGAGTTTTGACATTTTGTACATACTATTATATATGACATAAATCCAGGTTGTCGCTTTCCATTTACTACATAATTTGAATCTTTCTGATCATTTGCAAAAGCGGCCAAAAGATTTTTCATTTCATCTTCAACAACTGGTTCATGTCACTGTTTTTGTTGCTTTTCATACCTCTGTATCTATGAAGAACCGACATCTCTAGAGGTCGAAGTATTGCAATGTCGAACACGGAAACACGTACAGGACATGCCACGTGGCGTGTCCCATAATTTAATATAAATTTTTTAGGCGGACACTGATGGGACACAGTAGGGGCCAAACTGTAATTTTTTTAAAAATTAGGGGTTAAATTGTAATTTTAACAAAAAATTGGGGCCAAATTATAATTTTTTTAAAATTTCAGGGTGCCATACTATAGTTATTTATTTATTTATATAAATAAATAAATATACACGTGGCGTGTCCCCCGCTGTGTTCGTGTTCCCATTTTTTTAGAATTCCCATGTCGATATCCGTGTCCGTGTTCATGTCCGTGTCAGTGCGACGGTATCCGTATCGGTGCATCATAGCTCTAGTTTGATACTTGAGTTATCAAAAAAAAGAGACTCCTGAAATCACAAAATGTGTACATATAAGCTTATCGAGTTGAGTTTGAGTTGAGCTAAATATATAGGAAAGCGTCCCTAAATTATCTATACGGGGGACTATGATGAGCCAATTCATTAAACTTTTGACGTGTCGAATTTCGACTGATTAGTTTATTTTCACTAGCCTCATCTTTGGAGTGGTATAGTAGGAAATTAGTTGGTCAACGACAGTGAATGATTAGTGCATGTCTATTCTAAGGTTATCGTGGGATTGAATTATAAAATTCAAATCGAATGAAGGATACATCAAGCCAGCGTTAAATTGATCCGAGCCCTGTCTTTAAGTTATATAAAAGCTCTAATATTCGTAGTAGTATCGTTTATTGATTTATGACAACAGCATGACTGGGGTGCTGATGAATTTTGATTGTGTGATCCTAACAACCTTTATACCATGTGCCGACTGGAAACAGTACTGTATATAATAGTCTCAAAGGAAAACAAAATAGTAGAAGCAAATTGGCTAGCTGAATCCCAAGGCTTGGACACAGACACTGAGGCACCCCCTGCAAGCAAAACCTACGAAACGCTTAGATTAGGAACTAATCTAAGTTCAGGTAGTAGAGAATTCTAACGAACCCCCAGTTCAAACCCACAGTAAACATAAAGCACAACTGAAATATGGAAATGCAACAACAACTAAGAAATAACAAAAAGGAGAAATACAGCTCTCCTGCCGGAGCAAAACCAACTGGTTGATTCACCCATGATGCCCGAAGATCTGCATGCTCCTTTGTCAGATCGAGCCACTAAAGCCGAACACACCACGAACTTATACCCACCGCCGCACACCGACGGATCTGAGGGAGCCTCAGACCAACAATGCTTCGAGGAGACCGAACCCCGGCGATATTATTCGATCGCCTCCTCTACCCTCCAGATCCAAGGAAAACTCGAACTGGAACACAACCGAACTGGGGAAACCAGTCGGAGAAGAACCGGATACGCCAGAAAAAAAGAAAAGGAAACCCAAACCCATCTCACCCTTATATAGCTCCCCCCTATATCAACGCTCAATCTCATTGTCCGTTTCGACAATCAATGGTCTGGATTTTTAAAAACTCTTTCAGGTAAGAGTTAAACTCTTCCTTGGAAATTTTTTTTTAAAATTCGGACCGTCCAAAATGAGAGAGGTGAAGGGAACGGTGAATGAGAGCGGGGGTAGACTTTGTTTTCCATATAAATATTCTGCTCGAGATTTTTCTAGACAGTCATCAGATGGGAAAAAAAATGGTCAATTTTGGCTTTGGGTAGGGTAGCGTTGAGCAGAACCCCCAGAGAAAGCCCTGCATATACGGTGGCGTAACCGTGGGGAAATTAAAGTCAAAAAGTATTCAGTTCTACCTTTTGTATTTTTACCCTTAACGAAATCCAGTCTTTCTATTTCACTGTTTCGAACTTTAACATTCAAAGGGTCGACGCATCATGCACGTGAGCGGGAGTGAAAGCACGAAAGCGAAAGAGTGGCAAAAACATCTCAAACTAGTAATAAAATTAGCGAGCATGGTGAGCCATGGGCCATAATCGATCCTTCCTAAAAAGGATTTTTTGACGGTATTGAGAGTCGGTCCGAACTTTTAAGAGGATGGGATTAGAAAAAATAGAGACCCAAAGTATTTACTTTTTGTATATTATAATCCGGTGTTTGTTGAGTGAAAAGGAAGGGATTTGAATCATGATTCTAAACTATTTTTATGAAATAGTCACCATATATATGGGGTAATAACCTAATCACATCAACAGGAAAAAAAAAATCTAGTCACATCATGCGCTTGCACATACGAGAGCGAGGGCACGAGAATGAAAACGTCATCCAAAACAACTCAAACTGCCGAGTATTGAGAGCGTGATCGCAAAGCGAAAATTGAAAATGGAAGCGAAGGAGCCATCCATAAGAAGGATTATAGGAGCATACGACTAAGGTACTAAAGAATACCACATGGAGGGTGGAATTGGCTTTCGCCCTATACAGATTAGATTCTCCTCTCATTCAATGATCAAAATAGTTATCATTATTATTATACTTTTTATTTCACTCTAATCAAACATAGTGCAATTCATCGCATGTATAAGTTAAATGAGCCAAACTTTATAATGCTCGAACTCGGCTCCTTTACTAAAAGAGTTGGGTCCGATTTATTTACTAAACGAATTTCAATAAATAAAAATTGGAGTTTTGAATTTGAACTCAACTCATTTACTACATGAGCTTAAAAACCTAGCCTTCGACTCAATTACAAAACAGGTCGAGCCGAACTTTAAGAGTTGAGCAACTCGGTCCATTCGCAGCCCTGTCGGTGTAGGAGTTTTATTTGGGGAAAGTTACGAAACCAACTTCAAGGGGAAAAAGGGCCCACAGTGTTGGGAAAAATTGATGACAGCATTAGGTTCGTCGTCTCATCACAAAAAGCCACATCGTGGTCCGTGGGCTTAAACCGTGTGGGGCCACTGGCCCATGCGGCGCTCCACCTATTCACCTGACTTCTCCTTCTTCACCGAATTACCAATTCACCCTTTCTCTCCTACCGTTACTTGTCCTTTTTTTTTTTTTTTTTATAAAAATTTTACTTATTTTCTGTGTTTTTGCATAATGCTAATTAATCCGACCATACATAAAATAAAAAAGAAGAAGCTAAAATTGACTTTGTTGTTGGTCTGATGAAGGACAGGTAACACGTGTGATGAAGTCAAATTCAGGAATAAATGGACATCATTAAATTTCCTGGGCAACATTCACTTTCATTCTTAAAATACATGTTGGAAATGATACACCCACTGAAGCAACCCCCACCGGACCACCCACCGCACGTCGCCGGGCCCACTCCGGCCACCGGACGGCCAATCCGAACCGTCCAAAAATTCTAAAAAAAAAACCGAGTGGGCCTATGCGAGAATCAACGGCATCCGGTGTGTGTAGGTGCTCAATCCGAACTTTCAAACATTAGATGATCCGAGCCGTTAAAAATGAAAGTTTGGATCGAGCACCTACACACGTCGGATGCCGTTAATTCTCGCATGGGCCCACTTGGTTTTTTTTTTAGAATTTTTGGACTATTCGGATTGGCCGTCCAGTGGCCGGAGTGGGCCCGGCGACGTGCGGTGGGTGGTGCGGTGGGAGTTGCTTCGGTGGGTGTATCATTTCCCCATGTTAAATACTCATAGGTTAGTCGAGATGCGTGTAAGATGGTCCGGACACCTGAGTTATCAAAAAAATATATGTTAAATATATAGTATTTTTATATACTATCCAGATACAAATTAATGTTCTTTTTAGTTTGTATAATCGACTGGATCCGTTCATCATAGGTTTAACTTTAAAGATTCTAGTTATCCATTTTGTATGTTTGAAATATGTTGACGATTCGCTGGATTAACAGAAGAATATTCAATTCGTCCTCATAAGGCACATGCTAAATACGTTGTTTATATCGTACATAAATGACTTAAGCTTGTTTTTATATTGTATATTCATTAGACCCGTTCGTCACAAATTCTATTACTCGTCAACGATTCTACTATAACGATGTAGTTGCCAATTTTATAGTTTATTATATATGAAAGAATCAATTTAATTTGATCATTTTAATATATCCTTAGTAATAAATAAGGGACGGAAAATGAATTTAAAAACACATATCATACCTCAATGATGTATTCAATATTTGGAAAAAAAAAAACCTCTCCCAAAATTTCATATTGGGATTGTTTGTCACTGTCAGAGGTCGAAGTGTAATTATTAGAAAGAAAGAGGTCACTCATTAGTTAATCTTTCCTATAAATCAAGAAAGAGTCTTTTTGAGTAGGGGGACCTTCTCCGTACTCTACTCACACCTGACACCCACTTTGGAAACTTGGTTTGGAACTTCTAGCAAAGCAAAACAAGAAAAACCCAAGTGGAAGAAGGTATGTCCAACAACCCCTCAAATCATCAACTTTTGCTGTTCAATTATTTGGAGAATTTTATTTGCAATTGTATTCGTTTTGGTTTGTCTATGTTCTGATTTTACTTCCTTGGTCAATATAATTATGTTCAGTTTGTTTTTAATTTCGTTTTTATGGCTAATAAGGGTGATGGGTTATGAGCTGATTCTGCTCCCCTTGATACAATCTGGGGCTACTTCACAATTTCTATTTGGCTCAAGGTTTTAGTTTTAGGTCTGTTTTCTCTTATTTTGCTCTTCTTTTGTGGTTTCTGAAAATGGGTTGCTCAGAAATTTGTGAAAGAAGGTCCTCTCAGATGAGGGATCTTAACCTGGTCTGCAGTTTCATGTGTGTTCATTTATGGATGCAATGATTTCCAATATTTAGAATCTTGATTCTTGAGCTTCAATCCAGCTCTTCCCTTTGTTTTTCTTTCGGTGGGCAAGAGTAAATTAGAGAACTTGCTGTCTGATATTGATGGGCTTATTTTTTTTTTTCTTCTGACGTTTCTTGGCATTTTCACTCTTCACAGTTTCATTTTCCTCAAATCATAACGCAGAGTTTTTTGGGTTGATGGGTTGGTTAAGCGGATATTTGTTCTTGTATAACTTTCCTCGAGTTTATTTACTATGCGTCGTAGGGTACTCTCTTGGTAATTTACTTGATTAACTATGTACCATTGTCTTTTGTATTAAGTGTATTGCAGTTCCCCATTTTCATTTTGTTGCATTTCTAGGTATTTGAATTCTTCATTTAGACAAAGTTGTTGATTATGTCGTTTTAGGTCGGTAAACTTGTTTGAAGAGGGTTATGATAAGTTTCCTTCTGTTTTATCTTCCATAACCTTGAGTTTGAAGCTGACTTATGAGAGTTGAAACATAGTCTATATGTAAGGGTAATCAAGGAAGGCGCCACCATGTTACAAACATAAAGTGTAGCTTCTTTTCTCGTAAACAGTTCATCGGTGGATGCACGGAAGAGTACGTTATGATAATATGATTTCATAATAGACTCGTAAAACATTTGAACAAGCTTGTTCAAACTGGAATTCTTTTGGTCTATCCACATGAAATTGAAAACTTGATTAGTATGAGTTGATTCAATCCTCTATCTGGCTAAAAGATCACATCTGATGTCCGCTTCTCTTCACATCAACATAGTCTTCTATAGTTCGGATATCAGGTAGCATTTGCAATTGATGAATACGTTATTTCCCTTTATGCTTGGATTGGTAGCAAATATTGTATGTTGCGACTTGCTAAGTCCTTCCCAGTGAGCTTATTCCTTTGTTCTTTGCTACTTTTAATTCTAATGGCATTTTTATTGCCCATTATGTTTCCATAAATGGTACTATTTTCATGATCCAAGTAAATTTTGTGTGCTGTCACTTGCTAAGTTCTCCTTCATTTATCAGATGGTTGAAAAAATCTTGAAAACTTCTCTGCAGGGATAGATCAGCTTGAAAGAGAATGCTCACAACAAAGCCAGATCTAGAGCCAAAAAAGAAAAATTGGCATCGTAGACGTAACAATATATAACGTTTCTTATCCGCAGTTGAATTCAAGGACATTTCTGCTGGAAAGCCTTGCTGAATAAGAATAGGAACTTACTCAATGCAGGCATCTCAGAAACAAGGAAATCGAGATGGGTACCACGGGCCATATTACCAGCCTATGCAAGAACTTGAGTCCTATGCCTGGCCTCCCTCCCATAATCTAGACCACAGCTTATTCTCGGATGATGGAAGCCAATCCACAGCACCATTTGGTTACCCTTTTCATAACTCCCCATCTACTGGCAGTTCCGTCTCACAGCCAGATTATCAGTCAAATGCATCTGACCCGAATCATTCCCCTGACCATCCTATCAGCTCAGCGGTAAGTGGGATTTGCTCAACAGATGATTTCAATGACTTGAGGCACAAGCTAAGAGAGCTGGAGACAGCTATGTTGGGACCAGATTCTGATATCCTCGAAGCATGTAACAATATGTCCGTTCTGGGTGAACCCAATCAAATTTCTTTGGAGACGGACAAGTGGGAACAAGTGATGGAGACAATCAACAGAAGAGACTTAAAAGAAATGCTCATCGAGTGTGCAAGAGCTGTAGGGGAAAATGATCCACTAACAACCGAATGGTTGATGTCAGAGTTACGACAGATGGTATCGGTTTCTGGAGATCCGATCCAACGATTAGGAGCGTACATGTTAGAAGGGCTTGTTGCGAGGCTCGCTTCCTCAGGAAGCACCATTTACAAAGCCCTTAAATGCAAGGAGCCCGCCGGTTCTGAACTCCTCTCTTACATGCACTTACTCTATGAAGTGTGCCCTATATTTAAGTTTGGATATATGTCTGCTAACGGGGCGATTGCTGAGGCAATGAAGGACGAAAATGTAATTCACATAATCGATTTTCAGATTGCTCAGGGCAGTCAGTGGGTAACCTTAATCCAGGCTCTTGCATCTCGGCCTGGTGGGCCCCCATGGATCCGTATCACGGGTATCGATGATTCCACCTCAGCTTATGCCAGGGGAGGAGGACTTGATATTGTGGGCCAGAGGTTATCCAGGTTTGCAGAATCCTGTAAAGTACCCTTTGAGTTTCATGCCCTACCTGTTTCCGGTTCTAAGGTTGAGCTTCAAGATCTTAGGGTTAGGCCTGGGGAACCACTGGCGGTTAATTTCGCATTCATGCTGCACCACATGCCCGACGAGAGTGTTGGCCCTCAGAACCACCGGGACCGACTCTTGAGGCTGGTTAAGAGCTTATGCCCTAAAATTGTGACACTTGTTGAGCAAGAATTCGACACAAATACCACCCCTTTCTTTCTGCGTTTTGTTCATACATTAAACTATTTTGCGGCTGTTTTTGATTCGATCGATGTGACACTACTGAGGGAGAGCAAGGAGCGGGTAAATGTTGAACAACATTGTTTGGCTCGGGAGATTGTCAATGTAATAGCTTGTGAGGGGGCTGAGAGAGTGGAGCGCCATGAGCTTCTTGGAAAATGGAGATCAAGGTTTACCATGGCTGGGTTTGTGCCATACCCACTGAACTCTATGGTGAATGCTACAATCGGGACTCTGCTAGAGAGCTATAGTGGGAAGTATAGGCTTGAAGAGAGAGACGGGGCTTTATATCTTGGCTGGATGAATCAAGACTTAGTTGCCTCTTGTGCATGGAAGTGAGAATCCAATGGTATTCAAAGCGTGTCTCCTATGTCTCAGTTGGCAACCTGCGGTAATTCTTTCTTGATTTCATCTTCACAGGTTGTGGATGTTTACAGCCTTTTGTTCAATTATGTATCACGTGATAATAAATAAGCTTTTACTGAAACAGTACTTTGAGTTCTCATGAAAACTGCATACATATTGCCTCCCTCAAAGTGCATCGAAACAATAATATAGGTATATTCAGTAGAAGTTACCATAAGCAGTGAGGCCCGGTGCTAGGGTTTTGTTCAATCAAATGATGACCTGTAAAACAATCCTTGGGTTTTCAATTGAGTCATATTGTTCATGTCCATGATAGTTTCTCTCACCAACCACATTAGCTACTGTCCTGGCAAAATCCAGCAAATGATAACAGCTCTCTTCACATTCTTCCATTTTACGATCTTGATAACGTCCAACATTCATTTCATCGCTCTTTTTGCTCAACTGGGTTCCATTCTTCCTCTCATATGCCATGTAGAAGCACTTGTCGTGTGTTTCATTGGCAACCTGGAGTAATGCTTTTTTCATTTCCTCTGGATAGGTAATTACTGTTCTGCAGTCTTTTTGTTTAGATTATCTATCTTTACTCATCAATAAGGCGTTTATCGGCTAACCACCACAGAAACAACAATATTAGGTCAGTTGAGACCTACAAAAATGTTGAGTATCTCAAAATGCATCAAAACAGAAGTATGGATGCAATTCAGTTGAAAATTACAACAAAGCAGGGAAGCACAGCACTAGGGTTTTGTACAATCAAGTGGTCTGACTTAAACTGCACTCCTTGAACTTTGATTGAGTCATATTCTTCATGATGACTTCTCTCATCAACCACATTAGCTACTGTCCCAGCTATTGTCCGGCAAACGATAACAGCCCTCTTCACATTCCTCCCTTTTATGATCTTGATCATGTCCTCACTTAGTTCCTCTCTGCTTGTGCTGAACTGAATTCCATTTTTCCTTGTATAAGCCGTGTTGAAACCAGATTGAATGATCCTGCAGACGCGACAAGTGAGATCCTTACAACAAGCCTCAGGTACCATACTTGGCTTCTTCCCACTGAAACAGTTCATAGTAGTGCCATAGAACTGTAACAACTCATTCCCATCCACCGTGCTTCTCAGATGCATCTTGTGTTGCTCCCAGGCTCTCTTCTTCACCATTTCTCTATACCTTTCGAACCTTTCCACCATCTCTGCTGAATTGTTCACCCGGAGGACTTTCTTTGTTTTTCTGTATTGCTTTGAGGGGTATGTCGATGCCCCTTGGAAAATCATCTCAATAATTTTCCTTGATGGGTCTGAAGTGTCTAGCTCTGTTAAGAGTACAAGAAGGAACCATAAGTTGGCAAAAATCTTAATTTCGTGCCAGTTGCAGCCCCCATGGGCCATGGCTACACAACTATAAATGATGTAGTATTGCATTTTTAACTACAAGATTGTATGTTCGCACCTTGATATGAATTTTGAGGATGCTTCTGCCTGAAAATCGCCTCGTACTCTCGTTCTCCTTCCATTGGATGAACAATTTTGCCATCTGACTTCTCCTTTTCAAAGATGCATCTTCTCTCCTTGCTGAGCTTTTCTGGCTGGCGGACACCAATTGGCTTACTCATACAGTTGGCTCTCTCCTTCCAGAATACCCATAAGGAATGCATCTCTCTCTCTCTCTCTCTCTCTCTCTCTCCACACACGCACACAACCTGTGAAAGCAACAGGAAAGAAACAAGGGTTAATGGAAACTGGCAATGTTCAAAGGTTGTCTTGTACAATGCCGCAGCTATAAGAATACTATTCTGCAAATCAAGCTTGCAAAAGCGAACGATCTCATGCTCATGCCTACAATGGCAGCAAAGAAATAGCAATAGAAAAGAAACGAGAAGAAAAACAAAGAACTTTTGCCCGTGTAGTTAATGTAGGTTTCAAGGCCCACTTGTTCAGTGGCAGATGAAGAATTCTTAATGCGGGGGACAAAATCACATGTATTCATGAATTAACAACAAAATATCATCTTTATATAATAATAACACAATTTTGAGGGGATTTTTCTTCATAAGTTTTACAATTGCACTCCCCTAGGTCCGCCCCTACACTTGTTAATGTATGGTTACTAACTTATTTTGCTTATCTTAGCCACATTTTTTTTTAATGAATAGAAATACAAAATAAGAAAATAAAAAATGACTTCTGTTTGGATGCATACCTCAGAAGCAATTGGTAGTATAGCAAAATCCTCTCTCTTCCATGAGAGATTGTTAGAGATTCTGGGGTGTCTTGTGGGAGTCATATATCCTTTTGTTTTGTACGTACACCGTAAGAAGTTTGAAGGTAAAAGGGTTAGATTGCAGGGGAACGATGCTAAGGCCACAAACGTGGCTACATTGCGTACAGTTTTTTCAGCAGGGAAACTGAGACAAAAGGTAATAAGGGATTTTTGTACTCTACCATTAATTACCCAGTTGGAGTTTTTCCAGAAACAGCACACCTGTTTAGTTTATACTGTACCACCCAAAATTGAGCTTCAGGACAAGAAATCTTTTGGAGCTTCGAAAGGGTCAAACAAATCTTGTAAACCGAATGTGGTCCTCGGTTGGATATTAAACCTGGCATGCACGGCTCACATGGGTCAGCAACGGTTGAGGACCGAGCCCAGTGAGTTTGGCACAAGTGCTCTCCAAGCAAATAACCACATAAACAAGTAAAAACACGCAGCGGATGGTCATACGATGCTAGGCCAGCGAATTCTATCCAGGCATGCCTATGAGAAGAGGATCCAGGCATGATTATGAGAAGAGAATCCAGGCATGAAACACGCGGATAACCAATGCATATGGATGATTCCAATAACTAAAGGTGGTGTGCTCTTTTACAACAAACCAGGTCTTGGAGGTCACCAATCAAGGCGTCAAGTTCTCAAAATTTTCATGCATGATCGGTGTTCCCACAAACAAAATACGAATTGCTCAATATTTGGTCTAGCTAGCTATATGAGAATGAGATACGAAGCTCTCTATTCAATCCATAATATTACAAGGCTTTTGAAAGCGATCTAAAAGATCCAACAGGACATAGGCAAGTATTTTTCTGCAAGTACCTTTCATTTCTAGCACAAATTGAAGTTACAACATGTGTCGGTCAGAACTGTAATTTTAATTTCATATTTGTACAGAACATGTGGGGTAAGAGAGATTAATGTAGAGTATAAGAAACAGACTTAAAGAGAACTGCAAAGCTTCACTGAAAAGCAGCAGGCAAAAGATACAGCAAGATCAGCGCTAAAGGTTTTCATAGAGGATTTTCTCATAACCTTGTCCTCAGTATTAAACCCTTCAGCCTTCCATCCCTCAGGGGCACCAAGCGAGAAAACCCACAATGTTTCCATTATTCTTTCCTCCCAATCAGAAAACAATGCTATGGGCCCAAAACTATCCTTTCCAAGTTTTGTGGGTATGGGTTAGAAGGATGATTCGATGGTAGAGTCTGAAAGCTACGACCATCAATACGATTTTCTGTTGATACATGCGCAACGCCATTTCCAACACCATAATACGCTAACATAGGGGTTCCTTGAGTAACCTTACAATTGGAGCCAACACTACTGTACTGGTTTTGCAGAGGTTTTATTTGCTGCTCGTTGTATCCGTTTTCAGCACCAGAGCTAATCCCAACCCCAAGATCGAGGCTGATTGAATGGCTCTCGTCTGATCTAACCCTTGGCATTCCGTTCATAGTTGCAGGCCCCGCCATGTCATGGCTACCAGTCCTCGCCGTGGGTACATCGTGATTGTGTTTCCCCTCGTACGTAGTTATAACAGCCTTGGGATCATGAGAGGCCCTTTCAACATGTTTCCTAACCGGGCATCCAGCATTTGTGCACTTGTAATAACTCCTGCCAATATGCAAGAACAACACATTGTATTATTTGAAACCCTTGACATCAACTCTCACTTCACGAAAAGCAATAAAACAGCATTGGCATTATGTCAGTTAGCAAGTTTAGCATCTGGTCTAGAAATGCATTTAGTAGGATAAAGGTGTCGGCTACCTTGATTTTTGAGGGAAATTGGCAGCAATGGCCAAGTATTATTAGAAAAGTTGCTGACAATGGCTCCGTTAAGTAGTTCAAATAGTGTGATCAAAGATTACAACCAACTATTAATCAGTTGTTCAAACAACATACAGGTAAAAGTAACTATGCCGAAGCCATTTTTGGCTTGTTACAGTGTCGAAAAAACCACACACTCACACACACACACAAAAGCAATGCTGCTACACCAATTTGGTGTCATTTTGGCACAATCTCACATATAGATAATTGAAATAAACCCATCTCGTTTTTCAAGGCAAATCGGTTAGATTGGATGATATGGGAGATTTGGCAAAATCAAAGTTGGTGCCAAAAGATGGCATTGTAGCAAAAAATAGAAACATGTGTACTTACATTTTGCCAACTGCCAAGTTATGGTTTTGGCAGCCTACATGACTCGTGAGTGGACTTGCTCCAAGTGTGATATTTCTAGTTGGCTGGTCCAAATAATAACAGAAGCTGGCAACGGTGTGGGTTTTAGAGGGGTCAAATGGCTTCAAGCATTACTTTACCAGGAATAAATCTGCATTTTGATGCTAACAAAGAGGTCTTGACCTAGCACGATCATAAGTGTTATCCAACCCTAGGGTTGTGGCGTGAGTTCATGTCTCAGGAATTAGCCTCTCCATAAAAGTGGGTAAGGCTGCCTTGCATACTGGGTTCGACCTTTTAATCTGTATGCATGGACGCAAGCTCCATTCTCTGTGCCCCCTTTTAGTTCCGCACGAAGTCAAGAAACTGAGACATACCTTGGATTAGGATTGCCTCTCACCACTTTCTGCCCATATTTACGCCATCGATAGCCATCATCAAGAATATCAACCTCACTCGTAGTTTGAACAACTACACGTGGTTCACGAATTGGTTTAACTACTGATGTGATATCAGAGCCGACACTGTCAAACTTCCTGAGAAAAAATTTTGGACAGTTCGATCAAAGTTAGTACAAGGACAGTTGAACACAGCTATTAACAAACACAGACAATCACTCTACAGCCAACTTAAACATCATCACCTTCGCTTTGAAAATGGGTCATCATCATCAACCTCATCGTTTGTTCCATTCAACTGGGGAGCTGCACCTTCGACACTATCATCATTTGTTCCACGAGGAGATAGCTCAGGGGTCCCATTTGGCTCAATGTGAGAATACATCTGAGCACTTAAAGCAGATTTGTCTTCAAAGAACCAACAAGAAGGAATCACTTCAGTACACCATAATTTTTAAAAAAAAGAGAAAACACAGGAAAGTCTCTTTATTTACCTTCTTGAGCTGTTAAAGATGAAACCTTATCAGTTTTCTCTTGGTTGGACATAATAGCACCCGCAGAAAATCGACGGGCAGGTTGAGGTTTAGGATGATCATGTGTACCCTTATACACAATCTCCTTGATTTGGCCATCGAAAGAGCGTTCGAAAATCTTCTTCACCTCACAGTTAGGATGTGTACATTTGTAATAGCTCCGTGGAAATTCACATCCTTTGACAAGTTTCTGCCCATATTTTCGCCAGTTATATCCATCATCAGATGACCTATCAGCAGTGACTGGAGCCCCAGTGTCTTTATGATTAGATTGCGATGCTTGTTCCCCTGAATTTAGGGGCAATCCCTCCTTAAACTCATCATAATCAACTCCAGCAGGTGCCGTCGATGTTGAAGCATACATATGAACAGGTGTAGGTAGTTTCACTTCTTTTGAGGATGATGCCATCTCACTTTTCACACAAGTCAGTGATGCAAATGGTTGAGACTGGCATTGAGCTTGAAATTGTGCAAATGCCTCACTTGTCTGGGTGTTCATGCCTGTAGTCTGTAAGAAAAATGTAAAGCAGCAAGTACACAGTGCCAAAAATAAGTTCAAGGATAGTCACAGATGCATCAAACTGAAACCTACAAATATATAGTCATGATTCTTCTTTTGATTAAAAATAAATAATGTTGTGATTAAAACTAAGGCCTTTTATTTAGTGTATAAGGACCTCGTCCACCTCCACCCCGTAGTATCTTTCTATTAAAAACACAAAAGGTAGTCATCAAAGAAACATGCAGCATTAGCTGTTGGCATAAGCTGTATACAGGAAAACACTCATATTATGTACTATGTAGCACTTGTGCCTTTGTAACAAGCATTCTTCTAGGATAATAAATAAATCTGAAAGATGTTAAATAGTGCAACATGGAGTGGAGTCTAGAAAAAGGTGATACTTCACATGCTTTTGAATTTCAATGAGCATTTGAATTATATATGTGGCCTTGGAATGCACAAAATGAATGCCAATCTAAAAGTATCTAAGTTTCTGCAAAAGAATTAAAAACAGAACACATGGGTAGCCCTTGTCCTCCAAATGTATCCAATCAACACCATACAAGCAAAACCACTGGAATGAAGTTTAAATGGATAACAGCAATTCTCAAGTGGTATGAGTTCTTATCAGCAGGGCAAAATTAGCAATAGCCATATTATTGTTCATCAGGGCATTACCATGGGTGTCACTGCTGGTAATCTCGAAACAGATCCAGCATGGGGTTTGAACTCAAAACCAACGGTTTTACTTTCATCGACAGTAGTACTAGTGGAGGAATTAGCAGCAAATGAGAAACCAGGGGAACTGCCAGAGAAATGCATCAATTGACGCCTAAAATATGAACCTGTAGTTGGAGAAGGCTCTGCCTGCAGGATTCAGAAGTTCATCAAAACAACTGGTTAGGTATCTCCTTTATTGCGATTAATCTCAGCAATAGCATATGATACACACACACCTGCGCATGCACACAAGAATCACACTATGTTACTTTTTTACACAATTCGGTAAAAATTGGTGATTGGTGGTACTTAAGGAAGACAAGTTGTATTCCAGCCAGCCTCAAAGACATAACATTGCTTTAACCAGAATTCTTCCTCTGATGTTATACCGGTTTGATTCCACATTTGGGTCCGTTTTAGTAGATTACAAATCCCATGTGAGTGAATTTCAGATGTTCGAATGCAACAATAGCTGGAAGGATTATGTATCTGTTGGAAGATCAATCCTATAAAACATGGGAAAAACTAGCTAGGGAATCTGGTATTACTTAGCCCTCCGCTAATAATCATTGATATTATATCCCCTCATTTTTGGTCAGGAAAGTGACAGTAACAATGATGCTGAAAGTCATCCAGACAGATGCGATTCTTTTCCCTTCTTTTAGCAGTTTTTGTGTATTTTGCAAGTTGCAACATGTCATATCACAAGATAAAAACGGCCAGCACAAACAGATAGAAAGAATCATGCTGTGAAAAAACAACACCGAAGTACATAAACAAGAAAAAAGCTCCAGATGTTGGAAGTAAGACATATTGTAGAATAAACACATAGGGGCACGATTCCAATCAGAAGGTAACAGAGCATATCATAATGCAAGCATAAGAATCCATTGGTCCCAGGATACGTAAGCCGTTCATATAAGCTAAAGTAATGAGCTAACCAAATGCTTAACAAATTGTGAAGTGGTGAAACGAACCCACCTTCTAATCAGAATTTGTACTTTACTTGAAAGAAACCTCCTTTTTCCTAACGAACAAACATCGCAGATCACATCACATCACATCACACCAACTCCACAAAATTCTCCACTAAAGCTACTATGATGCAACCATATTCTCCGTTCGATTGCTGATATGATGTGGGTTAGCTAAAAGCCTAAAACTAAAAGACAAACAAAATTTCAGAAACAAATGCATTTGAGGGTATTACCGCCACATTATAGCTTGTTTGTAGAGAGTGATTCCTTCCAGTATATGACTAGGAGCAAAATCAGGAAACAAGAAATAACTAAAAATTTCATTGCTGATATAGCAAAGGATAGCTAAAGACAGGGGCGGATGGAAGGGGGTGCCCGGGCCCCTGCACAACCAAATATTCTCTTTAATTGTACTAGTTTTCACGTTAATTTAGAAAAATCCTACAAGATAAGCCCCTGCAAGTCCTTGGATAAAAAAAAAAAAATCTAACTAGTATATACATGTGGAGAAAACTCCTTATGATTCCAAGTTATCAACAATTTTTTAGTAGTGTGCACACAATAAAATGATGGCTATGTATATACACTCAAACTTACACCTACCAAGT
Source organism: Rhododendron vialii (assembly GCF_030253575.1). Lineage (NCBI taxonomy): Eukaryota > Viridiplantae > Streptophyta > Magnoliopsida > Ericales > Ericaceae > Rhododendron > Rhododendron vialii. Next base: position 1,547,349 of record NC_080560.1, read on the forward strand.
AGCAATATATAGACATGGAATACAATTTTTGTTATCAGTCTAGAAATACATGTGGTTCGGGCCCCGCTATGCATAACTACTGCGTCTTCCACTGGCTTAAGGACCTCTAAATTTTAGAAACAAACAAAATTGATCAAATTACTGCTGCTTTTACAGAATAACACTGTCCATTTTATAAACCAAAATTCAATTTTTGATAGACCTATCGATATCGATAATCGATGAAGCTGATTTTTTGTGAGGATATACTAGTGGATTCTACAAGAAGAACGATTCAGATTAAATGCACAGCGGGGCCCACAAATAGCAGTGGACCAGTGGTGTAAATGGTGGGTTTTCCACCTTAAGAATTTAATCTCCTCTCAATAGGAACCAAGTTTTCCATTCTCACTTATAACTGACGAAAATTTGGAACATAAATGAAATGAAATCTGAGCATCAGATTCGAAATAACTACGAGGGCAATAATTCCAGTAAGTAATACAGGACAAAATTAAGAAAAGGAGGAGTGATTTCAAAAGGACTCCTTTTTATTCTAACCAACCAAACAATGCCCTAAATAAAATGTGAGCATCAGATTCGAAATGATTAAGAGGGCAAGTTTTGCCACTAATTAATAGAGAACAAAATTAGGAAAAGGAGAGAACTGATTTGGGGAAAAAAAACTCCTTTTTTTTATTCTAAGCAACCAAACAAAGCCCTAAATAGAATCCGAGCATCCTATTCGAATCTGAAACTAAAGCTACTGAAATTCAAGTACACCACTGAAGATTCAAAATCGAAGAAATGAGAGAAAGACCTAACTGACCTTCATATTGGAGAGGAAAACAGGGGACTCGAGAAACGACGACGGGCTGAGACCTGGAGGAATGGTGATGCACGGGGATCTGGAGATCGGGAGCTTCGCCGGCGACATGAGCTTGTACCTCGCCGAGCTCGATCCGGCGCCGGACCATCCTCCGGCCTCGGAATTCGAGTCTACAACGTCGGACTGAGACTGGGAGTCGTCCATTGAGTTCAGAGAGAGAGAGAGGAGAGAGAGGAGAACAAGTACGGAGCAGTAGCTTCGATTTACGAAGAGAAATGGAGAGGGTAGTTTGGGAAATTTATTAGCTTACATCTCCGGTCCACATAGTCACATAATTCGAATGCGTAAGCATGAGTGAAAGAGTGGAAGTAATCACGAAAATTTGGAAGAGAAACAGCGCATAGCGAAAATTAAGAGCCGGAACGAAAATCACTATGAATTGGAGTATATGTTACTTTGGTCTGCTAATACTTTTTCCGTTCCATAATATTTATCCGGTCTAAAAAACGAGAACGGAGAGAAAGAAAGAGAGGAAGGGGGAGGTTGGGTTGACTTAAGGGAATGGATCTGGATGTGGTTTTGGGGATTTGTCATTTTCCTGAGTACAGTATGTATTTTTGGTTTGGTTTTGATTCTTTTGAAGACATGTGACCATTAAAAAGGAGTAATGTGGGCATAAAATTTGGGGTGCAGTTCCGTAGTTGTAAGATCTGATATGCCGAAAATTTACGTGCCAAAAGATTTTTTGGTCGTTTGAAATTAAAATTAAAAAAAATCACGCAATTTAACAGCCGTAAAATCTCTCAGCATGGAGGCATAGAGATTTTTGGAACAGAGGAAATCGGACCCGTTCGGATAGGTGGGACAATCAAACCAAAGTAGAAGTCGTCCCGTTGGATTGATTGAAGTGGTCATAGGAAATCTAGTCTGGTTTGGTTGCAACGTTCGGCTATAATTATAATTTCACCAACCAATATTTAGTAGGAATTATAATTTCACCAACCAATATTTAGTAGGAATAATAATCAGGGGCTGAGGTAGTTAACTACTATAGTCATATTCATAATACTATAAAATAGGAAAATATATTTTTAAAAAGAATAAAAATGAGAGTAATTTCTTGAGTCTGTTGGATCACTTCTTCATTTTAGATTGTAGCGTGCTATCAAAAAATTATATACAAAACAGGAAGATACAATTAGAGAAAAACGTTTAAAATTTTGAAATCTCTCTCACGTCATGTTTTTATAACATGCATCGATATACGTCACTATCCATTCATAATTCATACCGTTTTCTTCCTCTTTATCCGCAATACCCGTCATCACACATGAGAGTGTCATAAATTAAGCGTTGTACGCACAGTTTGAAAATAAGATTATTGTTGGGAGTGCCTTCTAGGCAGGGACAATTTATTAGTTTTGTATATTTTACAATAAGATTTAGATATGTTTAAGTAGTCATGCTATAATAGAATAATCTCTAAAATTGTAAGTAAAATTAATTTGGTCGTCATTCAAATAGCTCTGTCTTTTTGTAACACTAGAAAGTTGTTCGCGTGAAAAATGCGCAATCTAAGCTTGTTTAGTTATGAAAAAATAGTAATGTGGATTTTTCACGTAAAGATAACAATAACAATGGCTTATTAACATTTTTGGTCCTCAAAATATTGCTGTCCCATTTTAGTCCCCAATGCAAATATTGGAAAAATTGTACCAATGTAGTTCCCAATGTTGAACGCCGTTGACTCAAACCTTCAAAACGAGAGGCATCCAAGTCATTTTTCCACCCAAATCCCTTTGGACGCCCAGATCAGCTACCTGAATCGTTAAAAAAGTGGTGGTGGTAGCCGTTCAGGGGGTGTTAAGAAAAGGTGGTGGTGCGGGTGAGGGGGGGGGGGGGGGGGTTGGAGAGAGGGGGAAGCGAGGAGGTGAAGGAAAGAGATGAGCAGCATGCCACAGCAGCTCCGGCAGCAACAGTAACATGCGCAGTAGCTGCGGCGCGGCGGCGGCTGGTCGAAAGAGCAGAAAGAAAAAGGAGGGAATGGAGGGTGGAAAAGGGAGAGGATAGAAGAGGAAGAGGGAGGTAGAGGTGAGCAGTGGGCGGCCGACGGGCGGCCATGGCTTCTCCTTTTCGACGAAATAGCTCAATGCATTATATTAAAAACACAAGATTACAAGTTCAACAAAGCTGTCCTTATTTTCACATGGCTGCTCCTTTTTATTTTGTTTTGTTTCTATAATGACAATCAAAGAAGCACAAACACATTAACCAACCTCACGTATTCATGTCTGACACGACACGTGTCTAACAAGACTAAATACGTTATATGTGTCTAATTTTTCCTCTGTGCGTTTTCTACTTAGTACAGGCTGGGAACTCTCTCAGAACACGTTAATATAAGAACACATTTTAAAACTTGGCCAGAGTCAAAATTATTATATGTTCAGTACATAAACACTTAGAGCGTTAGGTAAAATACCTTGTGAATAGTATACAATTCTATTTTACCTTTTAACTTTTTCTTTCACAACTATATCAACCGTATCTATTTTACCTAACACCCAATAAAATAAACATTTTCACCTTTTTTTTTCTTTTATCATTTTTCCAGCAATAAAATCAAAGTGCAAGTTTTAAGTCCAAGCCAGATTCTTTATCTACTAGATCATCTGGTTCATGAATCTTGATGCTGGAGGGAGCAGGTGGAAATTTTAGAGGCGTCCTCTGGATTCAGATCACGAAACCAAAAAACCCACAAGTCTCTCTCTCTCTCTCTGAAACTACTGAAAAACCCACTAATCAAACCCACAAATTTAACCCATAAATCAAACCTCAAACCCACCAAGGACGTGGAGATCATGGATGTTTTGAGATTGTAGAGCTGTTCAACCCAAGTCTCCTCGACCAGCAGATGGAAGAGAGAAGGTGAAGAAGAAGAAGTGCCAAGCAGGAGCCCAAGAGAGAGAGAGAGAGAGAGAAACAATAGTATTTTACCGGATAACTTGTGAATAGGAGTTCGGTACTTGTAGCGAAGATTTTTGGTAGAGGTAAAATAGCTTCTTGTTTACCTAATCCGCTGCAGAATGATTTTCTATGTTTTGCTTAGTTACTTTACCGAAAATCTTTCTTTACCGATGCTGATATTGTTGCTCTTAAACGACAGCTTTTGATTTGTATCTTCCTAACGTTAATACTACTTTTGGTTTTTATCGTAATTTGATAAAAATATAGTTCTCTGAAGTTATATGACTTCCTAGATTCGTCAATAATACAAGAATATATTGTTTATTCAATGTATCCACAACATGTCCGTATCCTAATTTTTGAAAAAATACCGTATCCATGTGTCCGTGTCGTATCTGTGTCCCTTGTTCGTATCCGTGCTTCTTAGACACCAACCTAAAGCAGACTGACAATACAAAAGCGTATTTAAGGATCAAAGTGAAGAAGGCAATCCCAATTTCAATATTGAGAATGCTCATTGAATGAACAATTCGATAAGAGAGCTCGGATCGAATCGGTATTTCGATCCGAGCTCTTGGAATTGGAATAAGTTCAGCAGTGGATCACGAGATCTTGGTGATCTTCTCTATTGAATGAATGGGGAGTCTGCTTTAAAACCGTCCACCCTGCACCCACTCCCTGAGTCTGTTTTAAGAATTGGTGACTAACCCATTCAGCGACTTTGGCATTGGACGTTCCCAAAATAGGTACTCTAGGGTGCCTGCCATGCCATTCAACCAAAATCGAAGGTGTAGAGCCTCCATTTTCATATAACTAACTGTTTTTTTTCTTTTTTTCAATCTGCAAGTTCGATTCTCAAGGCAATATTTATACTAAACTTACCATAAATGACAACTTTAAGAAAAAATGGCAATCGGAATGAGCAATCAATCAAGATAAAGCCATTATAGCAAGAGGAACCAAAAGTCTCCCAAAATAGGTAATGGCTGCAGTCTTACCTTCTTTAAATACATAAACGAACAGATTATCCATTACCCATATGCGCACACATGACCATAACGCAGATTAAAAACCCGTATTGGAGAACACCTAACTTGCAACAAAAGTACAGAGAAAACTGGAAATTGATCTAGTATGAGTAAAGAACAGGATCGTTACTCAGTGGAAGGATAAGTCGTTTATAAAATTGGATCATGGAGGGACACTCAATGCCTTGCCTCATCACAGCATACAGATACCTTCTGAAAGATATCCAAATAATTTGCAGAAAAATGAGGCAAAAATGCAACAACAATACGCTATAGGCTAAATAAGATCAATCAGACAAATGAAAAAATACAGTAAAAGAAAAATCAGAGGCTTTTTGTGTGTAGAATCAGATCATTGATAAGATACCCTCACTGAAATCTGCTAAGATAATTTGACTTATCACCATAAGCCCCCTTGGATATTACTATGGGATGAACTGATTTTCCAGCAAAGGGTTTTTCAGAAATACCCCTACCTCCTATTAGATATAGAGCACCATTTTTTCATTTGAACGCGATACATTGTACTAAGATTCAATTAATAAGAATGAAATCTCAACCCTATAAGGAAAATCTCAGTAGATATAAAATCTCGACCCTAAAAGGAAATCTCATATAGTGTCCTTCATCAATTTGGGTTGTTATTTCATGAAGGAGTCTGGAGGGAACATCAAAAGGAAGAAAACACAGTAAACACTCCTCAATGCGAAAGGAATATATCATTCTTGATATGAAATCAGTACACATAAGAACAAGCAAGTAAGAAATTTATACAGCTCAATCGATGGAAGAAACTGCTCCCCTACATCACACAGCTTAGTAGATGGATTAATTAACAACACATAATAAAGCAAAAAATGAAACACATGCTCCTCTAATAATAACAGAAACAACCAACAATTGTTTTTGCAATGCATGTTTGGTATTCCACAGCAAAGGAGGGAATGTAAATTCGCAATATCCTTTTAACTGAAGCACAGTATTTAGTTTCAGAAGTTAACTAAACACCACCAGCCATCTAGGCAGTGGTTTCTACAAGTGATCTTGAGATTGCAGAAAAATCATAACAATTTTTGTCGAGTACGTGCTTCCCAATGGTTTCCTGAACATCCGACCTGTGTCCGTTGAACTGGGGACTTCCATACCCGACTCTTCTTCGGCTATGGTTGTCCAATATGGGAGTGCTAATAAGGCCCATTGGCTGCGTATACGTCTCACATGAGGATGAATACAGTGAAGAATCAAAGAATGCATGAGATATTCAAACGACAGACAATCGTAATAAGAAAAAACTGCGGGAGGCAAGTATAAGCTCCAATGAAACTGGCCATTTAGTTCAGCAGCCCATAGGCTACAACAGAAAATAACCAAATTGTTCCTGAGCCCAATTTCAGGCTTCCAGGCAATATCAAAGATTCCCATGACAAACCTTCAAGATAAGAACTGAACCGGTAAGAAACCAACCAGCAAAACCCTTCTTTTTTCCTTGTGCAGTTAGATTTACAAGCACAAAAAAAATAAAAATAAACCAAACCGAGTCTTAAGTCCCAATCACTTGAGGTCGGCTACATGAATCTTTTTCCTCTATTGAGCTCTGTCAAGGGCCACTTGTTCACACAAATATACTATACTCATATCGTTGCGCACCACAGCATCTAATGTCAATTTAGGTCTACCCCTCCCCGTAGCATTGCTACCCAAAGCTATCCTATCTGCTCTCTTAACTACTGCATCTCCTCGTCTACGGTAGACATGCCCAAACCATCTTAGCCTATTTTCCATCAACTTCTCTTCTATGGGTGCTACACCTACCATCTCACAAACTATCTCACGAACTGTTTCATTTTTAATCCTGTCTCTTCTAGTCTTACCACACATCCACCTCAACATTCTCATTTCTGCTACACTCATCTTGTTCACCTGTTGTTTCTTAATAAGCCAACATTCTATCCCGTAAAGCATCGCTGGTCTGATGGCAGTTCCATAGAATTTTCCCTTCAATTTTATGGGTACCCTCTTGTCACACAGTACACCAGTAGCGCTCCTCCACTTGAGCCACTCCACTTGAATCCTATGGGTCACATCATCGGCAATCCCTCCATCTCTACTAATGATTGAGCCTAAAAAGTCTGGGTTTATTCATAACCACTTTAGTTTAATTTCCCATTCAGGAAAGGACCCTGAAAAGGAGGGAACCGTTACTTAGGAGATGCAGAGCATAACCTCAACATAAAACCCTTGCAAAAATGAACTAGATACATAAACCTCCGAGAAAGAAAATGCTCCGTTGATATCCTGGAGATCGAACAAAACGAAAAGGTTCCTTCCATTGTGGTTCCATCCCTAAAAGCCCTTAAATTAAATGATCTCAAACAAAACAATTCACAAGTGATGTCAAAACATCTTAACCAATATAGTTTTATAGTGAGGAGAAGTGTGACACAAAACAGCCACCGCTTCAATACACTTCAACAAATATCAGATACACCAAACCTAGTGGTGCTAGAATCTTGGTGATTAAAAAGAAAAATATGCTTTCCAATACCTAGTGCTGCATAGTGAGACAAATGCTACGACGTTGTCGAATATTTACACCATCATAAAAGCCCGAATAGTACAAAGACCTACTGAGGGTAATAAGACGGATGGTGTTGATGGGGGAAGCCATACCTACCATAAGCAACTGGCCTATCAAAGTAAACAGCCGGCATGTGTGATTCTGAAGGGGGTGCATACTGCTGTGTAGGCATTAAGTTTCCAGGGAAACCTAAAGCAGGATGATCTGGCAACAAACCTGCTGGATGTAACTGAGACTGCTGAAATGCAGGACTGGCTGATGTGGTAGCAGCATTACTGTTTGGAATTGATGCCAGACCATTTGGGGCAGTAGTTCGAGAACGCTTGTTTCCACTCAGCCTCTGTGGGTTGGACTGCTGCTGAGGCTTGGAAGCAGAACCTGATGAAAATCGTTCCCTCTCTAGCTCTGTGATGCGTCTTGCTAGGTTCTCCTTCAGATACTCAGATTCAAGCTTGTGAACCTGAATGATTTCAATTGCAGATTTTAATGCACCGACTTCTTTGGTTCTGGCCTCCTCCTGCCGAACAAAATCAACAAATATCACACTTGTGCCTTAAACAACTATTTTAAAAACAGTCTTGCTAACATGTGCCCTCATTACCAGAGAGTCAAAAGAATAGCATCCGTCCTCGCAAATTTTGACAGCAAGCTTCTTGGAAGACTCCACATATTCATTCAAGACGAGAACGGGTGGGAACTTTTCTGTAAGCTCAAACTCAAAAATAAATTTGATCGCCTCAAGTTGTTTGCCCCTACTAATGAGTTTTGTAATAAGATCTGCAACAAATAAATAACGTGGGTGAGTTGGCTTGAGCAAATATCGTATAGAAGCCATTGAACTATTGGATTTCAGAAAGTAATGACACTACGGTTTGAAGAACAAATCCCACTTTCCTTGGATGCTAAATGGTGCTTTTATTTGTTTATGCACCAATTTTGAACAAATTATGTCATGACATTAACAAAACAAGAAACTAAGGCATGAGTTTAAGCTTACTGCCCTGAAGGTTGTTGAATGCTGAAATTGCACCAATCGCATAGTTTTACAAAGACTCGAGGCCACAAATATCCAACGAGCATAAGGTTATGCAACCTAGTTTATAACGAGTGCTAATGAAAGATGTCTGCAACGTGCCAAGGGGATAAATTCATTTATTAAAGGGCTATCTTAAGGTGATATTGCAAGATGTTGCCAAAGAGTGAAATGACAACTAGAGAATTCTAGGAAGTCAACACAGATCTTTTGGTGAGGTGTCTAGAATTCAAAGCGGATTAAGTCAGACCGGTTACTAAAAACTGGATATCTTTCAACCCAGTTCACCAGGCAGGGTTCTGTATAAGGGTATCGTGGCCTCTAGGGTTTTCTTAAGAGAGTTACTGGACATGGCCAGCTCATTCCATCATCATATTTCATAGTGAGATTCTATTAGTTAATGAGGCTTAAACTGAACCACGCAAACCCTTGCGTTCTTCGAGTGATTGCTCTCTTTTCTGCTCTCAATTTCTGGTTCCACCAAAACAAAACTAATGTCACTTGATACACATAAAGCCCTTTCAACATAGTTGACAAGGAATGAGCAGAGGAAGCCATAGGACAAACAGAAACCTAATCAACATGCATTGACCAACTACAACAAGACATTGTCACGATAACTAAATGCATGTCAAACGAAGGCCACATAAGCTTTTTGTTAATATCGAAAAGTAAATATACACATGGGAGAATAATAATGGGGCAATAAATCAAGAGAGTCTTGTCCAAAAGCCTCCAAAGCCTAGCTTTGATACCATGTTAAAGCATCCAACTCAAAACCAATTGACAATAAGTGGAGAGGCCGCCCAGACTCTATACTAGTTTTGGAGGTTAAAATAAACCAAAGTGGGACAAGAATATCCAATCTATTTTCTTACTCCTCTCTTCAAAAAATAAAAATAAAAATTCTTACTCCTAGATGAATCATGCATTGTACCATATCTAAGGTAGTCTTTGCTTTTAATGCACCAAGTAGAGTATAGGATTAACTAATTAACTACAATGAATCCTACCCTGTTCAACTCAAAAGGATACTATCTTCGACTTGCAAAGAGCTCAATATCCTCGCCTTCAATGAAGAACTAATGGTTGACAGTCCCTATCATTTTCCACAGCCAAGTCTAAGACACTATGTATCTGCTGAAAATAACTAATCAAACATTATCACGATTTACCACAAGTAGGCAGTGTTAGGAACAAAGCTGGAACAGCTGCAATAGAATGAGCATCTATTGGACTGCTCATCCTGGTGTGTGGTTCCACTAAATATCACCGAACATACCTTACAAAAGTATCACCATTTCCAATTCAGGTGAGAGGGCTATTCCGTTGGATGACCATTAATTTCACATTATCAATCCAGCAAACCAATAACTATACAGTTATGATTTGAATGCTGAATAATAGGTGTATATAAAAAGTGTAACAAACATGGAGAGAGAAACTCAAGATCCTCACCAGATATCCTATCCCTGAAACCAAGCACCCGACATAATTGAGTAGCCTGTTCATACTTTGCCACAACAACAGCGATATCAACAAGATCCTCCATACTAAACACATCCACCAAACCAAATGCCCCCACAAGATTAAGAAACCCAAATGCCTCCAGAGGATTCTCACCATCAACATTCACCTTCCCTCTCCACTCCACTGCCAATTTCTTTGCCCTCCCCTTCACTTCGGCGCTAATTTCCAGCTTCAACCCCGTCAACTCCTCCAATAAAGCCACGCAGATTATCCTCACAACACGAAGTACCTTATCCTTATTACCCTTTGAATTCGGTGAGTAAAAACCCTCCATCCCGTCCAAAACCATCCCCGCGGCGTCTGGTGCGTGACGTAGGGCATTACGCAGCGGGTGCGGCAACTTAATCCTAATAGCGGTCTGCTCCCTATACTGCTCGGCTATGTAATTCCTCAAACCTAACCCGTCCATCTTTTCACAAAAGGATTTCATCTCGGCTTGGGCAGTAGGTTTAATGTTTGGAACATATGCCAGACCACTAGTTTGAAAACGCTTGCTTCCACTTAGCTTCTGTGGTTTTGACTTCTGCTGAGGCTTGGAAAGAGAAGCTGATGCAAATTGTTTCTTCTCTAGCTTCTCAATGCGCTTTACAAGGTTGTATTTTGGATACTCGGATTCAAGATTGTAAGCATTAATGACTTTGATTGCATATTTCAATGCACTGATTTCTTCGTTTCTGGCCTTATTCTGCCAAACAGAGGCAAAAAGTATCACGCATGTTCCTTCAAACAGTTACTTTAGTAATTGTAAAGCAAGAGGCAACATTACCAGAGATTGAAGAGAAAAGTGTCCATCCTGGCGAATTTTCGCAGCAAGCCTTTTGGACTCCACCACACAGTCTTTCAAGACGGGCACTGGTGGGAACTTATCAGTAAGCTCAAATTCATAAATAATCTTGAACGCCAGATGTGGTTGGCCCTTAGTAATAAGTTTCAAAACAAGATCTGCAACAATTCCAAATAATGTGAGTGAGTTGGCTTTAGCTAATGATGTACAAGACAAACTCTTACCTACTTCTGAACAAAGTTCGCAGAAATCAGGTCACAACATTGTTTTTGTGAGTGGGTGGAATAACCAACTACACATACTAGCTAAACAATAAAGAAAGGGAATGACGAAATGAACTTAAACAAGTTTTCTGGCCATGAAGGTTGTTGAATGCTGATATAGAATCCCAGGTTAAAGCGGAATAAACTACTACACATAGGCCAGAGGCAGACACAATGGGCCACCCGGCCCTCAAACTTCGGTATTTTCTTACTACGCCAAGATAGCTTTTGGTAATAACAAAAGGTTTATTAATCATTCTGTCCCCTTCAATACGTAACAATTTTAAATTCGTCCCTTCTAATTTTGAATCATTTGACCATAAATTCCCGTAAATCTACATACTTTCATCTTGGGCCCCCTTTAAATCTTGTGTGTGCCACTGTACACCACCCTACTGTTCTTTTTGTGTTTGCTTTGGCTCAAGATTTTGGGTTCAGTCACACCAGATCTAACGTCAGTTGCACAAGACAAGCCCTTTAAGCATGGTGAAGGAGGACTGTGCAGAGGAGATTGCTATACTGATAGAAACGAAACCAACATGCATTAACCAGCCACAACCAACACTTTTCGCCATGATCAAACATCTGTCAAAGGCTTCACGAGCATTTCATAGCTATCAACCTTAAGCATACATTCATATGAGAAGCTAATTTGTTTAATCAATCTACTTACTCCATATTGTTGGATAGCTTGATATGCATTGTTGGGCCCATTTCCTAGACGCTTAAGCTTTTGGGACTACCAGTAACTTAACATGGTATCAAAGCTCAAGTTGCAAGAGGTCTTGGATTCAAGCCTCTCTGTTTGCATTCCGTCCCCATTTGCATTCTACTTATCCCTTTCATATTCTGCTTACCATATCTCTATAAATTTGCATCTCCACATGCAAGCCAGGTTGCACGTGAGGGAGGGTGTTTGATAGCTTCATATGCATTGTTGGGCCCATTTTCTAACAACTTAAGCTTTTGGAACTACTGGTACCTTAACACATACAAGAATCAAGCACTCTATCATACCTACAGTAGTAGTCTTGCATTTTAGTGCACCTAGTCAGGTAATGAAATTACGAAATCAATAACAACTCCTCCGAAATAAATAACGAATATGTTATCAACTTGCAAAGAGATATGTATCCAGTATCCACCCATTCAATGACGAACTACCACTTGACAACTAAATACAATAAGGCAACTCTGAGACATGACATAGAACTTACAAATAACTAAACACTCCTACAAGACAACTAAACAAAAGCAGGCAGTGTTGTATGGAATGCTCCTCACAAAGTTTGGTTCACCTAAAACTGCCAGAATGTGCATTACATTCCATTCGGAGGCCAATGAATGACTTATTCATTCCTTCCCAAAAACATTTCAGAAAACCAAACACTAGCGCAATACCAACTAACATGTGTATCTAAGGGGTGTAAATAGTGTCCGGGGCAATAGGCCCAACAGTCATATAAAAATCTCTAGTTCGGGCAGATGGAGCATCATTGACACCCTATCAATAAACTACACTAGCAATAATCTAACATTCTTCCCAAAAAATGGCAGAATGTGCATTGCATTCCATTCCGGGGCCAATGAATGACTATTTCAGTCCTTTAAACACTAGCGCAATCCCACATAATATATTTGTATCTAAGGGGTGTGCATAATGACCAAGGAAGTTAGCCCCCTGCCCTACTACTGATCTAAACCCTAAAATTCTTCCAAACAAATTGTTGTAAACACAGATAAAATTGACAGGGAAACTCGATACACTGACCAGACATCCTCTCGCCAAAACCAAGCACCCGAAACAACTCAGCAGCTCGCCTGTAAAACGCAGCACGGGCAGCGAAATCAACAAGATCCTCCCAACCAAACCCAACACCACCAACCAAATCAAAAGCCGCCACGAGATTCAAAAACGCAAATGCCTCCATTGGCTTCGCGCCCTCGGCACTCCCCCCCACCTTCCCTCTCCACTCCGCCGCCAATTTCTCTGCCCTCTCCCTCAGTTCCCCCCGAATCTCCGGCTTCAACTTCGTCAACACCTCCAACAAAACCACACAGCTGCTCCTCCAATAAAACCCGTCCATCGCGTCCAAGACCATAGCCGCCGCGTCCAGCGCATGCCCTAACAACGCTCCGGCCAGCTCGGCCCTGTGCTCGCTCACCCGCGAGTAGTTCTCGGCCACGTAGTCCCTCAAGCCCGGCCCGTCCATCTTCTCGCACAGGAACTTCAGCTCGGGTCCCACGTACACCGTATCAGACCCATGTGTCGAGGAGTCTTTTAGCACAATTGCAGATGAGGATCGGCCTGGGTTTGGGAGCGGCTTGTTGGGTGGACCCGTCTGGGTTTGAACTGGGATTGGTTTGGATAACTGCAATTGAGGTCGAATTGGGTTTGCTGCGGATGGCTGCAATATGGGTTGAATTGGGACCGGTTCGTATGGCTGCAATTGGGATTGAATTGGGTTTGCTTTGGGTGGCTCCAATTGGGATTGAATTGGGTTTGCTTTGGGTGGCTCCAATTGGGGTTGAATTGGGTTTGGTTCGGATGGGTGACATTGCGGTTGCATTGGGGTTTGTTTGCATGGATGAGATTGGGCTTGTTCTGGGGTTTGTTGTTGGGATTGGTGTTGGTTTTGGAGGAGGTAGAATTGGGAGAGGAGGGAGGAGTGGAGGGAGGAGAAGTGGGAGTCGAGGTCGGGCCAGGTGAGGGCGTTTAAGGCGGGGGAGGACAGAGAAGTGGAGGGGTGGTGGTGGGATTGGAGGTTTTCGTAGGCTTTGCGGAGGTTTTCTTTCTTGGAGTCGACGAGTTCGAGGGCTGCGGAGACTGTTTTCAGTGTTGTCTCCATGTCCTCCATTCTGGGAATGGGGTTTGGAGAAAACGAATCGGATGAAAACCTCGACTTACAGTTACAGGGGGAGAGAGAGAGAGACGGGCGCTGGAGTTCACCGACAAGGACGGCCGGGCAATTTTTCCCGCGCCAATATGCTACCAGAGGGAGGGTCTGGGAGCAGTGATAGGAGTAAGGGCTCCGTTCCGGACACCTTCTTAAAAATAAAAATAAATACTTATTTTGTCACTTTTCATTCAAAAATAAAAAGGGTCATTTCATAAAATTCAAATAAAAAGTACCTTTCACATTTTCAGACTCAAAAATAATATAAATGAAAAAAAAATTCAATTTTTTTTGCACCGTATTAAATATCTCAATGAGATCTATCAAACAAGATCCATAGTGATAGGAAAATTATTTGCGTAAACACATGATTTTTGAGCTTGAAATTGCCTTGTACAAAAAATAAGACTGTTGATATGATAATGGGCGCCGGCGGAGGGAAATCGTACGGCGGCCGCGCCGGGCAGGCTCCGGCCACCGAACGGCCGATCCGAGCCGTCCAAAAATTCTAAAAACAAAAAATCGAGGGGGCTTACGCGGGAATCAATAGCATCTGAGGTGTGTAGGGTGCTTGATCCGAGCACCCATTTTCCGTGTATATATGATCAAGCACCTTACACCAAAAAGGAGTGCTCGAATTAAGCACCCTACACACCTCGGATGCCGTTGATTCCCGCTTTAGCCCCGTCGTTTTTTTTTTTTTTAGAATTTTTGGACTACTCGGATCGGCCGTTCGGTGGCCGGAGAAGGCCCAGCACAGCCGCCAGTACGATTTCCCTCCCCGGCCGGTCGGAACCTATATAAATTCTTCCAAAATAAATACCATCATTCTTATTTATTTTTAAGAACAAGCCTTCTTATTACAAAAAAAAAAAATTCTTATTGTGTTTCCGGGCTCTAAGAAGAAAAAATTGCACAGAGTCCGTAACTTTTACTGTTTAGATCCCCAGGAGTTTGCGAATTTTGCTATGGGTACTACACTTTTTTGCACCGAAGAGGTACAATACCGAGGTGGAAGGGGGCCCACACCCAAAACAGAAATGCTACACACACATACAATCTGTGCACAGATTTTGTTGTGGGGCCCACCACGGATCTCACACAAATTATCCGAGCCGTTCATTAAATGTAAAATATTTTTTCAAGGGTCCCCGTAAAAAATAAGCTCAATCCGATACCTATAGATGCTCGATCCAATCGTATAACTTTTCATTATCCGAAAATCTGAATGAAAAGTTAGATGGTTGGATGAAGCACCTATGGGTATTGGATTGAGCTTATTTTTACGGAGACCCTTGAAAAAATGTTTTACATTTAATGAACGGCTTGGATGATTTGTGTGAGACCCGTGGTGGACCCCATAACAAAATTTGTGCACAATCTGTGCACAAAAATCTGTACGGTAGCAGGGCTCCACCCAAAATTTTAAAATGGATGCAAAACACAACGCGGGAGAAAAAGAAATCCGGTTTTTTCCCAAATCCTAATATGAAACCCACCCCAACCCAAACACCATTGACGCCGACCAACCCCCTAAAATGCCATTAACACTGGCTATGGACATTTTCCATCTCTCTCCCGAACACCCGTTCTGTCTTCCACAGCCTCCCTTTCCTCAAACCAAACTTCTACCTCCTGGTTCTCTCCGTCTTAACACCATTTCCAGAGATTTAACCATGCATCAACTATTTCTCCAACATTCAACAGATATGAAGCCAAAATCCCTCAATTAAAGCTATAGAATTTTCATAGTTCTGAGAATAATTGCCGCTTGAACTTATTCTTGCACTCTATGGTTGGGTTAACTTATTGAACTGAGGTATGTAATGCCAAAAAAAAAAAAAAAAAACTGAAAAACAAATCATAAAAATTCACAAAAAAATTAGAAACATATGGAGAGAGAGTTTGGATTTTACAGAGCAAAAAATTTGAGATCTTGGGTTTCCATTTCAAGATCTAACCCACCAAGCCACCACCACCTCCTCCCCTCCACAGCCACAACTTTCCACTCCGGTTAGTCGCATTCTCCCCCTTACACGGCATAGCGACGCTCCCCAAAAACCCATTCGACAGCCTCCACGAATCTACCTCAACAGCTCCCAACCTCTCTTTAACCGCCCCTTTTTCGCATACCAAACCTTATCGCAGAGAGAGAGAGATGAACTTACAAGTGAGATTTGGGGAAAAATTGGGTTTGGAGGCCCCGTCGGCGTTAATGGCATTTTGGGGATTTGTTGGCGTCAATGGCGTTTGGGTTGGGGTTGGGTTTTTTTTTTTCCCTCCCTATTGTGTTTTGCCTCCATTTTGAAAATTTTGGGTGGGGCCCACTCCCACCTCTGTGTTATACATCTTTGGCGTGTTTGATTGCAGATTTCGTTTTAGAGGGATTCGTAATGAGGTGGGATTATGATTGGGATTGAGAATGAGGTGGGATTATTAATGAGAGGATAAATCATTTATTCATGTTTGCTTTGCACATGATTAGGATTGGGATTGGAATTGAGAATGAGGTGGGATTGTAAATAACATGTTTGTTTGGGCTAAGATTAGGATTGGGATTGAAATTTTAAACTGATTTTGCTCAATCCCATGGGGATGGGATTCGTAATAACACTCCCCCATGGGTTGACTAATCCCATCAAATGGGTGGATTGGTATTCCCATGGGATAAAAATCCAACCAAACACACTTCTTGAACTACACTTCACTTTCGGAGTCCCATCCCAAGCCCCAATCCGGCTATCAAACACGCCCCTTCTGTACAAAAAAGTGTAGTAGCAAACCTTTTTGGTTTTCAATTCATTACAGAAAGAGCTGTGCTACGTGCACAGAATGCTGTGCACAGCAGCCTTTTTCTCCCGCCTCGGATCGCACAAAGATGATCGGAGCCGTTCATTTTGTCCTAAATTCTAAAGTGATTTTGGGTGTTTTGTTAACGCCTCAAACGATATCGAACGAAGCTCATTTTTTACAGAGATCTTAAACGATATATTTTGAACAAAATGAGTGGCTCCGATTATCTTTGTGCGAACCGAGGCGGGAGAAAAAGGCTGCTATGCACAACTTGCTGTGCACGAATCATTTCTGTTACAGAAATGCTACACACACAGCATTTGTGCACAGATTTTGTGCACAGATTTGTTGTGGGGCCCACTACGGGTTCCACATAAATAATTCGAGCCGTTCATTAAATGTAAAATATTTTTTCAAGGGCCTCCGCAAAAAATCAACTCAATCCGATACTTACAGATGCTCGATTCAATCATTTAACTTTTCATTCGAATTTTAGGATAATGAAAAGTTAGATGATTAAATCAAGCACTTATAGGTATCGGATTGAGCTGATTTTTTGCGGAGACCCTTGAAAAAATGTTTTACATTTAATGAACGGCTTGGATTATTTGTATCGGACCCGTAGTGGGCCCCACAACAAATCTGTGCACAAATGTTGTGTGTGTAGCATTACTGTTTCAATTATCCAAGCGATAAGTCTGTTGACACAGACTTGTTGTACACAGGTCCCGCATAGATTTTTGTATGGAGCCCAGTACGGGTTTCACATAAACAATTCGAGTCATTCATTAAATGTAAAACATTTTTTCAAGTACCTTGCGAAAAATTAGCTCAATCCGATACTTATAGGTACTTGATCCAATCATTTAACATTTCATTATTCTGAAAATCGAATAAATAGTTTGATGATTGGATCGAGCATCTATACATATCGGATTGAACTGATTTTCCCAAGGGCCCTTGGAAAAATGTTTTACATGTAAGGAACAAGTTGGATTGTTTGTGTGAGACCTATAGTGAGACCCACACAAAAATTTGTGTAAAATCTGTTACCTATTTATCTGTGTGTATAGCACAGTTCTTATTCAAATGAGTCCATGTAAAGTGTCGAAAATACCGTTTGACATGACGTCTATGGACAGATCCGGACACAAATGTGTTATGGAGTAGTATTTTTCAGATGTTGGTGGAACTCGTATTTAGTATGCGAGGCCCACATGCGTCGAACCGTTCCAGATCAATTTGTGTACAGATCTAAACCAAATCAAACTAAGCATTGTGTCCCAATTAATTATGGTCGGTTACATAAATTATACTTATTTTTCCATTGAGATCAGGGCTACTTGTTCACTTAGGTGGAATAAGCTTACGTCCTTCTCTGTGTCACAACATCTAAATCAGTTCGGTCTTTCTCTTTTCTCAACCCCATTATCCACTATTATCGTATCATTGTTCTTGTTTACTGCATCAGCAGCTCTACGGTAAATTTATTCACACCACACACATCTATTTTCTCTCAATTTATCTTGTATAAATACAACTCTTATCATCTTACGAATAGTTTTATTTGTAATCCTATAAAAGAAAATCTTTGTCCGTGCCACTGCTCAATAAATCCATCACGAGACTCAACGGAAAGATCTAGTTCGAAAAAATACTAATAGTACTAGAGAGGAGTGGGCTCATAATTTTTTCCCCTGCGCATTAGCACCCGCCGAAAGGGGCATGATTTTTGCATTCCCATGTTGATCCTCTTGCACATCTTTTCTTGATTTTTATCCAGGGCAGGGCCAACCCGATAGAACTTCCCACTTCGTATACGAGCTTATGAAGGGGAATGCAACCCGATACACCCACATTCATAAGCCCGTATATGATAATTTATCGAATGGGCTTTTTCTTTTCGCAGGCTAAACAGGTCGTGGCTTCCTTAAATAAGTCAAAACTCTGTTCAACGGGCTTGGTCCAGGCAGGCTATTGGACTTATCATTAGAAAAAAGGAATTTACGACTCTTCGCCTACTTGACCCCGTTTCAGTACATTTTTTAAAAAAATACGTACCAATTTGACATTTTCAAATTGAAAAATAATGCAAACAAAAAAGAATTTTAATTTTTTTTTTGCACCGTATAAAAGATCTCATCGAGATTTTTCAAACAAGATTCATATTGGAGTACTTTTTTTTTATATTTCAGTAAGCCTATTATTTTTTGGGAAAATGATGGCCAATGACGTGTTTTGATAATTAATACTCGTCAAGGACAAACTAAGAACATTTGTTAATGCTAAAAATATCCTTAGCGGGTATTAAATATCAAAACAAGTCCTTGGCCGTCATTTTTTCTTATTTTTTAGCTTGAAATTATCTTCTTAAAAAATACTAAAAAACTTATTTTCCGTTCTGGAACAGGACGTCGGGACTGTTCTTCCTACTTAATTAAATATGAGAACAAACAAGATTTAAATAAACAAATAACATAAAAAAGTTGACATATTATTCATGACACTTTGCCAATCGAAACTTAAGAATAATATTTTGCTTGCTCAAATTACACGGAATTATAAATTGTTGGTTAAAGAACGGGGCGGTGAATGCATCGCTATAAAATATGTACATCAACACGGTTGCCTTATACTCCATTTCACTAGGAGACATTTTGATAGCAAGTATAAAAAGACTTTTTTGAATTTTTTTATCTTCTCGTTTTTTACTTTTTCAAAGTTCTTTTGTAAAAAATAGAGGGAAAAAGATATTCGGGGACTCGCAAAAATATAATAAGATTTTGTTATTTATCTTGGTTAGCTAAAAATGTGGTAGACTAGGAGAGAAAGAATTAAGAATCCCAACTAGGCCTGTCAATTAATTGGGTTCAATCTCGATCTAATCCGAGACAATCTTCATCCATATCTTATTATCGGGAATCTGTCAATTATATTTCACTAGGAGATATTTTGATAACACGTATAAAAAGACTTTTTGAATTTTTTATCTTCTCATTTTTGTTTTTTAACTTTTTTAAAGTTTTTTTTGTCAAAGATAGAGGGTAATAAAATATTTGGGACACGCTAAAATATAACAAGGTTTTGTTATTTATCTTGGTTAACTAAAAATGTAGTAGACTTGAAGAGTATGAATCAAGAGTCCCAACTAGGTCTGTCAATTAATCGGGTTCAATCCTGAATCATTCTGTGACAATCTTCATCCATATCGTATTATCAAAAATTGTTTGATATGCATCCAATAGTTCTGAATACTAGTGGGTTGGATTCAAGGATATCCAGTCTAAGGCCCCATTCCGGAACGAGAAAAAAGTCTTTATTTTTTAAGAATGCAATTTTAAGCTCAAAAATTATGGGTTTATTAAAATCTTAAAATATGCAATATGGATCTTGTTTGAAAGATCTCATCTAGATCTTTTATACGATGCAAAAAAAATTAAAAAATTATTTTTTATTTATATTATTTTTTAGTTTGAAAATATAAAATAAGTTGATTATTTTTTAAGAAGGTTTCTGGAACGGAGCCTAAATACCTAACCCATTTACGAATTCTATTCGATAATTTCACTTTTGGTTATTCGACTGTTATATATTTAGATGTTATTCTAAGTTTTTTTTTTTTCTTTTTTCACACGGTATACATCAGCAGAGGTTAGGGAGAATTAGTAAGTTAGTCTTCAAAAGGATCTAGAGTTGTCCATAGCCTTGAACCTCAATCGCCTCATGGGGCTCACACCCAAGCCTTTACTAAGGAAGGCGGTGGGTGATGCCAACTGAGCTAAGAGCTCGTTGGCTTATTCTGAGACTTAAATTGGTTGGTACATTTTCGGCCTTGATTATGTGCATAATTTTTGAATAGGCTAAATGAACCTGATCGAATTATCGTATTCAATATGCGACTACTCGGATTCATATTGACGTAACTCAATCTTCGAAAGTTGAATTCGGATTGAATTCAAATTTGTGAAAGTTGTATTCGGATCAAATTCAAATTCCAATCCGATTCATATTAAATCCAATCCAGTCTATTGACAAGCCTAACCTCAACGTTTCCATTATACAATCCTTATCTAATCCAAAATTAACTTAAAGAAAACCGACAAGCCATTAACCGCAAGTTCCCAACAGCCAATCACAGCACAGGATCAGCTAACCACGAGTCAAACCAGCCCTAACTCGACCCCTATATAAACCCCGTCTCCCCACCGTTTGAGCCTTTCCTATTCGCGTGAAAAAAGGTTGCCACTTTTTGCAGAGCTCGGAAACACTGCGGTCGCAACAAGGCGTCGATCCACAGCTTCGTCTTCTGTGGTAAGCTCTCGTCTCTGTTCTGCTTCGAATCGCTGTTTTTAGTTGGTAAATTAGTACGTACTTGTTTCGATCTCGATATGCTCATCGTCTTTATTCGAATCGATTTGCCTCAAACGAGCGTTTTTTTCCCGTTCCTCGAAGCTTTCTAGAGAGAGAGAGAGATTTTATGATACGATCAGTGTGAAACGCAGAATATTTGTTTGTAGTAAATCTCAGTGGTGAAGTATTTTTAGTTGTTGGAGAGAAAAGATCTGTTATTTTAGTCGTCTTACAAATTTGTTTTATGAACGAAAAGTGATGTATTGTAACGTTGTAGTGGCGTTTTTTCAGTGATTTTTAGGGCTTTAACCTTGCGACCTTATCAGTTTTTCCAGAATACTCTGACGGATATTCGTTCAGAATCTAACCAAATACCAAAACGATTTAATGTAATCCTCGAAAATTGTTTCGGGAAAATAGTACGTCCGATGTAGAACAATCAGTATTTATATTTTAACAAATATTAGTGGTAGAAACCTTTTTCTGTGAACAACAACCGATGTGTTTCGAAAAACTGGAAAAGCAGCAATTTTATATACTCTCTCTTGAATAGTTTGTTGGATCTGTGTTTATTCCATTGGTTTTGTTGTTGATATCACTTTAATCATGCTCGAAGGAAGATGCCTAGCATGAACTCCGATCCAGACGACTCGGAACCGTTTGTCGAGGTGGATCCCACCGGCAGATACGGCCGGTACAACGAGCTTCTCGGTTGTGGGGCAGTGAAAAAGGTATACAGAGCCTTTGACCAGGAAGAAGGTATAGAGGTGGCTTGGAACCAGGTCAAGCTTCGCTATTTCTGCGATGACCAATCCACAATCGACCGGCTAAACTCGGAGGTTCGGTTGCTAAGGACTCTGAAGAACAAGAACATCATTGCTCTGTACCATGTGTGGAGGGACCAAGGGAAAAACACTTTGAATTTCATTACTGAAGTTTGCACCTCTGGTAATCTGAGGGATTACAGGAAGAAGCACAAGCATGTTTCCATGAAGGCTTTGAAGAAGTGGTCCAAGCAGATTCTCAAGGGCTTGAATTATTTGCACACCCATGAGCCGTGTATTATTCACCGGGATCTGAATTGTAGTAACGTGTTCATCAATGGCAACGTCGGTCAGGTAACTGCTTTTTCCTGCTGAAATTGCCGCTTGTTTTTCCATATCAATAAATCATGTTTGGTTTATGAGAAAATTGATGGCTATGTGTTTGGGTATTAGATGTGAAATATCTAAATAAGAATTTATTTGCTGTGGCTTTGTCTTTTGAGAATTGAAGTTTACTTCTTTGGTTGAAATCTCCCTGTATTTGATATTTGGTGCTTATTTCTTCACCTTGCTCTTGCTTGTCTCCAATTACTAGCCATGTTTGGTTGCTTGGAGAGGAAATAGGAAGATGTTTGATTCACATAAACAGTTAATATACCTTGGGTGGTTGATATGGGCGATTCTCCAGGTTTCTGAAAATTGATGTTTTCGCCCTTCTGTCAAATTCACCAAGTTTCATTTAATGGAAAAGGATTGAGTAGTAGTAGATAGTAATCGAGCGTTTAAACTGTCCAGTCAATGATGAATGCGTGAAATTTCCTCGTGATTGCTTACTGAGAAACAGCGAAGATTTGTTTTGGATTCGTTTGAGGAACAGTTTAGTCAACTTAATTAGCTGGTAAATAAATCTTATTTGTCTTGGTCGTTAGATGTGTAATTTCTTTTCTCAATTTGTTTGTGTATTGCTTTGACCTTCTAGAAATGGTGGTTTGTTGTTGTCAGATTCCCCTGCCTACCTGTTTGGATTGAACAGTTAATTGATAAAATTCTCTGTTCTTTTCCAATAGGTGAAAATTGGTGATTTTGGTCTGGCCGCAACAGTAGGCAAGAACCACTCTGCGCATTCAATACTTGGAACGCCAGAATTCATGGCGCCGGAGCTGTACGAGGAGAACTACACCGAGTTAATCGACATATACTCATACGGTATGTGTGTGCTCGAGATGGTGACTCTGGAAGTACCCTACAGCGAGTGCGACAGCATTGCAAAGATATACAAGAAGGTGACAGCCGGTGTGAGGCCCCGAGCCATGGACAAGGTTATGGACCCCGAAGTGAAGGCGTTCATCGAGAGGTGCCTTGCCCAGCCGCGGGCCAGGCCTTCCGCTGCCGACCTACTCAGAGACCCGTTCTTTGATGGCATTATTGTTGATGATGATGAAAATGACATTGGATTGTCCGCCTTGAGTTTATAGATTTTTTTGTTTTTTTGAATATTTGTCAAGTCAGATTGTTGCTGATTTTGGAGGGATGTGGGGTGGGTATGATTCTTTAGGTTTTTTTTTTTTTTCCTTATATTGTTTTGGATTGAAAAAAGCGATAAATTTGGGCAAGGGAAAAGCCGGGGTAGGGGGTTGTTGAATTGTAAATAGTAGAGTTTGTCACGCAATTTCTAGTTTTGTGGGAAGATTTGGGTATTTTTTGGGACCAGGGGGATTCCTGCAGTGTATCATCTCAATCGTCCATCTCAATTCTCAACAATTAATTCGTATGTCTTCATTGGGTGGTTATCTTCTGCAAATTGCCAAATTTTACACTTGAATTTAGAATGTAAATTTTTTTTTTGGTTCACTGGAGGAGTGTGAATGGATATGGATTTGTTGTGAAGTCATAGCAGAGGAATTTAGAAAGTGTAATCAAAGTTGTGAATGAGTTGTTTGCTGTGTGTGCTGTGCTAGTGTTAGCCAGCCTTTCAAGCAAAGCGTGTAATTTGGCATGGGGTTGTGGAAAGTTGGAAGATGCGTGCAAACTGCAAACCTTTATCCAAAATAATTTTGGGTTTACACATGTAAGGGAAATAAGTACTTAAAAATTAAAAATTTTATTGGAACGGGGTCTACATAAAAGTTTTTTCCCTTACAAATGAATAATCTAATTTTCACGTTACTATAATACTAGGGACACGACAGTGCACCTCAACACCAACAGCACCGTTTATGTGGGCACGATTGGTAGTTGCAAAGTAGTTTCAAAGTGGTTGTTCTCTCATTCCCAATCATGCAGTGTAATTGGTATTGTGTTCCTAACATTCTTGTTTGCGTTAACCCCAATCCAACCAGCCACAATGGGCAAGTGTGAGAAAATTAGGGAGAATTTTTTTACCATTCCCTAATACTCTACTTGGTCTTTTTCTTTCCCAAACACCCCCCCCCCCCCCCCACCCCCCCCCCCCCCCCCCAACCGAACAAGAGATGAATTTTTTAAAACTTTTCTTTTTCTTCCCCAACCCCTTTGGACGGTGAAAAATGGTGAGATAAGAAAGGAGAGTCATTTCTAATTAAATCTCACAATTTTTGGTGAGATTTGGTGAAAATGGTGAGATTTGGTGAGAAAGGAATAAGCCAATCAAAATATTTTATTTTTGTATTTTTTTTCTCCATTTCCGACGTAGTGGAATTAACAAAGAGATTAGTTCTGTACTAATCAAACGAACGATAAACTCGAGTCCACGAGGAAAAGAGGCAAAGTCTGAATATTATTAATCAAAAAGTTGCTTAAACATTAGGTTACAACCCCTTTTATAGACAAAATGCATAACCCTAGCAAAAATCCTAACTTAAAAACGAAAATTCTCAAATTTTGGAAAAAATAATAAAATTGAAAAAAAAAAAACTTTACCAGAAAGATTCAACTTCAACTGAATTATACGCTAAGAGTTATATTAACAAAACAAATATTTTCTAAAACGACAAAAATTTCCAATTGAGAGCCTAAACGAAGGAATTAGGCCGAAAAGCACCACCGATCACCAAAATAAGTCAGCCTACCAAGTTTGAGCCCAATCCGAGTTCGTCCGAAAATTGTCAAATCGGGCAATTTGCAATTAAACAGTGTTTGGCTTTCCGAGGCTTCGACCAAACCAATTAATCATGAAATTGGGTCTCCACGTGTTCTACATCAATTTCTCACCAAAATACTCAATCGAAATGAGTGATTTGACTAAAAATCACACCTCTTTCTTTTTTTTTCTTTTCCCATCTTTCTTTTCTTTTCTTTTCCCATGAAATCATTACATCCAAAGACGGTGTAAGCTCCAAACAAAACCGTATGTTCCAAACAAACATTACTTACATTAGGGTTTGAACTGAAAAACGTACAAGTATGAGGACTAGTTAGTGACACATGTTAAACTTTTGGGGTTTTCTTATGTCCCAAGCTAAGAACCCCGTATTTCAATTCGATCAGTATCAGAACCAGCCCTAGATCTTCAATTGAACAAATCTCCGGCAACGATAAGCACAGGTCTCTCTCTCTCTCTCTCTCTCTCTCTCTCTCTCTCTCTCTCTCCATTATGTATGTATATGTATATGTATGTGTATACGTACATGTGTATATTTATGTAATTTAGATGCTTAATAATTAGGGATTTGCGCTTCTAGTTTAGTTCTTGTTACAGGGTATCTGATTAATTAAGGATTTGCTTCTAGTTTAGTTCTTGTCTCCTGTTCAAGAAAAAGAAAGAAAGAAAGAAATAAAGTAAAGTTTTTTAGCTGCATCTGACTGCTTACATGCTCAGTCATGCCCATTTTTATATTTAGCAGGTTTGGTTAATTGGTTTGTATTGATTTATGAAGTATGATGTATCTTTACTTCTTCTGCAATGAATCATCATTCAACAAAAAGGTTCTCTAGCTACTTTCTTTTAAGTATTGGGATTTTAATTTGCTCCAACATATTGGGATCTTTAAGCTTTTGAAGAAATAATTTCAGATGCATCATGTTGATAACTGATCTAACAAAGTAAAATCCAAATCCTTCAAAGAAGGAGACAGCAAGGAAGATGCTCAAAAAAGGATTTATGATGTTAAAAAAAACCCCTTCGAAGAATGAATTTTTTCCAAATTGTCGATTTAGTCTATAGATATTTGAAATCCTTAGGCATTTGATATCTTTGGATTTCAAATCCTAGTATCCAAGGTTAGTTTTGAGATTGTGATGTCTACATATCTAGTTTGGCACACAGATAATAAAAATTTATGATAAACCAATGATCTGGAAGTAAAAAAGGAAGATTTTTTCACAGTGCCCATCCAAATGCAGGGTAGGGGTTTGATACCATCTCACCTATTAACTTGAATGTGGTGTTCATTCCAAGTTTCGGAAACATTTTGAGAAACATTGTAGAACATAATAGAAATGTCTAAAGGATTAGACCAGGTATCAAAATCTCATTGTTGGCTTTTTCTAATGTCCAATAGGTGTCAAAAAAACTCACCGCCCTTTTGGATTGAAGGATTTGATAAGAAAAGAAAAGGTTATGGTTGCTAGCCAAATCACTCATTTGGATTGAGTATTTTGGTGAGAAGTGGAGAGAAGTACAAAATAGAATTTTTTGAAGTGGCTCTTCCCCTTTCTTATCT
Organism: Rhododendron vialii; assembly: GCF_030253575.1. Taxonomy (NCBI): domain Eukaryota; kingdom Viridiplantae; phylum Streptophyta; class Magnoliopsida; order Ericales; family Ericaceae; genus Rhododendron; species Rhododendron vialii. Next base: position 1,573,784 of record NC_080560.1, read on the forward strand.
CACCCTTTCTCACCATCCAAAGGGGCTGTCAATGTTTGGTTGTTGGTATGGGTTGGTGGTAATATTGAAATTCCAGAATCACAATGATGTTGGGATTCAGTCTTCTAGGAAAGAGATACATTCCGGTTGTTGCAACGGTAACAGAACCAAATTTGATTACTTGCTCATATGGTCAGTTGTGAAATTTAAGAGTCTTATTAGGAATTGAAATTTTCCTAAAAAAGTGCACTCTTGTCCAAATTAAATTTTTGTAGTTTCGTAGATGCAGAAAATTTGGTTTATCCTCTGATTAATCTAGTTTAGTTCATGTGTTGCATGTTAGATGTCTCGAAGGTATGACAGCCGTACAACAATCTTCTCCCCTGAAGGTCGTCTGTACCAAGTCGAATATGCAATGGAAGCAATTGGAAATGCTGGGACTGCTATAGGGATCCTGTCCAAAGATGGGGTTGTTCTAGTTGGGGAGAAGAAAGTCACTTCCAAGCTCCTCCAGACCTCAACATCCACTGAGAAAATGTACAAGATTGATGACCACGTTGCATGCGCTGTGGCTGGAATCATGTCCGACGCAAACATCCTTATCAACACGGCCAGGGTCCAAGCACAGCGCTATACTTTTTCTTACCAGGAGCCTATGCCAGTTGAGCAGCTAGTTCAGTCTCTATGTGACACCAAACAAGGTTACACTCAGTTTGGCGGGCTTCGTCCGTTTGGTGTTTCGTTTCTGTTTGCCGGTTGGGATAAGAACTACGGTTTCCAGCTTTACACGAGCGATCCAAGTGGAAACTATGGCGGTTGGAAAGCTGCAGCAATCGGTGCAAACAACCAGGCGGCACAGTCAATGCTTAAGCAGGATTACAAGGATGAGATCACAAGAGAAGAGGCAGTACAGCTGGCACTCAAGGTGCTAAGCAAGACTATGGACAGCACTAGTCTTACTTCTGATAAGCTTGAACTGGCTGAGGTTTTCCTCTCTTCTGGGAAAGTCAAGTACCAGGTGAGCTCTTCCGATTCCCTTAGTAAGTTGTTGGTGAAGTTTGGGTTGACCCAACCAGCTGCCGAGGCATCTTGAATTACTATCTTTACCTAAACCTAAGTTTATGGCTGGTCTGATTTGGTGAACCAGTATTTGATGTCTTGCTATCAGAGTCTCATCCGGGCAGTTTGTCAGATCTTTTTCTGTTTGAGCTATTATTTGTGCTTTTCCTCCTTTTGTATTTGCCTATTTGGATAGATGATGGTTGATGAACGGTTAGCACAATCATGATTATGAAAGAGATATTAACTTGTACTCCACTAGTTATTGTTCGTGGCATTTCTTTTTGTGTTTTTGCTTCAAACAAGAAAGGAATGATCTAACTATGCATCGTAGTTACGGCTTCGTCTTTCCATTCATTTCTTTAGAAGTTCACATGGTTCTTGACGGAGGATGACTTAGAGTCTATGACTGTCATTTTGTTGGGCCGGGACACTGTTGTTTCTGTTGCATTCCCCGATAAAATTGATTCACAGACTTCCCAATCTGAAACAAAGATATTTGTTTGGTGTTCTCGGAAAGCCATTGGAGAACGAAATTTTCTTCCTAATCAATCCATAATCCTATTGTGTCCTAAGCTGAGGCTAATATGAAATGGAGATCTATGGTATCATAGATTGTACAATTGTGAGGCATATCGGTGCCCAAAGCTTACCGAGTTGGTAGTTGGACTCTATCACTTCTGAATTGTGAGGAATGGCTTCGTAAAGCTTAGGATTGTAAACAAGATTTGAGTCAATTTTTAATAACTTGGCTTCATTTATTTTGATTGAGAGATAAATTTGCCACTGAGAGACTAGTTTGTACCAATGGCCTTGTTATGGGGTTTTTTTTCTTCACCTTCTGTTTTCAGATTTTGTGAGGTTTACTGCTGTGAAACATTAGTTGGATACCCACCTGGTCTTCGTACTTTTGGCTGGTTTATAAACTTATTGAGTGGGTTGGGTGACGGCCCCGGCCCCCTGGATGGCTCGCTGAGAAAGTTTATCTTTCAACGAATCACACGTAGAGATGCGCAAATAATAGACTGGGCACATGTTCAGTTTCTTCTTTTCTTTCCCTGTTTCCATGGTTCCGAGTTCCAAGACTTTGATGATAACTTCCAAATGCATGAATTTGATCAGGTAAATGAATTACTCACTATGTTGTGTTGTCTTAGGTTTGATATCAATTGGGTAGTCTATTTGTGTTCTCTTTTTTGTGTTTTCTTTCTTTCTTACTGAAATCAGATGTTTGAAATAGTTTGACTCTTGTAAATTCGCAACTACTTCAGTAAATTGGCTGCTCTGAAAGTACTCATTTGCCATAAAGCCCAGGCCTACTTTGGATTAGTTAGTGAGGAATGCTACACTTACAACATTTTTCTACAACATGTTTACAACATGGTGACGTGGCCAGGGGATCCACTCACTTTATCCAGCCAAAAAACAAAAAAATGAATGGGTCTCCTGGCCACGTCACCATGTTGTAAACATGTTGTAGAAAAATGTTGTAAGTGTAGCATTTCTGTTAGTGGTTGGTCCAAAGGCCTTATTTTCTGGTCCACCAGACAAACATCAGTTACGAAAATGGATCTAGGCCCATATATTATAAGTTTATCTAGGCCCATGATAGTCTGGCCAGCAAATTCACTCCTCATAAGAAAGATATTTGGGTAGGAGTCCATGAACCATGAAAGGATGAATGGTCAGAAATGAATGATCTCCTTTCATGAAGGGTTTCATGCGAGAGTCATGTATTGTACTACTACTCTTTTTTTCCTCTTGGCGAAGCAGCTTTGTTAGTTATTGTACTACTTCTCTTTTTTTCCTCTTGGCGAAGCAGCTTTGTTAGTTGTATTTCATGATGTCTAGTTGTATTTAGTGGCAGCTTTGTTAGTTGTATTTCATGATGTCTAGTTGTATTTAGTGATGTTTGAATCCTTGTCAAATACATGAGAGTATATGGTGTCTACTACTTGGCTATTTGTCCACTTGCTACTAGTAGGCCATCAAATCAGGGACGGCTCCAGAATTTGGCTCCAGAATTTGACTTCCGCGGTGACAAAAATATACAAAGGCTTACAAACACAAAGTTCTACCCACGAATAAAATCCACATTGGTCTATTTTTAATAAACCTGCGTCATATTCCTTTGGCTATGAAATATTGTTTGGTCGGATTATTTTAGTTTTGTTGGACCATACAATTTATTCATTCACAAATCTACTCGAACTTTTATTCATTTTAGCTCTATACTAGTGATCTGGTACCGACAATAGTAAAGAAAAATCAACATCACATGTAAAAAAAAATGTAGTGTATTTTTTAAAACCAGAACTGATATTGGAGCTGCCCCTAAATCAAATTGAACTTTTCCTATTACTATGGATGGTTCTAGTCTTGCTCTCTAGTCAAACGTGGCCAGTGAGCAAAGCTTGGGAGATTTTAGAACTCTCTATTTGAAAACGAAACCATTTGACATTTCACCCCATTATTATTTATAGAAAAACAAAAGCAGGTAGGTAGGAATAGAATTTCAATTTTGGCTCACACTAGTTTGGCCTCTTTTCCTCCTCTTGCTTTATTGGATTCTCCATTCCTCAAGTGGGGATAGAAGAAAAATACTAGATTGTGATTTGTGAGGTGGGTATACAAGTTTTCACACCCTAAGGGCCCACCCGCTGTCGACATCAAATTGAATTAAGAATTGAAAATGGTAGGGTACATGTGGACCGTCCATTCCCTTTCATGTAATTTAAGTGAACGACATAACCGGTCCATTCCCCTTTCATGTACATTTTTATGGATAAATTTTATGTAATTTAAGTGAACGACATAAACGGTGTGTGCCTAAAATTCTTACTGTCGGGTTGAAACATACATCGGATGTATAATCGCACAAAGCGTGAAATAACCAATACATTTGGGTGTAGTATTATTCATCTCACTACTATCAATCCGACACTACGAAATTATCTATCTTCCCTATGAGTCCAAAGCCAAAAAAGTTCAAGAAAAGTAGGAAACATCTTCAGTTTCACATCTTTTCCGCTGGAAAAACAACCCAAATGAACAGGGTCAAGGACAATCTAAGGACCAGTTTCGGAGGAGGATCCAATGGTGTGAAACAGTTCTTCGGAGGAGGATCCAATGGTGTGAAACAGTTCTGCAGATTTTTAAAGACAATAGAACAAGAAATTAGATTTGAAGCTGGAGATTCAAGGGCTGAGATATTTGTTGGATCACGGCCTTTTCGTTGAACTTCATTGCAGAAGTGAACTGCATTGTCAAATACAAGGTCCAGCTTGAGGAAAAGAAAAGACATTGACAGGTTCTGTTTTTATTAGAACTGAGAACTAATGGAAGAGGTCGATTACGGACATGATTTCTGTCGTGACTCGTGAGCGCACTTCGGCTGCAAATTCTACGCGACTTCTGGCAAAAGTGCCTACTATTTTTGATAAACGCCACTGTCAAATCATACCGGACAGATATTTGTGCAAGAAACTTCTGATTCGCGAATACTACCCTTCCGTTTCTCATTATAAACGATGAACTGGTCCAGAGACAACAGAGAGATGGAGTGACAAATTTTCACTAAAGAGCAATTCTAATCAAATCCAACTTTTTCTCAGGACCCTGATAATATCACACCCCCATGAAATTATTGCACATTAGCTCTTTTTGTTCATCTTACCTTTTTTGTTGTATGAGACTTGATTACAGAACCTCCACCAGAGAACAAAAGTAGATTTTGATGGTCAATTCACTTCAAACTCAAAGAGTGACATCCAAAACATAATAATTCCACAAGAGCAAATATGATAAAAACAAAGCTTGTAACATATTAAGTCATGATATTTCCACCATCAAAAGAGCCCACAACATACTTGGGATAGCATCATCACCCTACTACGTACCAATGACATTATCATGAGCATTAGTCTTGATTCTTCTACTTTCTAAAAGGAAGTCACCTGTGTTTTCTGCTTCCGAACCGGTGAAACAAAAGCTTAGAAGAAAGCCCTACTCCCATAGAACACCCGGGACCCAGGAGTCTTCGGCGCCTGTAATTTCTGATCGGAACTTGAACTCTGAGAACTGGTGGGTTCGCTCTCAATGTCCATTGGCAGCTTCATTTTCGCCAATGACTCGGTGAATTGCTGCATGCTTTTCATGTACATGTCCACTATGTCCTGTTGCACCATCTTTTGCTCTGGTTCAATGTTCACATTGACAAGAGGCTTAGCAAATGTACCGACAGGCACCCCATCTGAGACATTACTTTCAGCATCTCCAACATCTTCGCTTTTTGCATTCGAGTTTTCCTTTGGAGGCGAAATGGCTTCTTGATTTGAAGCCTTAGAAACTGATGGAGACCCATTAGTTGTTGACACACTGCTTGGGGGAGAATCATGCTTGGGATGCTCAACTGACTCTGTAGTGCCAGTTGAGAAGCTTTCAACCTCACGAACACCAATTTCAGAACTAAGCTGATTTTCAGTATCAGAGGAAACCAAGCTCTCAGAGCTCTGGGAGTCCATATTGGTGCATTGGTTTAGATATTCCGAAAGCATAATATCATTCTCATTCGCAGTCTTTAGATCCGGGAACTCAATCTTGTCAAAATCACTAGGGATCGACTCGTTCACTTCGTTTGGCAGCGAAGGAAGTGTTATCACTTCTGGTGAAGCTCCACTGTAAGAGAGAGACAACTGAACGAACCCCGCTGGGGAATGGAAGAGGTCGGTTGAGGAGAGGGAGAACTCTCTCTCTAACTTCCCACTCTTGATTAGGACTTCAGACAAGGGAACCAAAGCAAACCCTAATAACTGGTCCTCGAGATAATTCCTCACACGGCTCAACATCCATATCTCACATTTGAGTGAGGAATCTATTGTCCGGACATTGACTCGGAGTTTCTCGTTGAAGACGGGATTCTTCCCACCGCCGTTGATGGTTTGAGTGGAGACCGTGTTTTCGGGATCACTGGTGAGGCAAATCTTGGCATAAACATCTTGCTTATGATATATGCAGATGTTATGGATGTCCCTGGCCTGATGTATGTACACATCAAGAACACCAATGGCTTCCTCTTCCTTACTTTGAACCTCAACTTCTCTCGACAAGCAGCCGAGATTCCGTGTGAAATGTTCAGCCTTGTGCTTCTCAGGCTCAGGAAAAACAGTGGAGCCTTTGAACGGTGAAACGACGGATTGAGGGGAATCCATGCTTAAAACCAGATCTACCTGGAAAATCAAGAAAAGTGGAATGAATGAAGAACCTAGTTTATTTTTATGCTAAGACATCAAAAAAACACTAGATATTGAAGCCAACAACAAGAACCACTCAAAAACCAAGATCTGACTGTATGATTTGAGATCTCAAAAGAGGAAAATTCCAAGGCCCAAGACACAAGTTCAAAGCTAAGGTGAAATTTTAATGGTTTTTGCAACTCAAGATCCAACCCCTTGGAATTTAAAATAAAACTTCAAAGGAAAGCCCTGCCCCAAGCAAATACTGTGAACTTGATGCCAAGATTCTCATTACTTAAAAACTCTCAACATCAAGAGTCAACCTCAAATTAAAACCTTAGATTTAACCAGAAAAAAAAAAAAAAAAAACTTTCAAACCCAGAAGCCAAATAGTGGATTTAGGATTCTCAAAACTTCAAACGCAGCATAACACCAAACCACAAGCACAAAAAAATCTGGGTTTGAGCTAAAACTGTACTTCAAATTTGCAAAATCATAACCCTTGACTGAGGTACCCCCTTCAGCAGAAACTACACACAAAACCCAGAAAACAGGTAAGAATCCTTACACCCAAAAGCAAGCTGAGCCACCAATAATTCTCAAGTATTCTACTCTAAAAACCCAAGACCAATTATCAAATATGCAAAAGTTAGGGACTGTTAAATCAAGATATGACCAGATTCCAATAAAGCTTTCAACTTTTGCACATGAAAATACCACAGGCCAGCGAATCCAATGAGAAAAGCATGAAAAAAGCAGAGCAGAAAAAAGTAACTACGGAAATCCCATCAGAATCTAGAAAAGATTTCAACTTGAATCCACCAGGAAGCACATCAAAAGAACAGAGAAATTAAAGCAAAAACTGAACAGTGAAATGGGTCAGTTTTGTTTCTTGCCTTGGGGGTGTGGAAAGTCAAACCGATTTCCTTATATTCTGTAGCTTAATTTCAAGATCCAACGACGACCCAATCCGTGAACCGATGTGTTCTGAAAGAAATACAGACTACTACTACAAGTGGAACTGTGAGGATACGGAAGAATGTAAAGAGTAAAGTCTACTGAAACTATCTTTATAGGAGGGGGTTGAAGCTTGTCGGAGGCCTTCTGTGTCCCTGTTTAATTGTGTTGTGCATAAACAATTAATACTCCCCCTTTTTTTATCATTCAATTAATACTCCTTTTGATTGGGGTGTTTCCATTTACAAAAATTACAAAAAAAACTCAAAGCATTTTACCATTTCGTTTTTATTAACAAAAAAATTTCAGCATTTTACCATTCGCTTCCATTAACAAAAAAATTGTCAACAAAACCTTTTTTTACTACAGTAACTATACTCACAAACCCATCAATAACTTATTCACTATAAAAAATAACTTAACATTTCTTAATAATTTATTCATTATCGGAAACACCTAACAACTTTTTAACCTCAAATAAAAATCTATAAATTTTTCACTATCGGAAAAACACCCCATGAGTCTTTTTCCACCCTTTTGTTTGATTGCCAAACATGCCCAACTAGACTGAAATGGGGGACCCTGCCTTGGGGGACCATGCGGGATGGCATGGGTGTTGGTCTCATCTGGACTGTCGGTTAATTGAGTCGTTCAATTGAGGTGAAATTTGATCCGTTTATTGTCGAGCATGAATGATCTGAATGAGACCAACACCCATACCGACCCTTAAAGAATAGCAGGATCCCTGGGTTTCCCTTTCTTCTCGATTTTCAATTTCTTTAAAACGGTCAGACTCCTTCTTATGGGTCCTTTGGCTCCCCTCAAATTCTTTGTACCGAGAAATTAGTATACCTCTGTACTTGTGTGTATTTTTGGTCATTAGATTGTGTGAGATTTTTGTGTGTGTGTGTGTGTTTTGAAGTTTTTATGAGATCAAAGACCGAAAATGCACCGGTACAAAAGTTGAGAGGAATTGAACTCCCTTTGGCTTAATTTTTCATTGAATTTGCCTTCTTTCAGTCGGGTGTTGGGATAGAGTAGAATATACCTAGAGGGCAATTTTGGAATTATTGTTAAAGTTTAGGGGTAGTTAAGTCCTTTCAACATTACTAGAATCTGATAATCCAAAATGAGAATAAATAAAAAAAAAACTTTTCCAAGACTAATTCTCAAATTGTGCCTCTAAAATGCAGCTTTCAAAATAGATTGTGAGAGAATGCACTATCACAATAGAGCTTCCAAACGAAAAAACATGAAAAATAGATGATCGTAATGGACAATCCGGCCCCTCGAACAACCCCTTAGCATTATCTCACAATGTATATGAACATCTTTCTCGCAAGACATTTTTGCAGGACCGAGATTTCGGAGACAACTCAAGCAACTATCCGGAACAATTATTTAAGAGGATGTCTTTCTTTTCTTTTGTTAATCGTTCAATCTTTTTAGGGAAATAATTTTGTCACTTCCTTTTTTGTTAACGTCACTAATGTACAAGTGTATTTTTAATGCAAAAATATACTTACAGGAGAGTAGCGTTAACAAAAAAAAAAGTAGCAAAATGAGCCATCTATTTTTATACTAAAATAGTAGTAACAGATTTTTGATTAAACAATTATCCAGAGGATGATGGGATCATGGGGTGGGGGGTTGAGGGGGAGGTGTCAACACCGACCCACGCGATGACCAAAAGAGGATTTAGCATTACCAATCACGGGGATATTATTGAGTGGGTTCACATGCTTTTGTTTTCTATATTAGCCAATTATTCCTACCTTAATTTATTTTGCAATCATCATCGCTCTGTTCGGTTTGGATTTTGAAGGTGATTTTTGAAAGTGATAAGTGAAGAGAGAAATAAAAAAAATTTATTAGAGACTGTGCCTAAAAACTTTAAGACCCCGAAACAAACATGGCCATATTTCGAGTTAACAATATATATATTTTTATAGTATATATCACCCCTCCCATAATAGGAGACGTCAGGTTTTAAGTCACATAATTTGCACGTGAATGCTCGGGCAATTCGCACGTGAATGGGTGTGTGGGAGCACGATCGTAAAAAGTGCATTTAAAAATACATTCAAAATCGATAGCGAGAGCACAAAGTAAAGATTGAGAGCAGGAGCGGAGTACACTATTGAAGGATTACGTGACTAATGTTAGGCTTCCCCCGCTTGTGATTAGCTTTCATAAATTCTCTCTCCCTGTGTGGATAAGCATTTACATTATTGTTAAGAGGATTAAAATTGACAGGAACTCGTCTTTTTGGGTTTTCTTTTGGGTTTGTCCTAACAAACTAAAAAAAGGTTGTATTGAGAATTGCCGACTGGCCCTACAATCAAATGGGGTGGTAGTAAACAGCCAAAAAAACTGGGACCGGAGATGCTTCTAAGCAACTTTCTATTGAGAGGTCAATTCGGTTGTTTATTTCGACATGGACGGTTCGGATCGACTATGAATGCATATAAATCGCTTAACATCTATTGCTCAGCTAAAATTTGAGCTGTTAATTGCCGAGATGAGTGATCGAATCGGCCGTTTTGCAGTATGCATATTCTGCTCCCCCGACCCCCAAGATGAAAATAAAAAATCATCACCCAGTATTTATTTAGTTTTTATGAGACCAAATTTTACCCTTGCCACAGTGTAAAGGTGATAATTGCATCTTTAGCAGGACTGGATTCATAAAAACTTTTACTCTCTCTCTCTCTCTCTCTCTCATTCTTGTAGGTTAAGCTAATCATATGATTATGCACCACTACCTGCAAAATGCATGTACTAGCTCTTTTGCATATCTGTCTTTACCTTTTTCAGTTCAATTGCTAATATCCTCATCATGCCTTGTACTGAATATTGTACTCTCCCTCATCGAAATAACTAGCTAGTGGGTTGCATCATAATATCATTCATCACCTAGAAGTATCAACTTTCTCACACACATAGATGTAAACAAAGATAAGCGCCAAGGGTTAATCCGGTTGGTTGGTGAATTTGTTTCTCACATAATTGATTAGGATTCGATTCTTGGGGGGTTAAGACACAATAATGGAATTTTTTCTGAATTCCCTAGTTCCGACGAGGATGACATGCATGCCTTTGAGCAGACAGATCATAGAGAAAATTAGTTGAAATGCGTGTGAGCTGACCCGAATACCTCCGATCAAGGAAAAAAGAGCACCCACCAGTCAAAACCCCTGTATGAAAATAATACGACAGGAAATATCACTTATTACTGATTGCTTTGTAGATTGGTTTGAATGTAATATGGAATTGCTCTTTGGGTTCTAACTGGGGAATTCTGCATGTGTACTACTCCATTGGCTTTTATAATTCTTAGTATTCAAATACAGTAAAATAGAAATATCAACATGATGCACAGATGTATATGATGCATGTACACCATTGCCGATAGAGCGATGCTATATACGCGAACATTGATTCTCAGATTTAGATACAGATATCTCAAGAATCCTCCAATGTGGGTCTCACAAATAAATGTGTGTTCTTAGCATTGTTTACCCTGACATGCCGGTAATGACTTCCCCATGATAATATGGGAATTAAAAAAATCATTTTAGTCCATGTCAAAAAAAAAAAAAAATTTAGTCCAAGATCTTTTTCTTTGCTTAATTGGAGATATTTAGGAGGGAATTAAGGGGGAAAATAGCTTCAGAAACCCATTTTTCAACCACAAATTTTCACAATCAAGATCCAAACACTGTCTTAACCAGGGAAAAAAGGAATTGATATGTAAAACTGGTAATGGGGGATAAGAAAAGTCAAAACAAAAAACGAAGGCAATAAAAGTATAGGTATGGAATAATCAGAACGGGTTGGCCTGGTGGTCAAGTTTGAGATTTAAAGGTTTGGTTCCTCTAAATGTCTTGGGTTTAAAAACCACCAAGTGTTATCAACTCTTTTGGGGTCAGTCCATACAGAGCCTTGCTCCGACTTTAACTGGGTGCCCCACAATTGGGTTAACCCCGTTTCGCTAACATTCTTATCTTTTTAAGTATTTATTTTTCATTTTATGAGATAAGTCATTCTCTCATAATACATCACCTTTAATTCAAAAAATAAGTACTTATTTGAGTTAGTAGGACACGTTTTAATAAATGTGCATAAGTTGTCTCGGATACCTGCTTTGTAACAAAAAAGTATAGGTATAGATTGCAGTAGCAATTTGTTGGCGAATTCCCCCCACTAGGCAGAAAATAAGGACAACACTTTGTCTTCCCAAAGTCATGAGCTGCATGTAAAAATTCAAACTAAAAAAGCTTATCCCAAACCCCCAAACATAACTTTGGAAATCAAAGGCTAATCAATGGTAGGGCTCAACTCCTCTTTAATTCAAATTACTTGGAAGGGCCACTATAGACGATCCTAAAACTCTCTCTTCGAAATCCATTCACCAAAGTTTTGGACTTTTGTGAAGATGGCCTAGTTACATTTTTTTTCTTCCTTTATGGAGTACAAAGAATCCCATTACACTTGAAACCACGGCGTTTGGCTGAGTGGACATAAAAAAATTAATAAGCTAGTGCTTGTTTCCGTGAAGTCGCATGTTCAAATTCTACAGAAGCCAAACATTTTAAATTTTGGGGTCAAAAGAACTCTGGAAGGTTTGCTCAGTCGTTAGCCTCGGTACTATTCGAGGCACGCGCAAGTTGATATGAACATACCATTATGAAAAGAGAAGATCCCATTACACTTTTTACTGTATTTGGTTGCCTCATTCTTTTGTACCTACCTTTTCTTTCGCTGTTGCTAAAGGTGCTAACCAGGTAGGTAGATATTCGGATATATGCTCATGCCCTTTTCTCAAAGCAGTCCCTTCAGATTTTCCATGTGCGTGGCTTCCGGAATCTACTTCATGAATTATGGCCCGTTTGTTTGACGGGATTAATAGCGGAGAAAAAACATGTGACATAGCGTGGGCACTAACTAATTTTTCCAAGGAGAAATGGGAGATGCTGCCGAGCAGAGAAGGTTCACTTTTGATTTTGTTCCCAGCTCCGGGTCTGGTCCTTTAGGCGAGGCTCTTTACCTTACAGGGTGGTTCCTTTTCACTTTACGGTTCAAGAATTCGTGGTTGAGATCTGAGCCGTCGATGCCGAGATGAATAGTTGAATCGATCGCTCTACACCCGCTCTACAGGGATGCTGCCGAGTATGAAATTCCTTTGTTTATCCCACCGGTAATGATTAACCTTGACAACAAGAATAACAACAAAACATGTATACAAGTTTTCTTCTTTTTCAATTTCTCATGAAAGGAAAATGATATGAACTGAATTATGTGGATGCTGAGATGATGAACGACTAAATCGGCCACTCTACACCTGCACTACAGAGAGCTGCTCGGCAGCAGCCCCGTATGAAATTCCTTTGTTTATCCAACCAGTAATGATTAACCTTGACAACAAGAATAACAACAAAACATGTATACAAGTTTTCTTCTTTTTCAATTTCTCATGAAAGGAAAATGATATGAACTGAATTCTATGGATGCCGAGATGATGAACGGCTGAATCGGCCACTCTACACCTACTTTACAGGGAGCTGCTCGACGGCAGCCCCTTATGAAATTCCTTTGTTTATCCCACCAGTAATGATTAACCTTGACAACAAGAATAACAACAAAACATGTATACAAGTTTTCTTCTTTTTCAATTTCTCATGAAAGGAAAATGATATGAACTGAATTATGTGGATGCTGAGATGATGAACGGCTGAATCGGCCACTCTACACCTGCTCTACAGAGAGCTGCTCGGCAGCAGCCCCGTATGAAATTCCTTTGTTTATCCAACCAGTAATGATTAACCTTGACAACAAGAATAACAACAAAACATGTATACAAGTTTTCTTCTTTTTTAATTTCTCATGAAAGGAAAATGATATGAACTGAATTCTGTGGATGCCGAGATGATGAACGGCTGAATCGGACACTCTACACCTGCTTTACAGGGAGCTGCTCGACGGCAACCCCTTATGAAATTCCTTTGTTTATCCCACCAGTAATGATTAACCTTGACAAAAGAATAACAACAAAACATGTATACAAGTTTTCTTCTTTTTCAATTTCTCATGAAAGGAAAATGATATAAACTGAATTCTGTGGCTTGTGATGTGGATGTTGGTTTCCACTTCACTTCATGTTCTTTTCTTTTCTTTTCTTTTTTATATATGGTACTCTGGTGTCATCATGCATGATGTTAAGATGAAAGATACATGTAATATTTACTCAAGTGTTATCTTCATTTGGGTTGTCTATTTCGACAATGGGCGGCTCAGATTTCATGTCAGCCAAACAATCTCAGCTGTCCATCAGTGCATTGCCAAAAATGGACAGTGTGGATGGGGACAACAGCCATGTTATTAGGGAGGGTCCACTTCCATTTTGTGTAATAATGGAAGGTTGTCGTAGTAAAATTGAACTTTTAGCAAAATATCTGGGTTCCTGTGCAATTTAAACTCAGATTTTCCAAAATCTCTCACTGTGCAGATTAGTCACATCATTTCCATTCCTTATGCTCAAGATTTTTTTTACTTTTTCAGTTGTTATTATGAGTTTCGATTGTTATATGGAATCTAAAAAATTGGGTATTATTACTAATTTAGAAAAGGATTTTTTTCATTTCTTACAAAAATAGTTGGATTGAAGAAAATTCATATTTCGCGAGTATAAAATATGACATCGGTAAAGGGTATTCGAAACAAGCAGAACTTGTTAATATTTGAGCCGTGCATTGCCTACTCTAAGTGATTGGGACATAAAACTCGATTTGATTTGGTTTTGTTTAGAGTAATGTTCACTCACGAAAAGCTAAACGACACTTTATAAAAGAATTTCATCCAAAATAGAAACACAAGGATCTAGAAAAACACCTTATAATCGAGAGATAAACTATACGAAACAAGGGATCCCTAGAACTTTTGATTTTATGCTTAAAAAATACTTCTCCTATTGAGGTGCAAAGAACGAACCGGGGATGGAGTTGTGCAGTGGTGTGCGCAGCACCGTGTTGCATATTTTCGAGCCGTCGAATCGTGCATCCGACGGCTCGGATCTCATCTCGGCAATGAACGGCTCTCGATCGTTGATTGCCGAGATGAAATCTGAGCCATCGAATGCACGATCCAACGGCTCAGAGGTGCTCATCACGGTGCTTTGCTGTCACAGCACCAATGTCAAGAACAAATCAGTCAGCAAATCTTGACTCTTTCAAAAATCCATTCAGGACAACTTATATAATTTTATGTATTTGATTATTGAAGCATCCTAGGGGCCTTTCTCTTTTATTCGATAATTACGAGTGTTTGGGCCAACTTACGCGTACATCAATTAAATTTCATTCTCAATTCGGTCAAAGACAAATTATCCACACCAAAAATTAAAGAATTCAAAAAAAATTGTTTCCTTACAACATGACCCCAAGAATCGAACCTCAGTTGGGGCCTGACCCGAGGGTCTATATGTGACTATTGGGTGATCATTAAATGAATCTCTTGACTTTTTGGCACCCATCCATGTCTTTATCATACACTTGCTCCAAGTCCAACCCACATCCCACAAAATACAGAAATAATACATATAACATATACATGTACAATTGTATAATCTAGAACAATTCTAAACCTATTTGCGTAGTGCGTGCTAGCCTACCCGTTTATGATCATTTATTTTCTACTCCTATAAAAATGTTTTTTTTTTCCCCCCCTCAGCTGAACCACTAGGGTGGGCCTACTTGATACAAGCAGTGAGACCAGTGACCTAGGCAATTTGATTTTTGTATCATATGATCATCTAAAATATGAAATTTTTTCTTGGTAGCAAACTTTGCGAGTATTGAAATGTTGAGTGGAAGTGGAATTAGGTATTTTCTTCAACATCTCAACTATCGGTAAGGGGGGAAACAAATTCGAAGGCTAGAATTAATTGCTAAATCGATGTAGTCGAATGAATTGAGTAATTGATTGTTTAAGTTTGATTTGAGAGCTTAAATAGCTTCAATTATACACAAGTTTGAATTGTCTATGAACTCAACGATCTTTAATACCCACCATTCTCTAGTAGCTTCAATTATAAAAGCTTGTTCAAGATTGTCTATGAACTCAAACGAGCCAAGTAAGTTCCTCGAGTTTAAGTACAAGCTCTATAAAATCTTTTTTATGCCAAAAAATAATTAAAAAAAGCTCTATGAAATATTTAAACTTGGTAAATTTAACTGATAAACAATCTTGAACGAGTTTTTAACAGAAAATCACGAGCTCAAACAACTCGAATAACTTTTGTAGGAACTCTTTTATCCATCCATAAAGTTCTACTACTACTTTTTACCAAAAAAAAACCCTCGAACAACTTGGATTATCGTAAGTTCGCAGAGAGAGAGAGAGAGAGAGAGAGAGAGAGAATAGTATTTTGGCTTGCATAATTGTAGTTTCTTGACCCAAAGTGCATTGGGATTTAATAGAGAAAAATTTCGGAATCTAAAAATGCCAACACTGTGACTTGTGAGTTGGGTTATTGAGGCTTCCTTTTGAAATTTCTGCACTTGGAACAACTCTGCAAACCTAAGGGCCACACTAACCCCAGAAAAATTCAAGACAAAAACCAAAGTTCAAGAATACTCGCTCTTAACATTCGACAAAATGAAAATAAAAATTTTCAAGCTAACTGTCAACTCAACCTGTCATCAGTACCAAGCCTTTAGAATTAAAGCAAAATCTGGGGAAAAAGTAGAGCCCTGAATTCTACGATTAAGTTCAGGTAACAAAATTGAAAATCGCTTCAAGCGGCAGCACCCTTTCCCTTCTTCTTCTGAATCTTCTTCATGTAGAACTCCAGCTCTTTTCCCTCTAATATATACCTGTTATCAGCAATTTTAACACAGCATTAGGAAAAAAGAAGTGTCCAATGATAATCTCAAAACTGTACCAACAAAAGTGATGGCGCTAGCTTAAAAACAAGCTTTCTCAATCTATACTATAATCATGGTCCATTACATGGTCAGGGTTGTAAGTTTAGTGCCTCTCAAACACTGATAAAAAGGAAACATCTGCAAGGAACGACCACATTATCCAATGTGACGTGTTTGAATTGTCAAAACATCTTTACCAGCGAAGGTGTGACGTGTTTGAATTGTCAAAACATCTTTACCAGGGAAGGTGTGACGTGTTTGAACTGTCAAAGTCTTAAGCAGGAGAATGTGAAAATTTAGATGTTGATTATGGGGTATTAGGAACACACAGGGGGTAATACATAAAACACCAGATCTGGACAAAAAACTAGCTAAGAACTACGTTTTGTCCTAACATTTTGCAAACAAAGCGAAATGTGACATACCCATCAGCACGACCACACTGGCCAGGTCGGGAAGAAATTGCAGCCAACAAACGACCACCGCTAAATTGCTCCTCAACATGGGGATCAATCTTGCGATCCTGTTGACGCTTCTCCACTTTTCTCAGAACATGGTTGCTCTTCTTGGCCTCTTCAGTAGGTGCTGCATCACCCTCCTGTGAGCCAATAAAAAGCACAGCTTAAGGAGGAGATACTCAAGAGCTACTAATTAACAGGAATTTATCATGATGCTTAACATACTATTTAAGCACATCATAAAATTTCCAAAACAATTTGCACAGAAAACTTCTTCCAATTACTAATAAATGCCAACAGAAATCAGACAGAGAAAAAAAAACATAATTACTTGTTTCTTAAATGAGCTTCTTGTTGAATTACAAACGACTGTACCAGAGATAAACCAATCAACAAATGGAACAGACTACCAGAGGAGCTAACAAAAGATCTCACCTCTCCTTCTTTCTTGGCTGAAGTAGAAGTTTTCTTCTTGCGACCAATTTCAACTCCATAGTGCTGAAGGTACCACTGCTTAAAAGGAGCAGCATCAACCTGAACAATTGCACTTTTCACCAACGACTGGGTTCGAACCAACTCATTATTTGATGCATTATATACCACATCCAAAATTCTAGTCTTCCGTGTCACAGCCTCACTCCCCCAAGAGTAGTTTCCAGTATCCAGCCTGAGTGCACGCCACTTCACATTCCCACCACGAACTCTTATTCTGCGAACTGTCTTTTGAGTCTTTGTGTCCTTACACAACTTTGTGTTAGCAGGCTGTCTTCCGAGCTCATACCTTCAAGGCCAAAAAAACATCAATAAAAAATGTACTAAAAAAGACAATACAAAAATAGTTGCCAGAAGTTTGAAGTTTGTAATGAACCAGAGACACGCCAATCTAAACTATAAGGGGGTTTTCAAGATTCAAAAAACTTTAGTGGTTGTAACAAATTAAAACTCTGATACAGGAAATCCATAGAAACACAACCAAGTTCTAAATGGTTCCCATTGGAGTTTATGGCACGCCTATTACTCAGGCAAGCTGATTTTAGTTTTTCAAATATTAGCCCTTTAATTATAAACACTAACAAGCCATACCAAAGCAGAGATCCAACGGATCATGACAAACCTGGTAGTCAAGGTCAACAAACAATGCAACTTAATCAACAACGAAGGGTCCGTTTGGACATATGTGACTTCGCCACGAAGTTCTGCAATGTTGTATTTGAACAAAGATATGGGAGGTTTAACTATAGGCGGGTTGTGAAACTAGAGAAGAAGATCGATTAGCAGGCCAGGGGTAGAAGAGATGTATATTATAGGGAGCATTTTATAAATATAACCATTAAGAAAAGGATTTTAAATCGTTCCTATTAAGAATAGTCATTTCATATCCATCGCAATAAAGCTCCCAAAATCAAATGTTGAAATTAATAGGTAATCTATCAACCCTATTTGAACTGTTTTCTTTCCATAGAAATGTGAATCACTTCATCTGAAATCCACATCTATCTAAAGAAAGCCAAAATGATCATAAAATTGCAAAACACAGCAATCAAAGACGATACAGACAATACAATCAACTAGATGAAAGGAATGTGAAATCACTATAGCTACATGTGGATAGATAGGATCCAAATGCAGTGATTCTACATTAGTTTTCAAACAGTAACTCAAATTTTTTGATACAGATTTAAACTTTGAGCCTGGGAGCTTCATCATGATGGTTCTAGCCCTTTTGAGATTACAGTATTAGAGGAGAAACTTGAAATGGCTATTTAATAGTACAAGCATCAAATTACTTCATGTGGAATCCACATCTATCCCAACAAGCCTTAAAGTTTCACAAATACCGAAACAAAATCCCACAGACCATAAGCGAATCAGAAACATGGTATCAAAAATCACGTGCAAGAAATAGTCACTAACTTTTACCGAATGGCACAATAATTAAAAATGCAGGGATTTGACTTAGGTATTCAATAAGGATAGCTCAGATTCACGTTTGCTACCAATTTCTACTTAAGTTTCAGAGGTTCATAGAGATGATTGCTTTCGAGATTACAAATTTATTTTGAAAGAGCTTTTTAATATAGTAAAATGTAAATTTTGTTAAATAAAACATCAAAATAATAATGCGCAATCCACAACTATCCATACAGTGCCTATATGGATACACATTTTAACAAATGACCAAACAAAATCACACTGACGATAAGCAAACATAAATAGGGTAAAGTAAATCAAGTAAAAGTACAAGTATGCATAGTTTTTCGACAAAAATGGCAAACTCGTTATTCAAACACTAGAAATGACGATCAGAAATTTAAGAAACTGAAGAGCAAATTCGTCAGGGGGTGTTACTTTCGCTTCTTCCTCCACGCCTTCTTCTTGCCTCCAGTGGCACGCCTCTTGTGCATCGAATCCCGAGAGATACCTGCAAACACATCCAGAGATTAGCATCACAAACGAAGACGGTGTTGATTCAGAATGGGACTGCTGGACAGAGAGAGGAGAGAGAGAGAGAGAGAGAGAGGTACCCATGGTTGCGGATGAAAGAGGATTCTAGGGTTTCTGGAGTCGCCAACCGGTAGCAGGGAGACGGAGGGTTTGCCAAGAAGAAAGTGAGAAGGAGAGGGGGATGATTTTAAATGAAACCCTAAACCATTAAATTACTGTTGTGTCCTCCGTCTTTGTGTGGAAAGACAGGGAAGCGAAATTGGGCCTGACCTTAATAAGGCCTATGGACATCTCCAGGAAGCCCAATAAACAAGTCGAGCCAGATTCAACTTTTTTGGGTGTCATTTTGCCCCGTCCGAGGGCCCATTCCACTAAGATTCTTATTTTTTAAATATTTATATTTCGTTTTACAAGAGAGATCATTCTCTCTCACAATATATCCCCTTTAATTCAAAAAATCTTAGCGAAACGGAGCCTGAATTTTATGCAAACTGTAATTATGTTCAGAGAAAATTACCTATCTAACTCAATCTTCGAATACTTATTTTTCAAATAATTAATTGTCTAATTGACCAATCTTAGCTAAAGAAACAACTTAAATTTTTTATTTTTTATTTGTAAAACGAGGACCACAGCTTAGTTCAAGCGATTTTATAATATTTCATTTGGATATGGCAAGAAAATAGAGCCATAAGATTGCCCCTTCACTGCAGTTTTAACAATTGAGTTTCATTAGTTAAGAGAAACTAAGCTAGCCATCGAGTAGAGTACCGGTAATGGTATCGATGATAATTTTTTTTTTTTGTTTTATGTTTTTGGATTGGGGTTTATTGACGATAACTTGAAAAACAAAAGTTCATTTTACATGAGACAATCTGCAGTTCAAGTCTTTTTTTCCCCCCCTGATTGGCAAGTTTATGAAAGCATAGGTAAATGGTGAGAAATTTTCATGATTTTCCCATAGAAATGGTTTTCCTGGTGGATTCTTACAAAGAAGGCATGCCATAAAATGCAAAGCGATTCACAGACCAAATAAACCTCTCTGGAAAAAGAGGAAGCCACTTGAAAGTTTTAGACCGCAATAATTTATCATAATGGATCTGATAAGGTTCAAGATCACCTACAGAATTTTCCGACTGCACAACATAACCACAGTAACTTTCAACGTAAGATTTAGTGCGAAATTGATGCACAGCTTGCTTAATCAGCGAGTTGCAGATGAAAATGGCCCACGTGTTCTGATCGATTTGCAGAAAGAAGAAAAGGGCTCCTTAAATTCGTCTGGAAGAGGGAAAGCTAGTGGAGGGAGTGGAGTGGAGGGCCTACTCTTGATTCCTACGGACAGTGGAAGTGCCAAAGCTGTTTGCCGTCTGTTAAACCCTTCGATGAAAAACGAGAATGCGCCAAAAGTGAGGCAACTCTGCAGCAGGGCCTGGGGTGCACCTATAAAACATGAAGTGACACCATCAAAGCACAGTTTCCGCAGGCATCCACACACACACACACAAGAGTAACTACATGTGCATCAGAAGTGTTGTTTTACGAACTATGCAACTTGACAGCCACTTGTAATGGTAATTTCATCTCTTTTGAACATCCGAGCTACTATTCTCACCCGAAGATACGTGCTATAGGTTGAAGGAGATTGGTAGTGAGGAGGGGATTGGATTTGTAGTTGTAAGGGATTCGTAGTCCGCCTGGACTAATGGTTCAAGCCTCAACAAAAGGCAACCAAACACCAGGTATACAAGTCCACATCCATAGGACTCCGACCCCTCTAGAGAGTCCATTAAACAAGGCCTATCAGTAGAATCAGTTTACATAATCATTAACAATTTAACATACCTAACCTCTTCAAGCTCCAGAACATAAGGCCGCTTGGAGCTTCTCCATTAGAAAGGCTAAAATTTCAAAGTGTGGTTTATATGCCATATGATAAAAAGTGAGCGTAATTTTTGTAAAGTGTTTTTATACAGAGAACAAACTCTCTATAATTTGTCAGCTAAAAGGCGAGGCAACTGTGGCTCGACAGTTAACAACTAAAGCCCAAATTGTTAGCTACGGCGCTTATGGAGCAGATTTTTATCCCACCCCTAGCTGAACAGACACCAGCACTAATGCATCATAATAGACCAATGCAGATGATCTTAAGGAGTCAAACATGAACCAAGCTATAGCTCATCTATCGTCTTGACTCGAAAGAGTCATTTCCGTGGTTGAAACTTGAAACTGTCCAGCTCATCATCATGATAAAGAAATTTATTGATTGATGAGCTAGCGATATGAAAAGCTGGAAAACCTGGCTATGGTAATTTTTTTTTTTGATAAGTAAATAATTATATAAAACAGACATTAAGGGAATGTCACCACCCGTATACAAGAAGGCCACCAAGACAAAAAGGCCCTATACACCACCGTGTGAATAACTCAAATGACTCCGTATTGAGTACCTGGGAAACTCAAAGCAAGGCCAGTGCAACATCCAGCCACTCCAGCATTAATAACTGCAAGGGAAAAAACCCAAAGGATATAGAAAGGGAAAACCGTATTAAGTTCCAGCACTACAGGTGAGATGTCATACCATCATCCTTCCCCCGCAGCCTCTTTAAAAAGCAGACAACCAAACTGTGAACTCCGGACAATACTGCAAATGTCTGGTAAGGATAGCAAAGGTTTAAAAAGAGACATAATTCGTAAACAAGATGCCTGTAAAATCAACAACAATGATAATGGGTGCTGAAAAAACAGGAAACTCCACTGATTTCTTTTGTCCAATCAAATCTCTGTGAATCATAGGACCTCTTGTACCTTGGCAGAAGATGCAGCCTCTCCCAGGGAGCCTTTAAATCCTTTCCTTGAAACCAATCCTGTACCTGATACCCATTTCAGGTAACGAAAATCACCATCACAGCTTCAACATGTCCCACTAAATGAATAACGATGTGACGAAACTGTTAGTCCTGGGCCCCTGCCGGGCAATTCCAATTTTAAATTGAACTCAGAGGTAGCAATTTGACACAACACGCACAGTTTTCCATGCCCTTTTCCATTGTATGGTCAGTAGTCGAAGGTAAATTTAAGCTGATGTAAATGTACTTCAAATCTTCTAGTGACATATTTCATCTACATTACAAGAGCATCTGACAGCTGCTTTAACTTATTAGATCATCCACACCGGCCTCTCTAATTTTGGACCAATCTAAATCTAAAAGGCCACTTCTCTACCTTAGATAGTCATCTGTTAAAATGTCAACTGCATCATACTCTCTATTCTACCTCTATGCTATTAATATGTATTCTTTCTTTCTTCTTTTAATATTCTATTTAAATATCATTTGTTCTATTTGTTTTCAAGTAGTGGCTGAGAGAGAGAGAGAGAGAGAGAGAGAGAGAGAGAGAGAGAGAGAGAGAGAGAGAGAACATGGAATTAAACAATATTCAAGCGCTAGTTGAGCGGTCGGCCACCTTCGAGCAATTAATCGGATTAATCGGCAATTAATTGGTGCATATTAATTAGTAATCGGTGATTAATCGTTAGTTGGACCTAATCGGATAGGCCCCGCCACCAATTAATTCCTTATTTTAGAACACTGGAATAAAATAAGGCAAACAAAAAATTATTGGAACACATTAGGGAGGGTGATAGACGGCTGATTTTAGAGTGTTACTGTATAGTTTGGTTTAAGATGAGGTTTGGAGAGAGATATGACTCAAACAGTTTGGAAGTAAGACTCAGGTTATTAACTAAAATGCAACAGCCAATAACAATCAATGGCTCAGGTGTTACCTAACTGAGCCAAATATGATTTCACCGATTTTCAAAAAACTATGATGTCACCACAAAATGGAAACAGATGTGACCCAAACAATTGTAAAATATGTCTGGCCTAGTGGTTAAGGCCTAAGATTTAGGGTTTGCTCCATCATAAGGTAGTTCAAAATCTTTTACGGCTATCAACCCATTTGGGGCCAATCTATAAGGAGCTTTGCTACGTCTTTAATTGGGACCCCTGCACGTGGACAGTGAGATTGGTCCCCTAGGATTAGCCGAGGTGCAAACAAAAAATCAGTACGGCGGAAAGAACCTAGGGGTCGAAAACATCCAAACACGAATAAACAACCATGAAGAGTGATATATATATATGTGTGTGTGTGTGTGTATAAATATGAATACGAGAGAGAGAGAGAGAGAGAGAGAGAGAGAGAGAGAGAGAGAGATGACCGAATCCGAAAATGGAGCCCACGAAGGCGCCGGAGCCAGAGTCGAAGGCGCATCTGAGAAGGCAAACGGAAGGAGTACTAGAAGTGAAATTAGGGCTTGGATTATTCTCGAGTTCGGCGTCGGATTTTGGTGGAGTATCCGCCGCCGGCGTCGTCGCCATTTTCTCTATCTCTCAACTGAAAAATGGGGCAGTTTTTCCGCATGTCATTCGGATATTCTAAAAATTGGAGTAATTTCACTTTATTCCCCCCGAGGTTATTGTAATGACAGTGTTATCCCTTAATTTTGAAGCTATTATTACTAGTAAATGACGCAATTGTCCTTCATAATACATTTGTTTTTTCTTTTGTTGTCTTTTTAATCTTTTCATCATCACTACTCACTAGTTAGTAAATTTGAATTGCATTGGCGGAATTATTAATTCTTGTCATTTTCTCTTAGCTGTAAGAGATTTTTGTTGTATTGATATCATCTTCACTTAATTGTGAGTTGTTGGTTCATAAACTTCATTAAAATGTACCAACTTAAGTCAAATAATTCGCGTGTGCGTGTATGAGTGAGTGTAAAAAGTCTTTAAGCTACATCTCAAACTACTAAAATCTGCGAAAGCAAAGATTGAGAGCGCGAATGTAATGCAAAGATTGAGAACGGAACTGTATGGCACTTTGAAAAATTATGTAACTAAGATGCCAACAAACCGATGTGTCGCTATTTCACCAACCACATTACTACGCCATTGTTTTGACCAGTTTTTACCCTTCTCCTAGTTGAAGAGTAATTTTTGTTTCCTTTTATCTTTTCAAGCTCTTGCCCCCTCCTCCAAGTGGAAGACAGGGTTGTGCTAGGCAAGGAAGAGGAAGAAGAATGGTTTATGGCTTGGATCGATCAGATTAAGAAACCAAGGTTTAGCAAGTTCTGGAAAAAAAAAAAAATTATACTCATCTTTCTGATTCCCACATCTCAAAAAACAACAAAAAGAAAACCCATCAACGATATCGTCCACGAATTGCACCAAAGAACTAACGAAAATAAATGGCGCCTGCCACAAATATAGCTTCTGCAAATTATATTTCACCTTCAGGAAATCTGCAACCGGAAATGGAAATATCCAGGATTCAACTTCTAATTTCGAACATCAGGAGATTGTGCACGTTGATAAAGTCTCCGATACTTGCTGAACCTCTATATAGAACTTCACTGTATGCCCGAACAAGCTTACTCTGCACCCAAGTTGTGTTACTTCTACCACATCCTTAGAGACCCTGCACCGATACAGCACCAAAGAATATCTTCTGTAAGTAGCAGTGTCATATCCACTAACCAGAAAGGTATTCAATACTTAATTGACATGAGGAGAGACAGAGAGGACTGTAAGATCAACCCACTTCAGCTCGGTGGAGCCAGAGACTTACCCGGTATTAGCCAGCTAAGTTCGGTACTATTTTGAGCATATAATCTTTTGAGATCAGATTCAACTTAAAGGTACCTAAGCTAGTTGAATTTAAAGCTCCCTACTGACAGTCAATCAGAAAAATGAGCCAAGCTATCTCAGCCTTCGGTGAACCAACTTAATTCTCAAGTGAAATGTCACTAGAAGGACCTTACAGTACTCATTTTACATAATGCTATCCCCATAGTTTGCCTATATTTTCCTCTCCGTGGGATTATGAGATCTTTCGGTGATCAAGAAACAATGGATCGATACTGGAGGTTTCCGTTGTACTCTATCCAAAACATATATTTGCATTGATCTTGAGAGAGGTTTATAGTATAAGACAACTGAATGGAGAGAATTATGTGGAATTTTAGTCATGACTGTAAGCTTCATTGCAACCAGCTGTGCTATAGGCACTACATACTGACACAGGCATAGTTGAAGCATATAAAGCCCATTCTTGAAGCATATGTAATCAACTCGAAGATGGACGTTCATAAAGGTTCTCTGGGGATCCAAAGAATTTCAAATTCGGTATCCCCTTAAATAGAGCTTAGGAGAAACGGATTCATGAAGTTCCTAAGGAATCGGTTTAAGAATTGTCAGGTTTATATGATCTAAGAGTCAAAAGAGCATGAAACAAACGCTTAATTCTTACGTCATCATTTTCAATTATAGAATATACTATGGAGACATATACTAGAACACATTCTATCCTTATGATTACGAATGTTCCCAACTCATTTTCATAATGGGTTTCCTAAGAGTTTCACTTTGTCATGAAGCTCAATGACTATGGAATGGAACTATGCAAACTTAGAACTTCCAAGCACTTGATAAGTTGGCCACTAATTTCAATCATACCTAGAGCAGCAAGGAAGCATATTTGATCACTTGCCATGTTTCTTTCTCAATCTCTCTCGAACAAAATCGTTCCGAGCTTTGATCCGAGCTTGTTGAGGCGCAACATGAACATATGAAAGATGCAAACCGAAGCCAAAAAGAGACGCACCCCCAAGGAAGCATGCTATGGTCATCGCCAACTTTTTAGGCGTTGAGGGAAAGCAGGAAACCATCCAATCACTTAAAGAACTGACACCAAAACATGCCAAATGCAGATAAAATGGAAGGTATTATGATGGAAACACCATTAAGGTTAACCCAAGTACCAACATATAAGCACACGTAAAGTTGCATGTATGCAAGATGCCTACAATCCTCTCTAGGATTTCATTCTTTAATGATGCACACAAGAATTCATTTCCACAACTAGCAGAGCAAATCTTCATTAAGTCCCAAACTTTCGAGCAAAATATCCTTAATACCAAATTGAAGCCATGGTGATGGTGCAAAGTTCAGCTTGAGTTCAGCTCTGCTTGTTTTATGGATGTAAAGTTTCTTGAAATTTTACATCGAAAAACGAACTTTGTCTCACCTTTCCAGCGTAGGTTGGAGATCCAAAATTGTTTCCCGAGGCAAAAGTTTCAAGCAATGGCTCAAAACAATTATATATGACCTATATATATGTGAACCAAAGCACTCCACAGCCCCTGCCATCAAATAGTTGTAACAAAAAAATGGAACAGAAAGGATAGTCCACAATAGATCACAAAATTTTGACTTCATCTTCCCTAATTCACTACAGTATTACTATAAAGCTAAGCATCTAGTGCAATACCAAAGTCCATTAGAGCAAGTACTATCAGTGGAAAAAATAACTGTGGGAGGTAGGAGTGGGAAGAGTACCTGAGGTCGCCCTCCGGGTATATGGCGGTTGCTACGATGGTGTTCGGGAACCACCGGAGGTGGAGGAGGAGAGAGCTCGGGTCGGACTTAGAGAGAGAGAGGGATGGCAGTGGAGAGTAGTTGTGTGTTAGTTGTGTCTTGAATGTTTGTTGAATGCTTGTCTTTTATATGAGCCTTGGAGATGGGGGAGAGCCAGGTGTAAGGCTCCTCCCCATTGGTGGACAGAGTGGAGGTTGACCTCTTTTCCTCTTTTAGTCCCAAGTCAGGCATCGGAGCCCGTAACCGAGGAGCCGGCTGAGGCTATTTTGGTGATACGTGGAGACCCGTATAATCTGCTGAGTCAGGCGAGGTATGATACGAGCTCCGAGGTAACTAAGGGACTTAAGCAGTACAACCAACAATACATATTTTCACTAATCATGGTCCACAATGAATAATAACATACTCATAAGACATATGAATGAAGGTTGTCTGGGTGAGGCATTTTATCAGCCAATTTGCGGACAAGAATTCCGAGCCATAGCGTTCTGGGTAAATAACAGTATTATTAAACCATTAATCCACGCAAATTAAGACCAACATTCAGGTGATGGAAATTAAGCTTTATTGGTATCAAACCCATTTTCAAGGGGTGTAAACGAGCCGAGCTTCGTAGTGTTCGAGCTCGCCTCGTTTAAAACTCGAGCCCCCTTCAGTTGTAAAGGAGACGAGCCCTTATCCAGTCAATCCTGGCTAATTTACTTAACGAGCCTCTTTGAGCCTCTTTAAACCGTAATTTACCCTGTGTCGAAAAAAGATAAAAACAGAAAAACCTACACACACATATATCTATACTTACCTATTATATGCACAATGTCAAATCATTTTCCAGAAAAGAATTGAATTTTGCTAGCAAAAAGACAGAGAACGAACCTGGCTGAAAACCCTAGTTTTTTCGAGACTTGAGCGGAGTCGGGACGAGGAAGCAGGGAGAGGAATCAGGTGCATCCGCTTGTAGGGTTAATCAGGGGGAAAGAAGAGAAATTCGGGGGTAGTATGGTCATACATGGTACGGGAATAGGGGCAAAAGAGTCCAAAAAAATTTGGACCATTTCTCGATTTGTGCGTGTCATCCTTGCGCAGGGGCCATGCTAATCTTCTCTGTATCGTTCCAATTTTATCGGATGTCCCCGAAGGGACGTTCATCTTTTGCTCTGCTTTGTGTTATAAATTCTTCCCTTTGTAACTAGCTGGTCGATGTGGGACGAAATGAGTACAGTACAAGTCCAAGTCTAGTTTCTCTACTTCTGTATGATGAAAATCCAACCGTCTCTCTCTAATTGTAGATCCCAATCAAGTAAATCACCGTTGGATTGATCAAATCTGGGGTTTGGTTTGGGGGCTCACCAGAATCAGGCACCGTTCCGCTAAGATTTTTACTTTTTTAAATATTTATTTCTTGTTTTACGAGACAGATTATTCTTACTTATTTTTTATTTTACGAGGCATGTCATTTTTTTACAATACATCACTCATTTACCTAAGCGGAATGAGACCTTAATGGAAAGTCTTGCCAAATTACTATGAGTTTTAAAAAGTTGGGACTTGCCAATTCTAGTTTTTTTCTCCTATATTCTTGTCAAATTCCAACGAGTTGGTTTATCTCGAAAGTCCAAACCCTCTTTTAATTTTGGCTCCGTTTGTTTATTTCTTTTCTAAGTGCATCCGCAATGGGAATAATCAAAATCGATAACTAAAATGTGCCACGTTAGCATTTGATTATCTATTTAGTTCATAATCAAACTTAACAAACTTGACTTCCACATTGGTTATTTTTGTATCCCTATAAAAAAAACCCCCCACAATACGCAATGCTCCTATGTCCAATTGCAAACGAGTTCCAATCATGCATCCGACCACACCAAATTATTCGTCTCGATGAGACGATTCTAATGTGAGATGTTTTTTAATTTTTTAGTTTTGAATTTGGTTATTAGGTTTGGTTATTGAGTTTTGGTTATTGGTAAAAGTTGTTAAGTTTGGTTATGGAATGAGTGGAATTTGGTTATTTGCTAAAAGACTTGTAACTTTGCTTATTACAATGTGAGGTGTTTTTTTAGCATTGTTGTTAAATTTGTTTATTCATACTAACATTCTATACATTAGTGGAGAGTTAATACTTAGAAAGTAATACTCCTACGAGGAGGGTGGGACTCGAACCCCACACCTCATGCATGGGGAGAGAAGTCGTGCCAACTGCACGAGCGCCCCACTTGCGGCTCCGTTAGTTTTGATGTAAAATATTTTTGAGAAAAATATTCTGCTCAATCTCCGGTCTGCGGTTGGATAATGTTCAAGTAAAATATTCTTAATTTTAAAACAAGGTATTTTTTAAAATAACTCTGGTGCCTCGGGCCCTTTGTTTTTAACCCAGATACGTACATAGCTAGCTATTAATATTCCGAAGTAAAACAAAAAAACACATAACTAGCTAGCTTATATTAGTGTCCCTTCATTGGAAATTTGTATTCAATGAAAATTAAAACAGAGTGCATTTAAATATAAATTTTTATATTACAGACCTCACATTTTGAAAACTTCAGAATTTATATTTCTCCTTCACATTCTTTAAATCTTATTAAACCGGTTTATGAAGATTCGTCTAAATAATTATTTTCCTTGCCATTTAAATAATTATTATTTTCCTAGTTTTTTCGAGATTTGAGAGGCGTTGGGACGAAGAAGCAGGTGCATCTGCTTTTAGACCATTTTTCAATTTATGCGTGTCATTCTTTGGATTACTTCTCAAAACATATACGAATAATGATGGAAATTTGTATTTAATGAAAATGAAAACAAAGTATATAAATTTTTATATTGCGTACCTCACATTTTGAAAACTTCAGAATTTATATTTTTCCTACACATTCTTTAAATCTTATTGAACCGGTGTATGAAGATTCGTCTAAATAATTATTTTCCTTGCCATTTAAAGGGAACCTAAATCCAACTACTAGAGGGAAAAATTTGAAAATTTCAAAGTTCAGTTTTTTTTTTCTTCATTCATTTCACAATATGGAGGGAAAAATGAGAAAAGAAAGAGGATTCCAAAAATGGTGAGACACGAATGCGTGCATCTAACAATAATAACTCTTCAAGTGTAAAATCACATTTGCAAATAATTCAATCAAACAATAATATTCTGGCTTATAACAAGTTAATAAGTTTTCAAAAGACGCTCATTCGCCAAATCACAATCCTTGCATTCCACTTGTGCGATTTCTCTAATAACTTGAGCCTTATCTGCCTCAAACTGTTCATCCTCTGCAACAAACCCAATTCAAATTTAAATTTCAGTTCCTACGGCCATAAACAAAAGCAAATGTGCATGAACCTGAAGTGTCACCAAAGACTAGAATGAGAAACAAAACAGAATTTCAGCACGTACAACCATCAAACCAGAGACCAAAGCGGGACTTGACAAAACAGAAAGTATAGTAGGAAAATTGTACCACCTCTATCAATCTTGAAGTCACTAAAGAAGCGCAGGATCTTGCTTCTATTGGCAACAAATATGTTGGCAATGCCGGGAGGCTTATTTTTGTTAGCAGCAAATAGCTGGCACAAATACGAAGAAACTAAAATCAATAAATATATTTGAAAAAGAGTACATGATAAATGGTCTGTTCAGAAAAGTTGAGTGATGATACTGAATATATGGAACAATACCTTGAACACATGAAATGCATCTATTTGAATATTCTTGCTTGGCTCCTGCAACCATGGAAATATCCACCAGTTTTACTCCCAGTTTTATTCACCAGAACAACACCACGCCAAAAGGATAAGAATAAAACTGAAAATAATTGATACGACTATAGAAGGCTGGTCAAACGTGTTCAGATTCTAATCATCTTTCCGTGTGTCCTATGTGCGTTAGAAACTTAGAATGCATGTCAATGTTGTTTCGCATCATAACAACGAATTTTAGCTCCCAGATATAAACAATCCATTTTCTTTCTTCTTCTTCTTTTGTGTGTGTGTAAGGGTTTTTTTTTTTTTTTTTTCCAATTGGGAAGCTCAGTATGCAACTATCAAATGAAAATCTGTTGTCCCTTCTTTCGAAATAAATCGATACTGAAAGGCAATTTTGTGCAACCAAGACCGACCAGTGAAACATACAAGGAAAAAACCATCACTTTGTTTGGTTTAGATTTTAGAAAGTTATTTTTGAGAGTTGGAGTGGTAATGAGTGGAGAGAGATAGAGAGAAAGATTTATTGAAAACTGTGCCGAGAGTTGAGAGTTACTCTCAAAAAGTCCATCCAAGCAAAGTGA
This sequence comes from Rhododendron vialii, assembly GCF_030253575.1. Lineage (NCBI taxonomy): Eukaryota > Viridiplantae > Streptophyta > Magnoliopsida > Ericales > Ericaceae > Rhododendron > Rhododendron vialii. The sequence continues at coordinate 1,604,559 of NC_080560.1, forward strand.
ATATAACCACAGGTTGGAGCTCACCATGAGAATGCAAACAAGCACAAACCATCTCCTTAGTTTTGGATGGTACAAAATATGATGCCCCCAAAACTTAAAATCTTTGTAAAACGTAATCTAAACTATTAATAAGCTATGTAACCTATAAATATCTTGGCATGGAAACAAATCTCGAGCGAAAAAACATAACAAAGTAATCTATCACACGGTTGGTCATTTGTCACACGAGTTAGGAATATCAAGCAACGATGACCTAATTTGGTTTTTGAACAAAAAACATACAAAATAAGTATACCACAAGGCTGGTCATTTTTCTTCCTTGTACCCAACCAGATACACGAATTGAAAAGAAATATAAGAGAAACATACCCTCAAAAGGTTCATTGAAATCCTCAAGTTATCCTTTGAGCTCACATAGTGCACCATAACAGAAGAATTTGAACGCTCGAGTAAAATATCTCCCAATAGCTGGAAACAAAATAGATCCCATGAGTAGAACAAAATTCTCCGATCAAACTTTCTGTTGTAAGTTTTAAGAAAAGAACCAATCAAACATCTCCATACCTTGACAGCTTGTCTTCTGGTGACGTAATTGGTAGATTCCAACAGCTTTGAGTTAAATTCAGCAAAAAACTAAACCAAAGAGTATAGTATCAGAACATAGCACATTACTACCAGTCAGAAAGCACCGGTAAAAAACTTTAAAACAGTTGCTAGCAATGAAGCTTGGAAATCTTATAAAAAGCCAAAAGCAACATATCCAAGTGACAAATTCTTTGTGAATACCCCTGAAAAACATACATCTGCAATGCCTAAAGTTAAGTCCAGGAGTAATGATCTCCAAGTGCACAAGAAGGTATTGACAAGATAGCACGCATAACTTAAATGCAACGATTTTATCAATTGAAGTATCAGATAATATACGAATAACGCATTGGTATGTCACTGTCAGGAAGGTTGCAGCTGGAACTCTTTTCTCCAAAAATCAGAAGGAAGAAGACAATGATAAGCACAAAAGTCAACAAAGAAGAGGATATCTAAAATGGAGTCTACTGCACATCTTTGATCATGCCATCAGTCTTTGGCTGTATCAGATTCATGTGCATGGTTTAAACTTCATCAAAGATACAATACCAATACAACAATTCCAAGATTCAAATCTTCCAAGTTGATTTCTCATTATTTCTTGTGTCTCTTCTAGCTTATGCTGTTAAACTGATCCAACTCCATTATACAGATGTTTTACCATGAAGGGCTTCCAAAGAGGGGTACATGAATAGCAGAAACACAAAGGGAGCTATATTATATTTCGTTTTTCCATGTATTGACTTTATACGTCTACTTGTATCAATGCTTAGCAAGAAAATAAATCCAATTAAAATTTATTCCCATGATTATAAATGAGCATGCCAAGATACAGCCAAATAATCATGACAGCAAAACTGTCACATCAAAGTTAGTTTCTTGATGACATCCAGCTAATGGGTATTCAAGAGAAATAGATCAGATCTCGTAGTATATGAAAATAGTAAGAAGTAAGACGCAAATATTATTACAAGGTCAGTAGCAATACAAAATGACAGTGGCACAAAGAAATGATCCATGTATGGAAATTCAGGATTATCATTACAATCTCCCAATCCAAACATAATATAACATTTAATCATGTGAATTTTCACACATTAGTAAATGCAAATACTATTAAGAGCAGAATATCATTCAAGGTCACTGGTAAATAGTAATTCAAAATGATTGTGAAACTAACAAACTATCCAAATATGGAACATCTTGTTATCGTAACAATGCCCCACACCAAATAAAAACAAATCGTTTTAACCATGATAATTTCTACACGTAGAACTGGAGATGACTAGATGAAACGTAAACCATACCCAATTATAATTTCTAGAGAGAAATTCAGCAACAGTTGACTTATGTCTGGTCAAAAGCTCCTGCAAGAAATATCCGAAGTTTATCAGCATGCCTGCGGGTTTACTCGGATGTCTCTGACTTAAAGAATTGAATTTTCTTCAAACTCATGACTCATGAGGAATCTGGTTGTACAAACCAAAATCAATTGTCACCCCTTCTGAAATTATTTCATTTGAGATTATACGTTGTGAATAATATTTCAGATGTTGGACAACATCTTGATATCTAGAGATTTCAACCTCAGCTAGCGCTCTCTGTTTGGCGTACTAGTCTCTATTATCATTCTTACCCAACATTAATTTGGATACATACTGGATCCAGTGACATTAACCTAAGAAGCAAATTCTTTATATGGTATAAAGTCATAGACACCCCCAAAACACCGCCCTTTGGGCAGTAGTTTGTGGCAGTTCATAGAGAGAGAGAGAGCGAGAGAGAGGGAGAGAGAGAGAGCAGAAATAATCACCTTAAAGGTTGCTATAGCATCTGCAGCGACATCGAAATTCAGAAGTTGTATGTAATCAAAAAACTTCTTCATGCATTTTGAATTTAAAACATACCTGAGTAGCAGACCAAGCAAATTAAAAACATCCATAGCTTAGTGATCGGAAGGAGAAACAAGACTACAAACTAAGGCACCAAGGAAATTGACTAGAAATGCTGCTTCCCCATTTCGTCAGTAAATCCTCATTGAATGTCCTATGTGACTAACTCATGAACAAATATACAGCAGAATGGGTAAATTGTAATTCTATTGATCAGAAAGATCGAGAATTGTATCATAAAGCAAAAGACATGCCCACAACATGCAGAACTTTGACCCATGATTTTAGAAGCAATGCATTCCTATGAAAATTTAGTCATCAACCCTCCACAAATCACTCCAATCTGAATTTCAGAGCATTCGATCTTGACTCTGCTCGACATCCGTCGATGATCCTATTGGAGCTCAGTTGAGCCTCAAGGCTAGACTTCAGACTGAGATAAAGGCAACTTGGTCTATTCATGAGCTGCTCGAGCTTGGCTCAAGCCCCATTTGCTCATGGTTAATTCGGTTCTTTATAGCAACTACAACCAACCAAACCGAGCCTTCAGCCCCAATCAATCGGGGTCGGCTACATGAATCAGTTCGTAGCAACTATAATGCTACCATATCTCCACAAATCGATATTAAGAATATGCCAAGCCAATACATTCTCGTATTGTGCAAAGGAATCTAGAGATCACTCTGGACTAGGCAATAAATCTTTATTTTATCTCCTGCGTGCACGCATGAGAGAGAGAGAGAGAGAGAGAGAGAGAGAGAGAGAGAGAGAGAGAGAGAGAGAGAAACTGATAAAGGAAAATACATTTTTAAGAAATGAATTCAACATTCAAACAACTATCAATGTGTTAGCCAACTGGGGATTGCATTAGGTCAAGGCTTACCACAAGCAAGATACCTCCTCCCCATGCTATGACCTCCCAAAGTAACTTAAAAATATACAACTACCAACCAAAAATAAACGGAACAGGTACTACTGTACTGCACAGATTCTCTTCATGAATCATATGAAGCACTGCCTCAAGAGTATTTAACAATGAGCAGCTAAAAGAGTATTTTATTGAAACAGCTAAAAAAGAGAGTATTTTCTTCTCAGAGAAAATGAAAAATAGGGAAAAGGGAACAAAAGCAAATACCAAATCAATTATCAATGACCTGCTTTCAAACTGTTTTACCTTGCCACACTTTGATGACGTATACACTCCCTCAACATTGTACCATAATGTAAAGCAACTCCTTGATCCTCGTACCTAAACAAACATTAGAGTAACTGCAAGCATCGAATTTACATGTAATAAAATAAAAGAGACATGAACATGAGTTGCTAAAACCACAAAACAACTACACTGGAAGAAGGCTTAAACCAGAGATAATAAGAAGGCAAAGTTCATGCCAAAACATGCCCAGGGTTACAGGTAACAAGTGTGGGTTTGGAATTCAGTCAGAACCAACTGACCGATGCCTAATTGATCATTAACTCTTTATGCTTATCGCATATGAAGTGTATCACCAAACCGTTTGAAGCTTATCACCTATGAAGTGTATCACCAAACCGTTTGAAGCTTATCGCATATGAAGTGTATCACCAAACCGCTCAACGTTTCAAATCTTTACAATTGTGCCATCTTCTTCCTAACACAATTTGGATGGTGTCGTGTATTTATGCACCCTTGCCCCTAAAGGGCAGGAGTTGACTCTAGGAACCTCTATAACTCCAAGGCACCACACCAAATGGACAATAATTGGCCTAGATATGAGAAGCATGTAAATAGCAGAAACATTGACCAGAACATTGCAAAACTTGAGAGAAATGCTTACCCGGATATCAAATGATCCATGAGGTCTAGGTTATCTTCCAAGTAATCAGAAGCAATCAATCGCGATCGAACTCGTTGCCTCTGCAAATTTGCAACCACTTGGGTAGCATCCTTACGGCCCTGTGAGTTATTGAATTCCGTAAATAAATAACAGCAAGGAAAGAAGATTAAGCAAAAACTTAAGAGTGATTGATGGGATTATTTTCATTAATTACGAAAGAAAATAGAAAATAAGTGAGTGGATGATTTCCATACTGACCTCCAAGTCCAATTTGGGAAGACAAATAATGAGTAGACGAAAAGTGTTCTCACTAAAGAACTCTTGGGTTAGTTGTGCACAAGCTTCGGCAGCAGGCTCGGATTCATTATTTCCATAAAGAATTGTCTTCAACTCCCGAATGAGTTTATTTAATTCCACCATCTGATTGAGACACAGGGTCAGCACAAAGGAAGCACATTTCAATCTTGTTAAAAAAAAAAAAAATAGATACAAGTCGGTGAAGGATCATCATCTGTGCCCCAAAATAGCCCGGCAATATCCTTCAATGATCACGTTTCACAACATGTTTCCAATGATCATAACAAAAGATAGTTCCAAAACAGAACACAGCACAACGCATGCAAAACGAATTAATGAATCTAGTCTTACAAAGTAACAATAACTGCTTCCTTAAATCAGGCCCTCAAAATGATCTCACCACCATTTATTAGCAGTATAAATCTCATGAACAAAATAACTTCAATGCTGACATTTACGAACCCTATTGATTAAGCGGGGTCAATGAATAACCATAGTTTATAATGCAGATAACTTCATAAACTTAAGGATGTAAAAAAATATGTCAAACAACAACCTCCAGAACCATAGGAGTTCATCATGATAAGCTATGTGGGTCACTACAATATCGCCTTTTTTTGGATCTGTTCTTTTTTCAGGTGCAACGGGACACAATACAATTCCTCTATTTCAAGATTTAGCGCCAAACCACCAGCTTGAAGCTTAAAATCAAAACTTTAAATTCGGGAAACATAGAAAGTCAAATTGCATTCCATAACCGAAAGAGCTTGGAAAGTCCGAAGGCTAATCCGGCAACTGCCTCCCTAAAGCATTCTGGCTTCACATTCTTATGCAATCTTTGCTCTCACGAATTTCACTAGTTTGGGATGTTTTCAGACGACGCTATATCATTCACGCTTGTGCTTTCGCGGCACAGACCTATTATGTGACTAATCCCAAGATCCTAAACTCCATCAAAATGTAGAAATGAATAAAATCAACGGCACCATTTCAATCATTCACGACAGTAATGCAAGGATCACCTTCTCAGCCCTTCACTCTCGCTCTCAATCATCGCTCTGCGCTCCTGCTCTCAATTCTCACATTCACGGATCTTATTTGTTTGATTGCAATCATTCACGAAAATTATGCAATGATCACCTTCTCGGCCGTTTGCTATCGCTCTCAATCCTCGCTCTGCACTCTCACCCTCAATTCAATTCTGCACTCACGAATCTTATTAGTTTGGGATGTATTTAGAAAACGCTTTCAAGAGGTGGACTGCACGTGCACGCGCATCATGTGACTTAGCCTAAAACCCATCAAGAAATCAAAACGAACAATATTAACGGGAGCATTTCAATCATTCACAACAATGCAAATGATCACCTTTTCCACATGCTTAATCCCACCACCACCTCCACACTCGGAATTGGAATCAAGGTACAACAAAAGGAACCTCGCCATCCGAACGACGTCGGCCGGCGTGCGTGGCGTCGGCTTGAAGAGGCATTTCAACGGAGCACTCTTACGAAGCGCTCGAAGAAACGCCTTCTTCAAAGCCGGAGTCGGCTTCTGAGGGATTTTCTGAGACTTATCTATTTTGGCTATTATCAATTTCTCCAGCTCTTTCTTTCTCCCCTAGGGTTTCGTGGTAGAAAGAGAGGGGGATCGCCGGAGGGGTTTGAGACGAGGAAGAGGAAACGAGAGCTCAAACCCCTGGTTGGTTGTTTCCCGGGAAAATCGCGGGATCGACATCGCCATATATGTATGATTTGTTCTTCCTTTGAATAGGAGCGAGAAAAAGGCGGGGAAATTTTAGAAAGTCCGAATTGGAGAGAGAGAGAGGAAGAGAGAACAATAAGGCAACAATGGGTTTCTTTCGTGGAGCCTCAAGCTCCGGACTACTGAATGATTTCACTGGATCCGATTTCCTCTGTCCCGAAAATTTCTATCCAAAATATTTTCGTCTGCTGGATTGTGATTTTTTTTTTAACGCCGGAAAATCCCTCGATACAGAGACACATGAGTTTTCGGCACAGAAATATCCTCCCTCCATTTCTCCGCATTTTATGGCGCCACTCATTTTAATGACTCCTAACTTTTTTTTACATAATTTCATAATACTAGTGGATATTCGTGTCTAAAAACACATTTGAATGTAACATAGTCTCATATTAAATAAATTGTTCGTTCTACCCAACTAATGTACGCGCGCGATAGTTGTAATCACCACGAAGTATTAGTTACCAGTTTGATATATATGTTTCCCTATTTGATCATAAAAAACAATATTTATATAGAGATACATTGCCTACAAAATGAGGGTAAAAGAGTATCTTGTAAAAAAGGAATGGTCCGATGTCTACAAAGTTAACAGGAAGTGATCTAACGGTTGTAGGAGTTGGTCTCATTTATATGTCTAGACATTTTTAACAGAAACTGTTTTGTTTTATAATATAGATAAATAAATGTGAATCCATAACTCAGTCAATTTGATGTAAAGTTACATTATTTTACGAATTTGCGCGCAAATATTTTATATTTTGTACAGTATTATAATGCAATTTAAATTTTAAAAATGCATACGGTCATGCATATTAAATGATGGTGTGTATTAGTAGAAGTTAGAACATTTGCCCCGTTAAAATCATCGATCAGCAAACTAATTCGATCTAGGTTTTAAATACCGCATCTGCTAGAGTACCAATTTAGCTATCCGATACCGTTTCAAATTATTGTTATTTTTCCACATCAAAGAACTTAGCATAACCAGCACTGTCCGGTATTAATTGTTATTGTAAGTGAAAAATAAATTTAAAAGTAGTCCGGTATTGACCAGTACCAACCGGGATTTCAATCGGAACGAAATTAGAGCTTTAGGGCACTGGATTTGGTCAATTCCTATCAGCCTTGCTAGAAGTACATACATTTTGCACATTTGCACATTTGCACGCATGAATAAGGCATGCATTTTTTCAAAGAGGAATGAAACAGCACAGATTAGTTTCTGAAGCCAGGTTTAATGGTTTATTAATCTAAATCTGTATCTCATACGCAGTACAGGGGAATGAAATAATCATTAACAAAAAAAATTCAGGAATGACAAAGGTGGTCTTCTCATATTACACAGGGAAAGGAAAGGAATGGACAACCTACAATGTCTGATGAAAAATACAATGACTGCTGCAGTCTAAGAGGGAGAAAAATCTCAATTAGCCGTGTAACACAGAGAAGAAGTTACCAAAATACATGAGAATGTAAAGCACCGAAGTGGAAAAAATAAGAACCGGAAACGATCAATTTGTCACCGTGTCCTGTATTCAAAATAGGGCAAGAGCTGCAATGAGAAAAGCCAGAAAAGAAGGGACGACGGATGAAACAACTTCAAGCTGCGCATTTGATTTGGTTGGTGGAGTAGCCTGATTACCGCTGTTGCCAGGAGGTGGGGCTAGAATGGCCACTGGCGGAAGAGGTGCCTCCACCACTTCCGATTCCGTCAGGAGAGGGTTTGGAGCTTCGGCCGGTGGCAATTCAGTGGGAGGGATGACTTGATAGAGACCATCTGGCTGAACAGGGCTCATGTAACTTGGGGTTTTACTGCCCAACCCTAAACAACGGTTTTCTGCCGCACAACAAAGGAAAAACGAAAAAGTTAATAACATAACCTAGTGGGAAAAGCTCAGCAGACAGAATCCATCAGACTAATATTTCTCCCACCAAAAGATAGGGCAAACCGAAACGAATGGGCTCTCTAAGCTGCAAAAATTACGTCTTTGAGCTAATATCCAGCAACATTTCTCTGGGAAATGAAAATTCTGTATTCATTATACACCTCGCAGATGTTCGTATGAGTTATACTCATATAAGCATCAAAGAAAGCGCATGATAGGTAGATATGAGGATTTAGTACCAGAAGACCACGGCAATGTACTTGGGTTAAAACTTGCCCAAATTCTTGTGCATCAACACCATTGGATTGATCACAAACATGGTTCGCAAAGCAGAGACTCCCATCAAACCTAGTCCATCTCGTCCTTTTTGTTAGTCCACTATTCCATTTTGGAGCATCCCATATTATATGACAACATGTCCACTTAGAAAAGTCGAGGGGGGAAAATTGGTATCATTTCCCTCTGCCCTTGCCTTCTAAAATTGAAGAAACAACTTCAAAGAATGAAATTAAATGCAATAGCCAAGGGCGCTTTTGAAAATTGAAAATTTTAAAGTGAAATTATTTGTCTCTTTAGAAAGATGGATTAACAAAATAGATCAACAAAAAGGGGTGGAATTAGGTTAACCCGCCTTAAAAGTTGGTAACATGGCACCATTCTGATTTAGTCATTTCACTAGAACCAACTGCTACTTTATTGCTGTAGAGGCCCACTTAGTGGGATATGAAGCTACCATCATATGATGAGAAAGAACTTGTGCACTTACTCTTGTATCTAGCAGCTGTCCCAGGAAATTCTGTGACGACACCGTCAATTCCGGCACCCATGACATATGAGTTGATTTCCACAGTTGCATCAGAGAAGAAGTCCCAGGCTTGAGATACAAACTCATTTCTGAAGATTTGTACAAACACTTGGAGCTGGAATGCCTGTAGCATCTGTACGACATTGGTCATGCCAGTGAGATATTCAGCATTGTCAGTGAAGACAGAGGATTTGCTAACCACCACAGCACTAGCAAATGTCTTTATCTCTGCAACGGATGAGTTATCGGCACCACCGATATTCTCATCGACCACGTAAATAAGCTCATAATTACTTTCCTTCTTCAACTTGGTCAGAACAGAGCTGTTAGTCGACTGAATCATAACTTTCTGAGTGCTGAAACTAGCATTTTGTAAGGTACCAAGAACCACATCAGTTACATCTAATCCCTGATATTCCGCTAGGTAGGCTGCATCCTATAAGACGGGGGAAAAGTACATAAGTAACATCTTCACTGGAAAGAAACAAAAACATCAAACACGGTCCTAAATGAGAAGGATAAGTACTGCATAAAACATCAGACAAGTACTGCACAAACTACTTACAACACTTTCTTTTTCTTTTTTTAAATTTTGAGGGCACTACATGCTCCAACTAAACCTGAATAGTATGCATGTGAGCAACACGTTAAGTTTTACTTGGGAGATTCTCAAACACCTGTCCACAACAATGAGAGGGAGGAAGACATCGGATTTTTTTTTTCTGTTGGAAAGTGTCAGTTCCTAATAAATTAGCTCTTTCATGGGAAGTTCTTGTGGCGTTTACTCGGGTTGAAACGGTAACTCTCCCTTGTTCATCAGAAAACTGTTTAGGATCCTACAAGTCAGTAACTTGGTGCTGACTTGAGACTTATGAGATGAGTCAGGCTGCAACAATGACCGCAAGCATGATGGACAAATTGCAGCTATGACGTGGGGGTGCACGAAGAAAAGGTTTGAGTGTTCAGTGAATCAGTCAATAGTAAATTGGTTAGATGATAGTGAAATTGTGTTTATTTTTTATTGATTGTCCACTATTAGCATGGTAGAAATGTCATCTAATACCCCAGTCAGATAAATTTATATATAGCCCTGCATATAGCATAGTCCCCCAAGTGTTTTCTGTATTAATAAATGACCCTCTATTTCACGAGTATTCTTGTTCAATATGTTTTATGTGTGCTCCAACTACTTCGGATACAATTATGAAATAGCATCAATTCAATTGATTTGATATATAAGTTTCAATTGATTGTTTTGTCAATTATAATAACAATATAGCTAGATGTCTATTTATAAAAATTCTGCCAACAGATAAATCCCCCAAAATTACACCCAAACATTGTGTGACATAATTCCCATATGAATTAAAAACCAACATATAGCAGAAGTTTCTTGACATAAGCTGTTCCTAGGGCTAGAACCATGTCATAAAGACAATAGTAAGTCATAAATTGTATAATTCATATTTATCATCTCAAACGTCATCGTGACAACTAGGAAGCCTACATTAGGTTTCTCCTCTCCAACCAGAATGTCTAAATATGGCCAGCAAGCAGATGCAGAGAAATATAGTATGAACTAAACTCACCTCTATGCTGATCAATACACCAGAAACAGAGCTGGCATTCTTTGCGAGGACCAGAAATTCAGACAGTGTCGTAAATTTTCCAGCATTCTTGTATATGGGATCCCGGGTCAATCTATAATTTGCATACGGGTTCGAAATTGCCGCTGCAGTAATAATATAATAATGAATATAAAGGATGCCATATAACTATCATTCCTGGTAACAGTACATAGGCCATCTCAATACTCTGTTAAAAATGAGATCGGCCGGAACAGATATAAATTGAATGCATGAACAAAAGTCTTACAACAATGGGAAACAAGGAAAATGCAAATCTGATAAGAATATCCTCCTTGTAGATTGTTTTCTTGTACATGCTTCACAGTGTTTAATGTTAAGAGATCTATCTCAAGTGTTATTTGAAACAGTTCACAACAAGCATCTCCAGATTCGTCTTTTGTGTGCTGATTTTGGCCGGCGGATCATCATTGGGGTTTCTCAGTCGCCGGAGAGCAGTTTTGGTAAGATCTGTTCCGTCTGGTATGGCTCCGTTCCCTCGTCTTCTCCGTCTCAACTCTGTTTTTTTTTTGACCCCCTTTCCCTAGCTGTTTTACTCCCGTTTCCTCGGCTGTTAGTTGGCCCTCTTGTTCCCGGTCGGGGGTGCTGCTGGGTCCTCTGACTTTTGCTTAACAGCTAGGGTCCTTTCGGGTTCTTATGGAGCGGTCGGCGTTGGCTCCCGCCGTGGCCGTCATTGGGCGGCCCGGTTCTCGCCTAACGGCTTGGTGCAGCTTCCGTGGCAGTTTGGGTTTGCTGGTTTCGGATTTCTTTTCCGTGGGTGGCCAATGGGGGCTTGGTGGATGTCGGTGGTGAAATCTGGTGGTGGTGGTTGCTCTGTCTGTGGCAGGAGGAGGTGGCTCTTGGATTAGGTTTAGGGTTTTCTTTTGGGTTGGGCTTTCATTGTTGTATTTGGGCGTTTAGGCTCTTTGGGTTTTCTTTGTTGTTTATTGTATATATGGGCTTCTTAAGCCCTCAGGTGTTACATTGGGCTCGTCCCTTTGCTTTGGTTTCAACTTTTAGTTGCTTACCTTTTCCTCCCCCTAATAAAATGTTATTTTGCCGTTAAAAAAAAAAGAAGAATATAAAAATGTTGTTCTGAGTGGAAATGCCAACAATTTCGTCCGCCCCAGCCCTATTTATAGTAAATGAACCGAGTATATGACCACTAATGGTTAGAGCTGCGTGTAAGGAGATCAGTAATGATTCCCACACATATGTTTTTGCACATATATTGCACATACATTTTTGTGGAGCCCATATCGGGGTCCCACAAAATGATCTGAACCGCTCATCTTTTTTAAAATATTTTTTTGGAGGGTTCCTGTTAAAAATCAGGTCCAACGGATATCGGTAAGGGCTTTCTCCGAAATCATAGGACGAATCATTCTGTTTTGTCCTACGAATTCTAAGAAGCCCTTACCGATATCTATTGGAGTTGATTTTTTACAGGAACCCTCCAAAAAACATTTTTAAAAAGATGAGCAGTTCGGATCATTTTGTGAGATCCCAATATGGGCCTCACAAAAATCTATGTGCAAAAACATATGTACAAGTAGCATGGTTGTAATGAGATAGAATGAGCAGCCCTAAGTTCAGCCAGCTTTGACCCCAAACAAGGGTTGAATTGCACGCAGCTAATTCCAATCCTACAATTCCTGCCATCATTTTGTGTCCAACCATGTCCCTATGGGTGGTACCATGTGCACTCACCTGCTCACATTTGATGCCCTACATTAGAAAAACCACAGTTCTCACAGAAGTATGTCATAGAGGTACACCGTACATGAGAAGAAGAATGTACAGTCTCAGCCAGCTTTTAACCCAAACAAGGGCCAAAATTGCACCTATCCTAGAGTTTCTACCATCATTGTGTCCAACCATGTCTCCATGGGTGGTAACATGCGCACTGACCTGCCCACATTTGACATCATACATTTAAAAACCAAAGGTCTCAGAAAAGTACTTCATAGAAGTTGCTAGACTTTGTCGCACATCGCTTACCTAAGCCACCCAAGCATGATTAAGATAATCTAGAGGCTACTCCAACTTTTGCCAATTGGTTTTAGGGTTGGGCCCATCCAAGAAATCTAACAGAGGCACACGAGGAGAAGAATGCTCTCTCTCTCTCTCTCTCTCTCTCTCTCTCTCTCTCTCTCTCTCTCTCTCTCTCTAAACCAACCTCCCCAGTTTGTGTGCACCTAACAGCACAACATGTTTCTCGTGGCAAACAAACAATAATACGTGTAAGAATAACAACAGGTTGGCGAAACCCTGCACAAAATAACAAACAAAGTAAGCACTGGTTATTAACTTACGTGTCAATGTCTGAATCTGGCTCCATGTGAGGCTGAAGGTAAATATTCCATTGGATATTCCAAGTTCTGAAATAGACTTCGAAAGGTTACTGAACGGCGATTGAGCAACTAGCGTGCTGTCTAAAAGATTTATAGAGCCTAAGCAAATGGCTATTCCATCCTTTGTCATTTGAACAGGACAGTCAAGAATATCAACACCATCTGAAATAGCACCCTGATAAGCCAAATCGGTACAGCCAGGGAAGTCTCCACTCGCTCCTTTGGATGAGATAACCAAAGGACTTTCTGAACCAAGAACATGGCAAAATAAGACAGTTAACCAAGAATAAGTAATGGAGCATCAAACAACACCCATCACGCTATACCAACGTTACCCGTGGCTGCAAGCAAAAAAAACAATAGAAAACCACGGTCATGAGGAAGCAACCTACCTTGACCCGACACATTTTTGCCTATGTGAGCGAAACAGGCTGCAATAAAGACAACAAGAAAAATATAAGAATCTGAGAGGTTGTTTAGTAAATAAAGCAATTTGTATGAGCCTAGTATTAAATCTAACTATGAAAAAGAAAACGCACCCAAGGAACGAGCTTTGTCCCTGCAAGGAGAACTTATTATGGAGTCCGCAAGAATGGGAAGTCATTCTAAGTCCTTAAGTGTGTTTAGGTTTATATTGAAACTCTAATTGCAATAACACCCAAACAAGGACATTTGCACCACCGTAATCTTAAGTCATCAAAACAAAAAAAATGGATATGTCCGCCTGCTGAAATAAGGTTCAGAAAATCACAGCTTTATCTCTCTTCTATGTTCCTACCTACGTTACCAGGGAACGCTAATACCGCACTGAATTAGACTTGGGTAAACACGTTCCAAAACACGGTACACTTCCATTCAAAAATGGCAATTTAGCAACTCAAAGCAATTCCCAAAGTTTTTCCAAAAAATAAACTTATTAACATAAAAAGTTTGGTCATTATGCTCCTAAAAATGTGCTTCGTATGAAAACTTTGAAAAATATAAATTAGGCGTACTAGATGTATATCGCTTGGAAGTGCAAGTTCCAATTTTGTTATCTATAGAACTAATCGAAGCCTACCCCAAGCGTACCAAAATTTAGGCATTGGGCGTATGCCATTTCCTTTTTCCATTCTTCGTACCAGTACAGTCCGCAATCCAAGTAACATAGGTACGCAAATAACGCAACATGCCCTGGCTTTAAGTTTAAACAGCAGTAACTACGCACTCAAACCAAAGAAAGTATTGCCGGATCTGGACCTCCCCATGCACATAACAGGGTGAGCAAAAAACAATTTTAAAAACATCATTGAAAAACTTCAGAATAGTCCCTATTGTTGGGAGGCTAGCATTTCCTCCATGGCAGGTAGAGGTGTAGAGCTACTCTTGCCTAATCACTTACTGCTGCTATCTCCTTATATTATGCAAACAATGGAATTACCTATTCCTGGATGGATTTCAATTGATAAACCTAATACGACCTCCCTACGTAGTGACTCTGAGAGGAAGAAAATTTATCATTTGGTCAACTGGGACAAAGCCTACAAACCTAAGAAAGTGGTTGGGTAGGTCATAGAGTGGGTTTTAGGAGATGGCTCTAAAATCTCTATACAGCAGGACTGATGGAGCAAGCACCAGCTTGGAATTAACATTGTTAATGCACATTCCAGTGAGTAGGCCCTGCGTCGCAACTTGAAACTTCTATAATAATTGTGGGCCTTTTTGTAACACCCTATGTAGATCACAATCCTAGTACCTTATTGGAGACTAAGAACATGGCCCAAAATGCTTAAACTCAAGTTGTTAGTAATAGTCCACATTGTTTCTGAAATCAACGTTTGTGTAATTGTTCAGGTTTTGTTTGTTCTTTTCCAATTCCAACCTCCTGAGTCCTGGCAAGATGCATGTCGCAAACGACTTTAGGACTCCAATGTTTGTGTTATAGTTCACTAGCATACAAGTTTTTTCACTTTGTTACAGGACTGATGACTAGATCAATGGTACATGCGAAGCATTAGATAGTTATGTTCTGAGAATCAACCTTGTACTCCCACAACAAATGAACAGTAGCCAAAGTACCTGAATCAGTGAATTTACACAGTACCAAGTTACCAACTACCAACAAACCTCCACCTAGATGTGGTTTTTCAAGCCTAACTTCAAACAAGGGTATTCTTCACCAACTAACAGAAATCCTGATCCCGGATGTCCAAAGTTTCCCAGGTTGTATGAAATTGTGTGATAGACAAGTTGCACGACAATATTCAGTTCTATCAAATACCACCCATTGTGAATGGTATAACATATTTTGACAAGTATACATAATTTCTCAACAAGTGCTGGTTCACATTCTTTTGGCAGGACCAGAACAGCAGAACTAGTAAATGAGGCAAGAGAACCACTTACCTATGGCCTCTGACTGAGTAATTGGAAAGTCGGAAAGCATGCCATCCACAGTGAAGTTTCCATTGTCAATGAAAGACAGAGACTCAGCTACAGGATCAAAACTGAAATCGTAGGCAAAGGGTGCATCATTTGCAAAATCTGATGCAAAAACTTCTAGACCGGCTTTATGAGCATCCGACACAAGTGTAGTATGAGGCAGTAAATACAAACTTGCATCTACAGGCCATATGTAACTCTTGGGAACAAGAATTCCAGAAGCAAATGTCTTGATAAACGTCAGGTTACTTAATAGAGAACCGTAAGTTTGGTTAATAGAAGGGTCAACGTCACTCCGTCCCAGAAACCGATAGATGAGTTTTGTTCCAGTTGGTAAGCGAGCCACTAAACCCTTCAGAAAGCTCACCTCTGGTGATGACACATAATCAACTATAGTACTTTTAAATACAGAAAGTACGAAGCTTCTCATGCTCAAGTTACGCTGGGTGAAGAATACATCATGCTGCGGAAGCATTGGAACAAAATAAGGTCAGTTAGTTAAAATGCCACTTTCAGTCCCAGACCTTACATTATTCAAAACGAAAAACATAGAAAGAAGGCACCAAATAACTAGAAGAAATTCCAATCCAATGGTTACCTCAACATTCAACCAGAGTCCCGGAGGGCTGAATTGGGGAATCAAATTAACAGTAACAACTGGGAAAACGCCATCGAATTTATTAGGTCGAGAAAAGACTCCCTGAATTACTGTCCAGAGTGACAAAAAGGAAGTGTCAATTTTGTTAGAGAAACAGTCAAACCTTACAAGAAGAAAAAAAAAATTGCCAGATTCAAGAAGAAAAGTCAGTAAACCCTCGAGCACCAATTACAAAACTTCCATATTGACTAAGCGCTGAGGCCCAAAACGATGATTCATCAAGGATAGGTCCATCTGCTGTCATTTATTTTCTTTTCCCATTCTTTTAGGTGGGAGGACAAAATGGTTTCATAAGTCAGCCTACAAACTGATTTACTAGGAACAAAGATAATGGCCAATAATTAACACGTTAAAAACCTTTGCCTTGCAAGAACACTCAACCAACCATTCATTAGTGCGTCTCTTACATCTAATGCCACAAACTACTGCAACCGACAAGTAATACACTAGTTCCCACCACAGAGAACCACTCAAAATTTGAAATTTATTCTATAAAGGAAAGGACGGATATTAACAAATTGCACCAAACATGATACATCAAGCTGATTACCAGTTGAACTGAATACTCTCAATTAAGTCCATCCAAAACTGTTTTGAGGGTTTACCTTTAGATCTTGGCTAATTACATCTCAAGTGAAATTATATATTGATAACTTGACTCAGGATTAGAACACTAAACCGTTTCCACAGTGCTATTAAACAATGAATCTAAAGTAGGAACCAAAAAAGAGATTCCTACTGGAAGGGGGGAAAAAAGCCTATCAAAATTCCTGCTTACCAAAATGGAAAAACTAATATAGTTGTGGTTGTAGTGTTACTCCTAAAAGGGGGTAAGCAAAGAAGAAAATATTACTAAGTGCACACTAATTTCCACAAGAAACAAATTCATGAAAAGTAGGAAATTTTACGAGTGAAATGACACATCTAGAAAGGTATAATTTACCCTTACCCAAGAGACTTTAGACCCCGTTCGTTTAAGGGTTTTGGATTTAGAGGTTTTGGATTTAGGATTCTAATTATCATCCTATTTCTCTCCAATCATTACTCTCATTTTTTCTCTCTACCTCTCTCCAATCATTACCCCTATTTCCAATCATTACTCTATTTCTCTCTACACTCATTACCTATAAGTCCAAATCCAAAATCCCAAAATGAACGGGCTCTTAGAGATTCCCTGCCACAATAAGGCAATGGTAAATCAAAGTTGGTATCTATGTGAGGAAACTAACGGCAGTCACATGGAGAATGTGTGATGTTATTATATAATTATTTCAATTGCCTCAAATTATTCACAATGCTGATTAACATAGTTGTACTGCACATGGTATATGAAGGGTGAAGGGTTGTGCTTACACAGAGTTCTATCACTATTATACAATACTACAGGTCATCCCTTATGTTAAACAATACAGTCAAGAGCAGAAAGAATGTCATTCATATCAGGTACTTCAACTTCATGAAACTGCAAGAGATTCAAACAAAGATCCACACTTACAATTTACACTTGCAAGCTCCTTGAGAGTGAAATCCACAGAAAACCATCCCTGTATAGATACCCCATTTACTGAGTACGTATTGCTCTGGTTTGGGAAAATACTTGAGATGTCAGTATTATTCGCAAGGTTGAGATTTGGAGCACAAACGCCAGCTGCATCTTTTGTGAGTTGCACATCACACCAGAAGATCACATTAGCTAAACTAACTTGTCCGGCGAACTGATAGGCAACCGAACTGGAGTCGGGAAACAGCCCTGAAAAGCCTCCATGTGCTATTACCAAAGGTGCATTGCCTGCAAAAGCAAACTAATAAACAAGTTAGTTGATTGAGAAACCCAAACACCAATTCAATAAAATTCAGTTTTCTGATGGAACAGCAGGACAAATATGTCAGCAATAAGATATCAAGAGATGGAAACATTGAACAAGAAGCTAACATAAATGCTGGTAAAATAAAATTACAAGAAGCAGTGGCATGGAGAGGAAATCAAGATATTTAATTGATATCCAACAAACAGTTAACCAAAGGGAAAACTATTTTGTAGCCCTAGCAATGCAGTAAGATGGTCATGTCATGCCACCAAGTTAATTTTAATGTGGCTTCTTTAGTTTCATGAGCCTTACCAGTGGCCAACCATACCATCAGTCTGTTATCAATTCACATGTCAATCTGAAATGGCACAATCAAGTGAAAACTCCACATTTCAACTAAGCACTACTTTTTTCTATCCTTCCAGCCATGACATTTCCATCTCAGATTACGATCTAACTGAATGTAATAACGTATAGCTGGAAAGTAAATTAAAGAGCTATAATCCCTTTCGTTGGTCAATGTACAATTGTACCCTAGTCTTCAAGAGAATTAAATGCGCACTTCGACGTAGGTGATTCGGCTTCTTCTTCACAATTATTCATATTAACCCATTCCTCTCCACGCATAAGTAGCACCAGCAATACATACCATAGGCACGTAGAGGCACAAATTGGTTGTAGAAACAGCCAAAACCTCCATCTCACAACCATCATCCATCAAGAACCGTAGAACTCTAAAAAATGAAGCCAAATGACTTCAAACATTTCTCTTTTTAACCATTTTGTTCGTGCCTCCAAATTTTGCTTAACGGACATAAAAATCCTGACGCTTTGACGCTCATTATCTCATGTTATGCCTCCAGGATAAAGACACTTGAACAAGAATAACCAGTGGAATCAATATCAGACAGACATGCATACAAAAATCTCCTGGGGAAAAAAAAACTGCTTTCAAACTGTCATTCTGCTTTCAAATTTGAGACAAATGCCCATCCGAAAATTTGAGTGATAATCTAACAGAAATTCAGAAAAGACAAAGAAAAATACCAAAACAATAATATAGGAAAAACATGTGATTCAAATTTGACATTAGTCATCTGACTACGTTGTAAATGGATTAAAATAAATAAGGTTCCCAATATAGCAAAAATAGAAGGAACTTCAAAAGAAGCCGAGCTTGGCTAAAAAACAACACTGACATCAATTAGTGAGATTGCTATGCTTTGTTTGAAAGCATGATCCGTTCGTTACTAGTCGAGCCGATCCGAAACAAGCTTTTAGACAAGCTGATCACGAGCTTGAGCTCAAGTAACTAGGTTAGTTACTATTAACTGATTTAGAGCTCCAAAACTGTGTTCAAAACGTGGTGAAACAATTAACTAAACTCATCTCGTGTCGTGTTGCGTAGAAATCAGTTGCTAATTTAATTACAAATTACAACAACTAACTTCTCAATAATCCAAATTTAGCAAATCTCCTAAACCATTCGCAAGTATTCTACACTACATTCCAGCTTCTGCTGTTCACTATAATTAATACACTTGCTCATTACTAAACTTACGAAACATTGCTTTTGGTGATAAATTTCGTCTTTTAGACAAATGGCCCCTCCAAAAAACCTCACGTAAATCTAAAGTAAACGAAGAAAAAACGAAGAAAAATACCAAAACAATTATCTAGGGAAAACATGTGATTCAAATTCGACATTAGTCATCTGACTACATTGCAAATAGGAGAAAATAAATAAGGTTCTCAATATAACAAAAATAGAAGGTTCAAAAGAAGAATATAGCAAACATAGAAGGTTCAAAAGATGCCGAGCTTGGAGAAAAAATGACAATGACATCAATTAGTGACATAGCCAAGCTCTGCTTGATATCTTGATCCCGTTCGTCAGTGGAGCCGATCCGAAACAAGCTGATCACGAGTCGAGCTCGAATAACTAGGTTAGTGTTGTACTAACTGATTAGAGCTCCAAAACTGTGTTCAAAACGTGTTGAAACAATTAACTAAACTCATCTCGCGTCGTGTCGCCCAGAAATCGGTCGCTAATTTAATCATAGTAATTTACAACAACTAACTTCCCAATAATCCAAATTTAGCAACACTCCTAAACCATTCGCAAGCAATCCACACAACATTCCAACTTCTGTTGTTCACTGTCAATACACATGCTCATTACTAGAACTAACGAAATTAACTAGACTCTAGACTCCAGAGAGAGAGAGAGAGAGAGGACTTGCCGTCTAAGGTCTGCCACGCGGTGGATCCCTGAGCTGCAGAAGCCAAGGAAGCGGAGCAAAGGAGGAGGAGGAATGTAACGAGTGACCGGGATTTACACATTGCCGCCGGCAAATTTGGGCGGGAAACGGCTGGAGCTCGGCGGCGGCGAGTGTCGATTTGGATGGATTTGCTGTCAGGTTCGTCTCGGGAAATGTGAGTTTTTAGAAGCAGAAGAAGCTGCTGATGAGTATTCAGTTCTTGGAGAGAGAGAGAGAGAGAGAGAGGCTTTTTCTCAGGCTGGCCTTTTCAAGAGCTACTGTACTAAAATGAAAGTACTCTACCTTACCTACACCGGGAAATATGATTAAATACATAGCCGGTTGGTTTTAATTACGCGCGATTTATTACTTACTCCACTTGGAACCAGCTCTGGTCTAGTCGGCTGCCCTGAGCTAGCCAGTGATGACACGTTTTGCCTCGTTTTATTAGTAATGTACTACTTTTCCAAAAAAAAATAGTAATGTACTACTGTAGTAGCAAAGTATAATAAATTAATCTGATTGGCCAATAATTTTTTATTCTGAAAAAGCAGCAGAGGAATTGGAAAAATGACTTGATTAAGGGAAATGATATTGGCACTCCAAAATTAATGTAATTCCAAAGCTATTTTCCTTTGTGTTTTTGGAGTGTCATTATCATTTTCCTTGATTAATCGCCTCTTCTTTTCTTTTTTTGTTTTGTGGTCAAAGATTAATCGCCATTTACTATTGTATTCAAAATGGATTTTTTTTTTTTTTTGGTAAGTTCAAAATGAAATTTTTTTGTAAGCTATGTACGCCAATTTATTAAATCAATCATTCTACTACCACACTCAAATACACACACATACTCACATTAAGGGTGGAGCCCGCACACACTATACACCGAGTGTGTGTGGGACCCACCCTTAATGTGAGTATGGGTGTGTAGTTAGGTGTGGTGTTAGAATTATTATTTACTAAATTTGGGAAAATTGTAGTAGAAGTGAACAAAGTGTAAGATCTCCCTCATTTGCATCACTATCATAAGTAGGGATGCAAATGAATCAAGTTTCGTGATGTTCGATTTCAGCTCGTTTATTAAATGAGCCTATAACTCGAGCTCGAATTCTACTCGTCTGTAAACAAATCCAGCCTGGTTCATCTACTAGACGAGTATCTACAAACGAGTTGAGCTTTTAAGTGATGAGCTCGGCTCGTTTGCAACACGAGTCTAAAATTTGAACTCGAACTCGAACTCGAACTCAGCTCAATTACTAAAGAGTCGAACACTTAACGAGCCTAACTCAACCTGCTCGAGAGCATCTTAGCTCGTTTGCGGCCCTTATTATAACCACCAACACCCCATCCCATGTTCGTGCAAGCAAGTGCGAAAAAAATGTTATTCATGAAATAATCTCTTGAGCCGGAAAAAGACGTCATCGACTAAAGTCCCGTTCAGTTGCACGGAATAAACGGGAAAGAATGAACTTTTGTGTGTAATTACCAAAAAAATTGTAAAATTCAAAATTCCAACTTTTTCACAAGAAAACACTTTTTCTGCAAAATAGATCTCGCTAAAATGAACGAATACCAGTTTTCATGCAAGTTATCTATAGTATTTGGAATTTTGGACCAAGATCCTATCGAGGAGGAAATCTCGCCGGAGGAAGTGCGGAACGAAAGTGCCGGTCTGAAAACGCCTCGTGGCCTGCCGTCAACGAGCTGGCCAATAAATCGTTGGCTCAAGTGTTAAAAACGGCTCGAAGCTGAGGTATCGGCTCACCATACGACTGTTTGGATGACAGCTAGACCCCTATCAGAACATGGGTCAGCAACGCTCTTGCAAACCCTACGTGGCGGTCCGCGATTGGTGGTTTATACAATGAGGTCGACGGGAACGCGCAAACGGGTCACTTTGAGGGTGGGCCCAAATGCTCCGATTCGTTTTTCATTTTATAAATGGATCCCCTTTTTTAACACGGAGTATTTAAAAAAGAATTATTCCGACCTTCACCTAAGAGGTATAGGATAATAAGTCAAATATGCATTTATATTTTGTGAAAGTGTGTTAGAATGTGTTCCACTATCTAAAATAAATATTTATTTTTTAAATTAAAAGTTAATATATTATGAGATAATGGTCTGTCTCGTAAAAAAAAAATACGTACTTACTGCCTCCGTCCCAATTTAATAGTTTTTTCTAACCAAATAAAATATTAGTTACATTTAAATTGGTAATGATCTTTATATCCAATATGAATATTATTTGATAGATATCGATTAGTTATATAATACAGTATTTTTAAAATCACATAAAATATTATAAATTTCAATATATAATCAATTGAAAAATGACACGAACTCCCAAAAGAGACCATTAAATTGGAACGGAAGGAGTAAAAAAATATGAACATTAACGGAACGGAACCTTAATATTTGTGAGATATATGATGCATTGATATCTGAATTTATTTGAATTTATTCGCATATATAATTCTCCGTCTAGTATGCGGGGTTAGGAAGACGGATTTAAAAAAAGGTAATTTGGAATTAGGACGTTGCTAGGAAGACAACCAAGAGACAGTCAGCCCATTCGATGTAAGAAAATAAATTAATCAAATTGACAATTGGATGGTGACTATATGAGTTTATTTGTTATTAATACTAAAATTGTGGTAGTAGCTTTCACAAATGGACCCCAAAAAATCCCAACTATTGTAGTTGTCAAACAATCAACATTCTCATATTAGCTGGCTAAGGCATATATAATAGTCCCATCAGTCCAATACGATTTAAATCTAATAGCACCGAAAAGAAAAATAAAAAGGGAAGTGTGCTCATACTCTGATTTTAACCGAACTTACTAACGATTTGCCACATCAGTATATGGAGCCATTACTTTGATGATTAGAAACGTTCACTTTGTAGAACACGTTAAAAATAATTTTGACACAAAATTTTTTATTTATTGGTGGTTGATAAATGAATGATTAGAACTTTGATTATACATTTATCAATAATGAATAACTGTGAATTTTGACAGGTTTAGTGTTATTTCTTTTTAACGGCGAGACAGATCCTGTATTTCAATGTACTTTACAAAGTGAAACATTTTCGATCGTAAAATATGATGGAGCTCATATGCTGATGTGACTAATCAATTATAAGTTGTGTTTATAAAAGTGGGAGTGTGACTAGACTTTTTCCCTCAAAATAAAATTACGAAAAAAAAAAACCTCGTATCATTTTCTTGATGATTCTCCGGTAACGACTGAATACAAATTTATTTATAATATGGAGGGGCTTTAATTAAAATCAAAATTATTAATGAATCACAATTAAGATTGCGACTCAACTTCTCGGAAACCGAGACAATTATACAGATTATATAATATTCCATAACGTGTAAGCAACATGTTTGAAATTATGCATACGTATGGGAAAACAAGGTGGCGCGTCCGCTACGTTGAAAATTATGGACAACTTCTTATCATAATTTTGTAGCCAAGTTATTTTTACTAAACAATATGCAGATAATTTTTTTTACTGCTTTGGGCCGTGGAGGAAGAAAATGTGTCGGGTGTTTTAATTTAGTAAGGCAATTAACTTAACTAAAGGCAATAAATTGTAGAGAAAAGAGATAGCGGAAACAAGGCCTAAGGTCCTATTTCACTAAGGTTCTTTCTTTTTTTTAAGTATTTATTTTTTATTTTACGAGACAAATCATTTTATTATAATACCTCAATTTTAATTCAAAAAATAAGTATACTATGAAGAGTAGCAATATTGAGTTTTAGAAATTACTAGAACCCATTAGGGCATGTTTTGACTAGTGTACAACCAGCTCAGGTAGGGCATGTATGTTTGCTCAGTTATGGGTAGGGTTTGAGTACAAAGGATTTGTGCACATACTCTCTCTCTCTCTCTCTGGTGTTCGGGCTAATTTACTCACGCTTTGATAATTCTGAAGGACTAATCTAGTCGCCCAGCTGCAGGGGTTCAAATCGAAGTCAAAGCACGAAGTTTTGTATGGATTGGCTCCAGATGAGTTGATAGCACCTGAGAGATTTCGAACTAGGAATCTTAGAAGGAAGCAAAACCCCTAAGTTTCAGACATTGACCACTAAGCCAAACCTTGGGCTTAATTCGTTCACATACTTGTGTGTACTGCTTCTAGCTAGCACATGCGTTCTAATAAGATGCACGTGCGTCCCTCGTTGTTTTGAGAGATCAACGTGTATTAGACGGTTATTATTACATGCGTATCTAGATCTACACACATGAATCTGTGTACACAGCACTGCTCTCGAATTATTTGCGGATCGCACGATGTCAGATGTCTCACCTTTTATACTACTCAACAGTGCTCTTACTCAGTGACATTCAATCCACACAAAAATAGTAAAATCGAAGATTGAACATGCATGGGCTATATCCCATGTCTTCTAAACAGCAAATTTAGTTACCTTATTCGTTGTAACCGTGACAATCTGGCCTTTTTATAATTCTAGCTTTATATACCCAAATTGAAAACTTTGATCTTTGTGTAATATCTTAAACAAATTTCTTTATCCGACGGTTAGGGGTGTCCGAGTTACACATCTCAACTAATTCTCTTTCCGGTCCGGTCAAAAACAGGTCATTCACGCTAGGAATAAGCAGAATGAACAAATTAAATTTGTGTAATGTTCACCCATACCTGCAAGAGAAACCTTTGATCTTAATTTGTATAATGTATAATATCTTCAACAATCTTTTTTTTTTGACAATCAATGGTGTTCGAGTCAGCTTACACACATCTCGACTAATACTCTTCCCTGTTCGGTCAAAAGCATGCCATTCCCGCCGGGAATGAGCAGAATGAACAAATTAATTAAATCCGTGTAATGTTCACACCATACCTGCAGCAAGAGAAATAAGCAGAAATCGATCAACAACCCAAATTTCAAATAAAATTAAAAATGTTGGACTTCTGGAAAGTCTCTTTCGAGACCACAAATGTCAACCAATTTAAGTTGAAACAGAACCTGTCTTTTTTCGAAATTAATTGCCGTGGGAAGTTTCCGTAAGTCTGCTGCACAAGGCTTTAATAAATGTGAAAAGAGAGACTTGTTTTAGTTAATTAATTTGACCTTTAATTAAACAGTTGTAGAATTAGCTGTCCATGAAGCAATGCCAATTTAATCCAGCTTTATTTGATTGTGACATTTGTGATCATGTTCTCATAAAATCATGACCATGTATATATAACTAGGTTTAATTATTCATAAATTTTTTTGACTATTATTATTTGTGATGTTCTCAGAAGATCATCAACATAACTGAGGGTTATGTTTGGCTTTGATTATGACTGCCAACTTTGTCGGTTGTCTCTTTTTAATTTGCCTTGATTCCCCGCTCCTTCGATGTACCCTTATCGAGTTTTAATATTATCTCTTTCTTCACTGATTTAAAATAAAAAAAAAAACTTAGAATTATAAGAAATCAATAGAATTGCTCATAGTTCGATTTGTTTCGTGACATCCACTCGTCGTATATACTAAAAACTTGTCATTCTGTTGAGCTGGGTTGATAAGCTAATAATGTATTAAAAAACCAAGCCAGCAGACGAGTTTCGAACATGATTTTCTCACGTCAAACCAGTTCGGGATTGGTTTCAACTAATAGGCAGCCAAAGTTAACAAACATATATTTTTGAACCATTGATTGTCGAGATGAACAGTCCGAATCTGTTCTACAGGAAGCGCCTTATTGGATTCCCGGCTCCGTGAAAATAATGGGTTTTGCAACTTTTCAATAATAGGGATTGTTCATTCAGAAACTAAAAAGGAACCTGGACCAAGAGAAGAGATAACCAGAAAAGAAAAACCCCACAAGAAAAGGACCACCACTTTTTTTTGGTTAAATGAAAGTGAAAGTGAAAGTGGATGAGAAATCAAATCAGATTCCCTCTACTTTCCATAAAAATGGGGTAATTGGGTGGTGGATAAGGGTGTTGGGAAATCATATCGACCTTACATTTTCGTAGGATCATATCCATACACTTATTATTGAGCCCCATAAAAATGCGTGGTGGATAAGGGTGTTGGGACGCCGCGTGACGGTGCCCCAAGAGCACCAAATAAGTTTTCCTGGCCTTTGATTCCTGTCCAGTATTCACAACCTCTTTACTTTCTTTAAGAGGGGGGGTACTCTTTTTTGGGAAACAGACTTGATTTGGTTCAAGAAGTATGGCAAAGCTGGAGCAAACCGGATTTGGGTATGGACAGTGATGGATGGGTATGTCTTTTGCCTCTATGTTTGATTATTACTCCTATTTTTTCATTTTGAAGACACACATCTAAAGACACTCCCAAAACATTCTCTCTGTGTGTTACCTCCACTATACACACACAAAAAAACCTCCATTCTATCCGCTTGTTACTTCCATCATCTCTCTAAAATAGGTCATTGACGAAAGTCATGCGTTGACACCACAAATGGAGTCTCGACTCTGTTTCCTCTCGGCACCACAAATGAAGACGATCAAAGGTTTTTTCCAGTGGTATCGCCGGCGTCTCGTAGCAAGCGGGAGAGAAGGCATAGACAAGAGTGCGCAGCACGGGTGGGGTTGGAAAGGTGGGGTTATTGCTGATGAAAGGGTTAATAAAACGTTGAAAAGGTGAAGGATTGATTAAGTAAGTTTATTAAAAAATAAATAAATGTAAATGAAGGGTAGGGTTGGAAATAGTTGAAGAGGTAAAGGATAGAATGGTCCTCCTCCTTCTCTCTAAACTTTCAGTTCCGAGGGGGGAGGTGGGGGCTGCCCCCCCTCCCCTCCTCTTCTCATCCCCCATCCAGAAGGAGTTCCTCCGTTGGTCCTTACCGTTTCTTGCATGATCCGGTGGTCAGGCCTCTGTGACGGTTCTCCGCCCTCGGTGCTCGGCTGTCTGGTTCAGATCGACGCTGGTGGTGCGTGGTGGTCCGACAAGAGGCGCTCAACGGCATGGCTAATAAGGTGTGGCTGAGTTAGGGTTTTTTTTTTTTCTTTTGTTTTTTCTTCTACCGGCCATCTGTGGCTTAGTTTTCTCCCGACCGGTTTCCCCGGTCCGATGTCTGCACTGGTCTGGTTTTCCCAAATCCGGTGGGTGGTGATGGTGGGTTAATAATATTAGGTTAAGGTTCTTCGTTGTGGCTCTTTTATCCTGTCTCGCTATGGCCGTGCTTGCAGGCGATCTGTCGGCTCGCGGCCAGTGCTTGTCGTGACAGCGGAAGCTCGTGTCGGACTTGCGTCCATTTGCTCTTATCTGGGAGGTTGCTTCTACTGGTGTTTGCCCGCTAATGTTTCGTGGTCTTCCGGCTAGAGGACGCAGGCGATTGACGCTCGTGGATAGCATATCCACCGATGATTTCATCTGTGCTCCATCCGGTTTGAGCTGTGAATCCTATGGGATCTTCTACTATCAAGGTTTGACTGGGTTCTATGCCCATGATTCTCGATGGTCTGCTTTTGCAGTGGTGCCCGTGTTCGGGCTTTGGTAGTTTTGGTTCTTTCCAGTATGTTTTGTTGAAATCATTGTTCGGTCTTTGGGCTTTGACATGAATGGATTGACGTTTCAAAAAAAGAAAAAAAAGAATGGTCTTCAAAAGTTTACAATCCAAAATCAGAATTCAAAAGTAGCTCCGGAGCTAATTTTGGGATTGTGCCTGTTTTGAGAAGTGATTCTGGCAGAATCCATCTCAGAATATAGACCAAACACTCAAAAAATGCATAATCAAAAGCCAGAATCCAGAATCAGGCCAAAAAAATCAGCACCAAACAATCGCTTATCAAAAAAAAAAAAAAAAAACAGCCGCTTATCATAATACAGTACAAAGGTGACACTACCTACAATTGTAACATGCCGACCAAGCAATCTCTCTCTCTCTCTCTCTCTCTCTCTCTCTCTCTCTCTCTCTCTAATTGTAACATACCGACCAAGCAATCTCTCTCTCTCTCTCTCTCTCTGAAATGCATAAACATAGATTGCGAAATAACAAGAAGACTCTGTAGAGGTTAAATACCCTAGTCTTACTCTATCTTCAACATCAAGTACTCCAGTAATTGTCCTAATTAACTCCTTGGCTCCTGGCACTAAGAATTAATGCCTCTTTCAGTAATAACAGAGTTAATTAGAATGGGATTTCTCCAATTTTCATCTGTCAGAAAAGTTTATTGTTCAAATTCAGAGCATGTGGTTATTTTATTATTTGACTAAAATTTATATTTATGTATCTTTTGCTTTGTTTAATGGGCAGTTAATTCGTTATCAAATGGGACAAACATGTGTTGTTACTGCTAATCAATGCTACAATTAAGCTAAGTACAACAAGTATGAATAAATATTATTCAGTGCATGTGCCACTACATTGCCTTGTTCACTGATGAGCACGCAGCCCAAATAGATTAAGGGCACCCAAAACTTTAAAAATACATGCACTTACTTACATTATCATAAATATCTCTTGCTCCAGTATTTCTTGGCAGTTGCCCCTATCTATTTTATTTTACAAAAATAAAAGGTTAGCAACAGAAAAGATTTCAAGTCAAACCATGAAAATGCCAAACCACAGGGGCCGGTGAGGTTTTACATTTTGGTACTTCCCAAGGAGCTACCCCCAAGAGAAACCAAACCAGCTCAGTTGGTTATTTCATTTCTCTCGGTGAAGGTCGGAGTTCGAGTTGTCTCAATATTAATTTTCTTCCAGTGGAGGTTGGAGTTTGAGCTCTACGAGGGGCGGGTTTGAAGGCTATGGACAGCCTTTGAATCTCTCGTTGATTAACATATATACTAACACCCAGTTACCCCGCTGATGTATAAAGTGTCAAAAAAAGAAAAGAAGAGAGAGCTACTCCCAAGGAATACTATTTGTATTGAGAGGTTCGTTCTTGAAATTGACACCATCATACGGAGGAGAGTGCTGTACATGATTTGTTGGCGTGCCTAACGATTTTTTATTAAATTTCTTCAAAGTTATCGGGTTGAATTAATATTTGGGATCAGAGATGGATACGGAGCTGAGCTTCTCCCTAGCCAGTAGGGACATCATGTGGTTTGATTATCTATCACCATACATTCTTTTGTGTTGCCAAAAAATGAAAAGGCTCTTTCATTGGCCTCCGAATAGCGCTACAGACACACCTCTCCACCACATTCCGCGTATGTGGTGTGTCGCTCAACAAGTGCGGCTCAGTCTTCCTCTCCGTTCCTGAAACCCTATTATGTAGCATTATTGCTTGCCTAATTATTACTCATTGGTGACGAGAAGATCGTCCCGACTTGGGTCGGGGGACATTATGGAAAAAATGACGGTCCAGGACGTATTTTAATAATTAATACCCATCAAAGACAAGCTAAAAATATTTGTTAATATTGAAAATGTCGTTGGCGGATATTAATTATCAAAACACATCATTGGCCGTTATTTTCCCAACATCATGTCCCAAGATCAGGATGTAACAAGTGTATGAAGCTCTCGTCTCATCAAAGTTAAGATAATAAAAAATAAAAAATAAATAACTTCTTCATCTCTAATTTAATGCTAAGAAAGAAAATACTGCATTATCGCGACTTTGTAAACTCAAACCTTAATATATTTAATTGGTCAAATAATATTACTGTCATATGTCACAGCATGTGAACTAAATTGACCTCTTTTTTATACAATAATGTATAGTGTCTCGATTCAACTTAATTGCTCACGTTTTAGACTTACTTTTGCAACTCTTTCCACAATTTTTTCACACGGTTACGCATACGGTGAAATTTTTCACAATTATTTCACACGCTTACGCGTAAGGTAAAGTGATCACAAGAGTGGTTTAACGGTGAGAACAACTTTAATGCCTACGTAACGAGAATTTTTGTGTTTCCACAACGGAGGATCTTGATCCCCTGGGTGTATCTTGCTGGCATATTTGGAGCAATTTTAAAATTTTTATAAGGTACTACTATGCAGGCGCGACCGCGTTTGTTTTGGGATTTTGGATTTTGAATTCTAATCATTATCATATTTTCTCCAATTATTACTCTCATTTTTTTTTTTTGGAACAAATTATTACTCTCATTTTTCTCGTTATCTCTCTTGTATCTTTACCCATATTTTCAATCATTATTCTACTTCTCTCTCACTCATTAGTCAATAGCTATAAATCCAAATCCAAAATCCCAAAATGAACACCGTAACGGATATTTAGAGGAATGGAACGAAAAATTCCCTTGATCGAGCTCATGTGAGGCTCGAACCCGTAATAACCTTGATATGGAGAGATTAGGGTAATGTCACTCTGACTGAAAACAAATGTTTTAAAAGCGGATCAGACCGGACAGTTCATTCAACCGCTTGAATCGTTGACCTGTTCATAAAAACTCAAACCCAGCAGTTGAACTGTCACACCGGACTGGGTTTGATGATCCGAACCGGTCTATTTATGTACTATATAGTATTTTTATTTTTTAAATGCCCAGCTGTAAAAGTTTTTATTATCGATATTTAGTTTTGTAAAATTGTAATTACTACGTATACTGACAACCCCAATTGAGCCGGCAGTTGAACTGGTGACACATCCACACAATCTCGTTTCCGGTTCACTCACCGATCCGATTTTCAAAACATTGTTACTAACTACTAGTAGAGTAGTAGTACAAAGGCCTCAGCAGACGCTTGCGTTAAGAGTATAGTGGAGACAGTGGGGATGGAATTTGGAACATGGGGGGGGAGCGCACTCAAAGCCGCGTCTAGGGTCCCTGCATGTGAATTAATTATTAAAGAGGAAAAGGACATTTTGGTTCTGGTATGTCTGAGAAAAATGCTGATAGAAACCTAGCTTGAACAATTCAGACAATGAGCTATGATGATGTCATTTCGATGCACAAAACAACGGAATGGGAATGCTGCCAAACACTCCCTGCAAAGCGGGTACAGAGCGGCCGATCCAGCCGTTTATCTCGACAATCGACGGCTCGGATATTTGTCGAGCAATCGACGACTCAGATTTATATTCGCTCAGATTTCAATCGGCTGAGCCGTCCGTGACGAGATGAACGGCCGGATCAGCCGCTTGGCACCGCTTTGCAGGGATGCCACTCGAGAATTATCTCTCATTAAAAACAAAAGGGTTATGGGTCTACCATGACCTAGTCTTCTATTGTGATTCTGTGAAATTAAGAAATGCTCTCTGGTATTGTCAAATGTGAAATAGTGGAAAAAAACCACAGCTAATTGTGAGTTTACTTCATTAGAAAGTTTGAATTGAAAAATCAAACTAATTGGATCGTGAAGCTTTCTCCTCCGATTGGCATGTCAGATAATTTTATAGTTAAAAGAGGTTTAGAGTTTCTATAATCACGCTCATGAAAAGTAGCCACACTGGTCGCTTACTCTTCTATCTTTTTGCCGAGTAAATTTTATTAGCACATAAGTCGAATATCGAAAAGCGAATGTGTAGAGAACAAAAAGATGGACTACAATGCCCTTTAGAGGGACAAATGCCCGCGAGTAGTTTTAGTTGGTCATTTTTTGAACATGAAGGACGATTATAACCTTTTTGTCTTGTGCTATATGCTTGCTGCTTTTGTGTATTTTGATGGAGGATGACAATGCAATATAATGCAACTGCCTAGCTGATCTAGTGTATCTTCGACCAAGCTTTTCTTTTTTTAGTGTGTGGGCTTCAACACATTAGAGAGTACTAGCAACCGGTCTGTGGGCAAGGCCCGCAAATATGCAATTAAACAATGTATAAATTTTGTCTGCTATTAAACAATGCGGCAATTGTTTTCGTCTCACATAGTTAAAACATCATTTTTTTGAGAAAAAAGAGAGTTTAATTCATACAAACAGCTAGAGATCATCTATTATAAGATGCAAAGAAGAGGGAATTGGCTTAGTTAAAAGAAATCACAATTGTTATGATGTACATATCCTTTGCTTGTTTTCTGAAAGAAATCATGGAATGACAAAGCAGCTATGGCAATAATCTAATAAACCAAGGGACGAAGGACAAAATGGACAAGGGCTAAAATTTGGTCCTTTGAGGAAAAGTAAATCCCAACTCATGCTTATAGCATAGATGGAAGCAGTGGAGTGTGGGCTGAGGCTTGGAAACTATTCCGAGTTCAAATCCTCGGTATTCATATTCCTCTATACCTCTGTTCCCGGGTATTTTCAGCTTTTGGATCAAGTTGGAATTTTTTAATTTCTCAAAACTTTTACATGATCCAGTGGCCAAAAACACACCAGGGTACACTATTCCAAAGGAATTGAGTGGGAAACTATTCCCATCATTTGTCTTCATTCTCAGCAGCTCCGGTTAAATAGTGTTCCCCAACTCCCCAAGCCCGGAAGTTGCAAGTTAGATATATAATCAAGCCTGATTTGTTTGACGGGGACTACCAAATGCATATATGATCTTCTCGAACTTTTAGTGATCGCTTAACAATTCCACACTCCCATGATATTATGTATTTCAAATATTTGTGTCCTAATAACTAAGATAAGTACTTATTTTTTGAAATGAAATGTGATGTATTGTGAGATAATGACCATATACGGTGGAACAAATGGGCGAAGAGTATTGCGTGATAGAATTGCCAGGAAGAAAGTGGACCAGTACTAAAGTTGAAACTTGTAACCATCATTGTATTGCCAACTCCGGTGCATAATTGCAAGCTTGCAACACTTGCTCTCGAATTTGAGGAAAAGCAGTCCAATTGGTCACGCGAAACTGGTCAAATCAAGTGAAAACTCAGGTGCATGATAACAAGTTTGCAACCACATGCCCTGGAATTTGGGAAAAAAGTAGGGCAGAGCGCTCACATGAAAGTGGAACGAACATATGATCCTTTTTGATTGACCAGACCCAACATGTGATAAGATACAAATTCTGTTGGAGGTCATTTTCATCATTTTGTTATCATCAGCATATGTTTCATTCAAGAGCCGCCCAACGGCAAATTACAAATCATCAAATACATAGATCCGAGCCTAACCAAGCAACCCAATACAGGAAAACACATCGACGAAATCATCAAGGACAGCCTACGACTAACATGAAGACATGAGCCTCTCGCTCTTAACAACACATACTGCAAAAGCATACCAAAACAAAATTCAGCAATAGTGCAAGTCAACCATGAAAGTCATGAGTCCCCAGGCTCAGATCTAATAAAACATTAGGGCTCAGAATTGGGGGGGGGGGGGGGGGGGGGGGGGGAGAGAGAGAGGAACACAAAAGAAAAGAGGAAAAAAAAAAAAACCAAGATCCGAATACGTGAGCCGCACAACAATCGGTGGAATAATACTTGAGTTGTACAACTAAACAAACATGAGGTATATACCCTCACTGTTGGTCTGGTCATAATCTGAATTTAACCTAATTTCCACAGGGGAAAAAAAAAACATTTGCACAACCTTTTTTTTTCCCAATACAATATTCCACACAGCAACCATCGGAGTCCATCCATTCACAGCCACAATTTGAAGCAGAAAACAAAAGCGCACAATCAAGCAGCTAACAGTGCATGAACAACTAAGAAGCTGAAGATCTTAAAGCTAATAGTGTCTTACAAGATAGCAGAAAAGGGTTCATGTCATCCTTCACACTAATTCCTGTTTTCCTATTGCCGGCAATTTACACATGTTAGAGAGATTCCAACAGAAGACGTAAGCCTAATTATGTCAATAAGAAAATCACAACCATAGGACAGTGGTGACACATACATAATTCACCATAAGCCCATTGTACTCACAACTTACCCAGCTAACAGAAGAACATTACATACAAACAACCAAAGCAGAGCCAAATAAACCTTTTGAGGTAGCGACAAGTATTTGTCACTATGTCAGCAGACTTCGAACGCAGCAGGTTAGACTAACATGAACCTGCACAGAACATGAGTTCATTTAATATAAAGGATCGTTTGGATGCGATTAGTAAAGCTGGAAAAACAAGAATATTAGTAGTAATCACCATAGCAATTCCAAGAATAATTGTAGATAACTACTTCTGAATATAATCACTATAGCAAACAATTTACAAAGTACTTTCAATTTTAAAAGTATATCAGATTTAATCACAATTCGCACAACGAAGTCATGCACATAATGCCTACAATTGTTATGTTCCAATTCTCAGAGTTATTCTGTCTTTCCAGTGAAACTACCCTACCCTATAAAGCTCACAACAGACGTTCTTTCTAATAAGGTCACAAATGGGACGGATCACGGGTCACATAAGTTTGCAGGCTATTACTATGTATTGACTTGTTTTCGCTTGCTTGAATTTGAAGTACGATTCAAACAATTAGAACAATTGAATACCCATGTGCCCTTCACTACACAGTAGCTTCAACGACTCAAAATTTTGCACATTAAGCAGAAGTTGGGAAAAGGAAGAGGGGAAAAAACACAATACCAACAAAGAAAGGCTTACAAACAAAGGACTGAGCTGCAAAAAAATCATGCAAATAAGCAATGGAAATGCGTAGTACACATACTAGTCAACACGAACAGATATCACGATCTCTTAAATAGATGATGGCGTGCCAACATTTCAGGTATCCCCAATGCAGAAATGCTTTGACACCCAAAAAGCTCTTGCAGCTTCGTATCACATTGAATCACCATGGGATTCACTGGATCCTGGAAGTGAAGGGAAGAAAAAAAGGTTGATGCAGTTTACATGGCAAGACTATTCGTTATAATCTCATCAAACTCTGACAACACAAATATTGAAAGATAAGACAACAAAACATTACAAACTCGCCACTAGTTCCATGGGAATATCATAAGAGATGGAAACAAGCAAAAGAATAAGATATCCCCCAAAGGGTAAATTCACAGAAAATAATAATAGTAACTTGTGGCTTCAGTTATAAGAGCATTGTTGGGCAAATATTTACCATAAGCCATTAGTATGTTTAACGATATCATGATAACATAGTCATAACTGCAACATGTATACATGAACCTATATGAAAAACCACAAGTCTAGACCCTTAAGAAGCCCATATTTGTGAGTCAACTATTTCTATAACCAAAATTTAAAGAAATGCAAGATTATCAAAAATTTCTCAACTGCATTTTAAAATTCTAGCAGGCATAAGCATGGAAAACAAAACAGTTTTTCTCAGAATAAAACTAAACCTTACTGGACCCCGGACCTGCCACAAACATACTTCTCAGAACCAAGTTATTGTAGATAATAAACTACCATATGAAGATCAACGACAAGCAAAACATTGACTGAGGCAGCTTTGGATTACCCACCTCGAGGTGATTGACTGTTACGTACTCCCAAACACGTCTTAAAACCTCAGAATGCAACATTTCCCTTCCAGCAATACCAAAAAAGTTTGCAAGTGCTTCAGATATCATCACAACAGGACCACCAGATTCGGAACTTTTTGTCCCTGGTTCCACTACCATTTTTGGTTTCTTAGGCGGTTCTGACAGCATCAAAACAATGCAATCAATGTCACTGGAATGGAGATAATAAAGAAACAGAAACATAAAAATCTTTAATTAATATAAAACACCAGGCTGTGTATACATACTTGTAGGCTCAAGGGGAATAATATGTTTAGATAGCAACTTATTCATCTTGAACATGTCCGTGCAATCTGTCTCAAAGACCAAACGCAGCTCGTCGTTGCAAATTATCTTCCTTTTGTTGCCTGGATCTTGAAGATTGTGTTTCCTTATGTAAGCCCACAACTGCTTAACAATCTGAACCAAACAGAAAGCAAAATTAGAGGTAACTTTGTTTAAAAACCATATCGACAAATTAGGAGCTTATCCATGAGTTTGAACCTCAGTCCTAGGCAGTTCTGGATGCCCGACAATGGCCTGAAGTTCAGGGGTAACCCCGCAAACTTTGTTTAGCCCCCCTGGGCCACCTCTTCTCTTTCTCCCAGTTTGAGAACTGCGAATAGATAAAAAAAGACACAATCAAAACTGGCCAAGAATCAAATGACATGTTCCACTACCAGAATCTCACAGAGAGATTTTGCAAAGCTGCAGGCTAAACGTGCAAAGTTAAAGGGTACAAGGGACACGAGTCAGAAACGGGTGAAATTTGTGTGGATGAAATAGAGAAACCCTTTTGATAAAAGCACCACCAAGGGAATACTAACTCAACTTAGAATATGGGTTGAAACCATTGGTTCCTAATGAGAGGGCTGCATGATTGGGGGCCAAAGTTCAGGGAAGCTGGTGTTTGACATACTTGAGACCTAAGGAGGTACAAATTTGTGCAATAGATAAACCTCTGGAACTAAACACTTCAATTAGCTGTCCCTACGAGCCAAAACATACTCCTTTGATACAGTGATAAGGCAAAGTCCATGATGCCACGTAATCACAACTTCCTAACGAGGAGAGTCGAATAGATATGATAGTTGGGGGTACGAATTTGTGTCTAGACGAACCCCATGATATCCACCATCACCTTGGAGCATTGTTCTTTCATACTGAGATGCACCAGAGTCCATGATGCCACATAATCACAACTTCCAAATGGGCACAGTCGAATGGATATGATATAGTTGGGGTGAGGTGCCAAAATTTACCAAAACTTGGAATGAACAGTTTTGAAAACTTTCTAAATAAGAAATTTGGAGTGAAGTGCTGGAGTTGAAAGGATTTAACTTACTTTGGACAACAACTAAATATTTGGAATTTAAGGCATTGGAGAGATGACAAACCAGCGAAAGAAATACAATAGACCAGACAATTTTGTCTCTATAGATGAATATTCAAGGACTGGGATGATGCAAGTCATAGACTCACAACTTTCTTGGTTTCATGGTTAATTAATTGTACAAAATACACATTGGAGACAAAGTTGGGGCATATGGTAGACAATCGATGAAGCTTGGGAAAGGAAAAGGCACCAAGAGGGGTAAAGGCTATGCAGGCCAGGGGTTCAATGAATGTATAGTGCCACCATGAGATGAACAGACAAATGGGTGAACGAGTTTATTCACAATTCACATAGGGAAAATTGATTGACATGCATCAATTGAGCAAGGGAAACTTCTGACTGCAATAATCAATACAGACCCAACTCCAAGGAAGGGTCAGATATAAATTTCCATGGAGGGAAAAACTTACATCCTAAGAGCTTGTCAGTCAGCAGCTAGCACTTATGGGTTATGAGCCATCTTATTCAGTAAAAGAAAAAGTTGACTAATGGTGTTTGGTGCCCATTCAGAAGAATCAGTTATTTAGCCTTTTCAACTTTTATGACAAAATACACAAGAAAATTAAGCTATAATTTGTTGCTTTCTTTATTGTTTAGAGCTGCTAAATTCTGCACAGACAAACCACCTGCCTTGTTTGTTTTACTTTTTGAAAAGCATTTTTCAAAAGATTCCCCCTACTTCCAATCATTTCTCTCTCTATCTCTCTCCACTTATTACCCCTACTATTCTCATAATTTTTTTTCAAAAAGTAAAACAAACAAGGCAGCATTACTTGCATGAGGGACAAAGGTATTCTGGACCAATGTTTTAAAAACCGGACTGGACCGGCCGGTTAGACTGCCGACCGGCCAATGCACCTGTCCGGACCAACCTCAAAACCGGTAAAATTTCAGAACCGGCCTATTTTATGAACACTGCTCGGTCTGGACGGTTGAACAGTCAAATGTTGGAACCGAACGGTAGGCATCAAAATTTAAACTTATTGGCAGAACATTTAATGCTCCCCTTCACACCAGGTCTATCAAATGCAGGCCAGCTGCACATGGGAACCATGGAAAGGTTGAAAATCAGCCATTCACCCATGTGTCAATCATCTCAATCCATTGTTAAGGCTTTAGAGACACTGGGGCTTCCTTCATGTTTAACTCACTTCCGATGTGGGATGGAGTAAAATTGGAAAATGCAGCTTGTTTGAACAAGCGTTCATTTCTCCTCTCTCTTTTCAAAATTTTCAGATACATAAATGCTTTATATTTTATTTTTAGTTAATTTTACTACTATTAATATATATAATTAATATAAATATGACGTCACGGTTCAACTCCAGTTCGACCGCGGTTGAACAGGTGACCCATCCACCCGGTCCCTTTTCCGGTTCGCTCGCCAGTCCGGTTTTCAAAACATTGTTCTGGACATTGACTTCACAAAAAGATATATTTGACAGCTTATTTAACTAAACAAGTTAAAACTTTTTGTCACCTCTATCCATCTCCAATCCTTACTCTTTTCATTGAAACTTCTAAAGAAATTACCTTCTTATCCCAAACACCAGATTTGCTTAAGGTAAAACCCCTCCAATCCTTACTCTTTGGTGGCTAGCGAGTTAGCGGATCACGCCCTAAAACGGGCTCGCGACTGGGTCTCAACCGACCCTCATTCGATATAGGATGGGGAAAGTCAGTGCAAGAGAGTTTGCTGGCATTATGCGACTGCGTCACGTCTACGGGCTCCCAGTGTCGGCCCAAAATGCTGGCCAAAACCTGTTTGATCAGGTCTTGATTATCCCAGTTGGGCCACCGCTACCATAAAGGCAACGTAATCTGTTGGGGTAGCGTAATCTGTTGTAGTAGCAGTAGTTTGTATCCAACCAAGAACTACTCTAAAGCTGGGTTCTACCGCTGCTCCTGTCATCCACATACACCTTGTTTTTGTGCGGAACGAACCCCATAACCATGCAATACAGGCGTTGTCACATACTTACCTCCAAAATCACAAATTTCATACAATGATAAACCTCAACGTACAAAACAATAGACCTGCCTAATCACGAAGCTAGTGAATTCAAGCAAACTAAGGGCAATAGTAACCTGCATTGGCTATTTAGGAAACCTTAGTCACATAATCCTTGACTAGGACTCTCCGCTCTCGTTCTCATTTCTTGCTCTCTCAATCCTCGTTCTAGCGAATTTTAGTAGTTAGGGTGTTTTGGATAAAGCTTTCACGCGAGCACATTATGTGACTTAGAGAAAAAAACAACAAAAAAATGGCACCTTGATTATACCCTCAATTTCTCACCAACCAAAAGAAAGGTCAGGAAAAAAGCGCATACCTCTCTTTGGGGCTTTCAGCCGGGTCGGCAGCGGTGGTAGCAGAACCCGAGGTAGTGACGTCAGAAACACAGGGTTCTGTCTTTGCCACCACGAGCGGCGGTCGGAAACCTAGCTCGCCGTGGAAATTGGGTTCCGGCTTCGCCTCCGGTAGCGGCGGTTGCGGTTGCGGCGGCCGGAACCCACCATGGAAATTAGGGTTTTGGGACGAAGCGGCGTGGAAATTAGGGTTTTGGTGGTGGTGGTGGTGGTGGTGCGACGGAGGAGGGTTGGGGTTGGGGTTGGGGTTGGGGTTGAAGAGGAGGTGGATGTGGTTGCGGATGAAGTCGAGCTTGTGGGTGAGATCTAAGCCTAGCTTGGACTCGAGGTGCTGGACGACGCTGTTGAATGAGGTTAGGGTGGTTCTAGGGTTTGTTTCGCGGAGGAGAGACTCTAAGGACTCGGCTATGGCCTGGTCGGACACCATTGTTGTTGCTGCCCCTCTCTCACTCATTGTTCATCTACCACTTAACGGAAATTAACCAACTCGCCAGATCTCTCTCTCTCCTCCCTCCCTCTCTCTCTCTCTCTCCTTTGTTTCGCGGGATCCCAGGTTTCGCTCTCTCCTCAGCCTTTATGGAAACAACGAAATGACAGAACAGCCCCCTGAGGGTTTTTTTTTTTTAAAATCAAGAAATAACGAAACCTGGCCATTTATTACAGCAATGGACGGCTAGAGATTAGTTGTGTGTCATGTTTTACACAACCGTTGTGTGTGTAGCACTTTTGCTTTGAGTTTAGCAGCTCGTTTAGCCGGTGAATAAGGTTCTTAGATAAATAAGACCCCATTCTCTTAAATTTAATTTAAATTTGAGAATAATTATTATTATTTATTTTTCGCATTTGTTAGTTTTGAGCCAAATTTTTTTGAGTTATTTATTCGTTTTGACGAGATGAATTAAATTTTTTTTTTATTTTTTACTTTTACCCAAGTTTTTAAGAAATAATCACTTTTTAGCGCAAGTATGTATGTGTGTGTGTGTATATATATATATATATATATATATATATATGTTCCTCAAATTTCTTAGGCACGATTTTCAATAAATTTTCTTTATCTCTCTCCACTCATTACTCTCAAGAACCTTCCTCAAAACCCCAAAACGAATAAGGTTAGGATTTTGGGACAAGAACCACCCCGGATATATATAATGGAGAATTTTGTTAGTTAAGAGTGATAACTTCCTTTCAAAAAAAGAGTGATAACTGAAAATGGATTTTTTTTTATTGGTGGTTGAAGTGAAGGATAAATAAATAATTTGACAATTTACTTAGATTTCATTATACAAAATATTCGTAATGATAAAGCAAAAAAGGTTTAGAAATATTTAAGAGGCATATCAGAATAGTATGTTCACCCAGATAAGCTAAAGATGGGGGTGGGGTGACCTTATTCGCCAGATAAGAAGTCCAGAAGCAAATGGGGAACAAGCATTGAACAATAGTAGCTCGAATTAGTTTATCCCGAAAGTCCTTATCCCCTCACTTCTCCTCCGACCGCCAAACATGTCGTGTAGGTGTGGATAGGGACATATGTCTTTCTCTAGTCTAGTATATGATAAGAAAGACAAAGTACCATTTGTGGGCCATTTTATTCTATTAGTGTTTTTAAAGCTTTTTGTCATGTTTTTTTCCCCAAGGTAGTCCATCAAGCCAATTAATTTACATTTAAATATTTTCTATTTTATTAACTGTTATAGTGTTATATGGGGAGAAAGGGAAAAAAAAAAAACATTTTCTAAAACATTTCCTGTTTCATCCTCAATTCTTCAAAACATATTTTTATTTAGGGAAATGATTTTGTCGCTCTCATTTTAATTAACGTCACTCCCCTGTAAGTGTATTTTTGCATAAAAAAATACACTAACAAATGAATGACATTAACAACAAATGGAGTTACAAAATCAGCAGCCTTTATTTATCTTCAAATCACCCTTAGAGATGTGTAAAGATAGGAGTACAACAACAATTGTACAGCAGCCAAGAACATATCTCGTTTGCGCCAGTTTCGGGTCCCGCAAAGATGATCAGAACCGTTCATTTTGTTTAAAACATTTCGTTTAGGGTTCCTGTAAAAAATCATCTCAATCTGATATCGGAAAAAGTGTTTATGAATCATCCAACCTTGCTTCAAAATTTAGGAAATGGTGTTTATGAATCATTCAATTTTGCTTCAAAATTTAGGCTACTTTGCTTCAAAATTTAGTCTAAATTTTGAAGTAAAGTGGATGATTCATAAACATCATTTCCGATATCGGATTGAGATGATTTTTTACAGGGATTCTAAACGAAATGTTTTAAACAAAATGAGCGGTTCCGATCATCTTTGCGAGACTCAAAACGGGCGCAAATGAAATCTGTACCTGGCTGCTGTACTTGTAGCAGGATTTAGATGTATATAGATAAACCAACAGTAAAGATTGAGGTACAGCAGTGGGTGTACAGCAGCCCCGCACAAATAGATTTTGCGCCCGTCTCAGGTTCTGCAAAGATGATCGAAGCCGCTCATTTTGTTCAAAACATATTGTTTACGGTCCCTGTAAAAAATCATCTCAATCCGATCCGATATCGGAAAAGGCGT
The DNA here is from genome assembly GCF_030253575.1 of Rhododendron vialii. NCBI lineage: Eukaryota > Viridiplantae > Streptophyta > Magnoliopsida > Ericales > Ericaceae > Rhododendron > Rhododendron vialii. The sequence continues at coordinate 1,646,388 of NC_080560.1, forward strand.
TTACGAATCATCCAACTTTGCTTCAGAATTTAGCCTGATTTTTTACAGGGACCGTAAACAATATGTTTTGAATAAAATGAGTGGCTCCGATTATCTTTGCGGAACCCGAGACGGACACAAAATCCATCTGTACGTGGCTGCTGTACATCCACTGCTGTACCACTAGCAACTCTCATAAAACAATGCGGGGTTGAGACTCACCCATCGAACGGGAAACATCAGTGATGGAGGCGGTGTATAATTAACCTGGGGACCCTGCCGAGCGCCCAATCCGGCCGTTCATCTCGGAATCAATGGCCCGGATCGAAACATCTTTTTCCTTTTCCTTTTCTTTTTTTTTAAATCCGTTCGGTACCTTTACATCCGGACCGTCCAAAACACTTTTGGACGGCTGAGATGCGCTCGGCACCTCTGCCAAGCAGGGTCTCCCAATCCGTGTATAATTAGGCCCCGTTCTGGAACGTAAAATAAGTACTTATTTTTTAAGAAGGCAATTTGAAGCTCAAAAATAATGTGTTTATGCAAATAATTTTCGGACCAATATGGATCTTGTTTAATAGATTTCATCAAAATATTTTAATACGATGCGAAAAAAATAAAAAAATTTATTTTTTATTTACATTATTTTTGAGTTTAAAAATGTGAAATAAGTTGCTTATTTTTCAAAAAAGTTTCTGGAACGGGCCCTTAGTGGGGCCCACTGCACTTTTCAATATTTAATTTTACTCTTAAATAATTAAAGTTACTATTGTATCCCCAAAAAATTACACATTTTTCATTTTATATCATTTACATATCCTGGTATTTTTGTCAACTTTTTAAAAAGGTTCTCTTAACTTAATGGTCTTACACAAAGACCCACCATCTATACATACCGTATATTCTAGCAAATTTTAGGTTTCATTTTCAAGCTTTTTTTAAGAGATTAAATTCTTTACACTGCTGGTGTAAACATTTGTTTCCTCCAAATCAATTATATTGCGCCACGTCACCATGTTTTATTGATTGGGACCATTGTTTTGCAATGTGGCGCAATGTAATTGATTTGGAGGAAATAAATGTTTACACCGACGGTGTAAAGAATTTATTCTCCTTTTTTAATATGGAAAATGCTAACATCCATCCTAAGGACGGAGGATAACAGGTAAAAAGTGTATTGATATCCGAAAAAAATGTATTGATAATTGTGAAAAATGTAATAATATCCGTGATATGTGCATTGATATCCGAATTTCTTGAAATTATTGGAATATTATCCCCTGCCTAGTGAACGGAGGTTAGTAAGACCGTTTTAATATTATTGAGTATAAGTAAAAGATAAAAAATAATTCTAAGACAATGTTTTAATGGTGCCCTCACCGAACAAGATTTCTACCTATGCCGCTGGAGACATCCACAACTTGGTGTTTTGTTTTCCTCGTTTTCTTCTATTCGTTTAAACTCTCTCATGTTTTTGTTTCCCACCAAATATCCATCAAGTTTGGTTGCATGATGGGTTGAAGCTCATCCATCGTGCAACCCATTTTGATCAGGTTGTGGTTTTTTCTTTTTTTTTCCCCTAACAAAACCAGTTTGAATAAACGTGCAAAACCGCCCGAGATAACGGCTTTGAGAATACGGGCGGGTTAGTTGTCCGATTTGGGCCACAACTGAGCTGAAGTTTTTCCTAAGTGGACTTTTCAAATGGGCTCCGCAGCATAATTGAACCCTTGTAAAGTGAGCCCACAGTGAGCCCATTTATATTTGGGCTTTCACTTAGAAGGTTCTCTCAGTGGGCCTGAACAAAACAACTAAAAAAATATACATTCCATATGCTATCGCATCACACATCAGCAAAACTGGTACAGAATGTAAATACTTAAAAAAAAAAAAACTCTCCTTAACTCTCTATTCGACATGAATTTTTCTCAATTTTCATCTTTTTATTCATTATTCTATATTTTTTTACGAAATATAAATTATATAGTTTATTTTGTTTGAAAAGGAAACTAAGTTCAATAGAAAAACATAACAAGTATATACTACAGTATATTTTGCATGAAACTATCTCATTTCTTGAAATCTTTATTTATTTATTTATTATTGTGGAAATTCCTGGTTTTTTGGCTAGAAAATTTGAGTAAATTTCAAGAGCTATACATGCCGACCCACTGATGCATATGCAGCCACGAGGAAAAAAACACGGAGTACTTTTTTTTCTATTCTCATTCATTGAGCGGACAAGATGCTAGTTTACAACTTAAAGAAATGTAATTTGATTTCTTTACCCAGAAAATAAAATATACGCACATTTATTTTTGTAGTGTTAAATTTGTTCTCATTTTAGAATAGTTGGGGTTAGGGCTGCAAACGAACCGAGCCGCTCGCGAGTGGCTCGTGACTTGGCTTGCTAACGGCTCGTTCAAGCTCGGTTCATCAAGCAAATGAACGAGCTCGAGCCAACATTTTCAGCTCGTTTCATAAACGAGCCGAGCTCGAGCCACTTGATGCTCGGCTCGTTGAACTCGCGAGCTGCCATATACAGTACATACATATACCAAACGAGCTATTCGAGCCGAGCTCGAGCTTACATATACATATACATACATACATATACCAATACCCCTTTCATGTACCGAACGAGCCATTCGAGCAGAGCTCGAGCTTTTGAATATATGTTCGAGCCGAGTTCGAGCCCACATATTTCAGCTCGATTCGAGCCCAAGCTGAGGAAAACTAAGACGAGCCGAGCTCGAGCAAGGCAAAACTCGGCTCGGCTCGGCTCATTTGCGGCCCTAGTTGGGGTACAAGTCTGATTTAAATAGTTCGGGTTCCGTGATTGAGCAACGTTGATTAGATTTACGTAATTATCTAAGAAACAATAATCTGTCCATATCATTAATACTGGATCTATCATTAGTTGGTAACATTAATTTGCACGACACTATTCTAATACAGGAAATGTCCCCTAGACCAACATTCACCGCCCAAACCGACCATTTCTCTCTTCCACCACGTAGTCCCTTCATGTGCTCCCGCTAGAGTCCATGCATTGAGAAAAAAGAAGAAGGGGTACACGGGGCACAACTTGCCAACCTGGTGTGCTACGAGTAGGGCGGTAGACAGCGTTCTAAATGGCGGTTTCGGCAGCCGTCTAGGCATTCGGCGGTATGATTTCACCCTCATCGGCTCATTTGGTGGAAAGGAAGATTTGGAGGAGTTTGGCAGCTAAGGGAGATTTGACAGAGCTAGGTGGCCGTCTTGGTGAGGCTTGGCGGAGTTTGATTGGCTTAGAAATATCTAAAAAAAACATTTTGGGAAAAAAACGCCGAATCGCTTAGCGGCGGGTCGCCGCCCGACTAGCGCCAATCGCCATTTAGAACATTGGCTGTAGCTAATCCGATCGAGCAGCTTGCGAGCTTGAGCTCGAGTTTTCGGTTTGTTTAGTAAATGAGTTTGTTCAACGAAAACTTAATTTGTTAAGGGAGGCTTGACTTGATTAAAGAGGCTCGTTTAAGAAATTTACTAAGCTTGGGCTTGAGCCAAACTCAAGCTCAAATTTTTTGCTCGTTTACTACTAAACGAGCCAAGTTCAAGCTCGACAAAACTCGGCTTGTTTTCAGCTCTATCTATACCTTTATTGATGGAATAAATAATGAATGAAGAATTATCATACCCACTGTGCAGTGTCTCTTTCAACAATGTAAATGTAAATTAAGTTTAATTCTTCTTTAAAACAGGTAATAGTTTCTGCACTCTTCTTCTTGTATTTATACTGCTTTATCTTTAGAAAAATTCTAAAATCAGCCCAATGGCCTAACGATAGTAGGTGTGTGAATGTGTATTAAAAGATGTAAAAAGTGTACAGAAATACGTATTTTTCTTGTCTTTTAGTATATTTATCGTCAGCCCAGTGGGCTGACAATAGCAAGACCGTTATCTTTATTCGCACGAAATGATAGAAACCACTATAAAAGGTAGAAATTAAAATATTACTGTAATATAAAGTAGTTTTGCTGATTTTTCTTGGCATATGAGAGTCATCTGCAATCTAAACTAGATCTAAGGAGCATGCATGTTTTTAGGACTGGTAAATGAACTAAACTATTCGAGTTTGAGCTTGTGTTCGCGTTTTAAAAGCTCGTTAAGCTCAATTGAATTTACTCGACTTATAGTGTTTAAAAAATTAATCAAGGTACTTGAAATTGGTTCATAATCGACTCGTTTGAAGGTCATTTGAGATCGATTCATCTCATCGATGAATTAAATTGAATATATTTTTAAAACTCGTTAATTTCTGAAACCAAACTTTTAAAAACTCGTTTGGTTTGTTTAATGGGCATAATGTTGGCACATTAAAAAAAGTGGAAGAAAATAAAAAGAGAAGATCTTACAAAGAGAACAAAAAGAACATTGCCGTTGCTGAGGTGGCAACGAACGTGGAAAATCAACCAATGAGCTGTCTACCACGTAAGGCGCGTGTCTATTCTATATTCCATGCACCAGCGCGTAGGCTAATCACATTAGCCAAAATTTCGACCAGCGCCCAACTTAACTGGCGTCCATGCCTCCCCCATTTTGCGTTGCGTGTCCACACTCCAAATCTTCTCTCTCTCTCTCTCTCTCTCCCTTTGCTCCTCAGCGAAGCAAAACAAAAAACTCGATCCCATCTCTGTATTTGCACCCTTCACAATTGACCAACACTCAAAACCCTGAACAGAAAGGGAAACCAAAACCCACCGAATCTCTCATTTCTCAAGGTACGTGCTAGTTAACTCTCTCTAATCTCTCTGAGTCTCCGTTCATATCATAGCTTTCATTAACCGCTAACTGTTTGATTGGGATTAACCAGTGACTGTTCGTATCTATCTGCGCATTTGCATGTATGGGTATTGGTGCTTATTAGACAGTTTTTTTTTTCTTTTCTTCTTTTTGATCTTGCAACAGGTATAGAGAGATTACTGGGTTTTTGGAGATTCTTGGTGGTTTTTTCTAAATTAACCCAAATCAATCAAACCTGTTGAATATCTGGTTTCTCAAGGTACGTATTAGTAAATTCTCTTTAATCTCACGTTTGCTCTTGTGGGTCTCAGTTCATATTCGTACATTTCATCAACCACAAACTTTTTGTATCTGCACATAACGTACATGGATATTGGGGCTTAGAGAGTTTTATTTTGGTGATTTTGATATTTTTTTACTGTAACAGGTACAGAGAGATTACTGGGTTAGAGATTCTCGGTGGGTTTTTCCAGAAAAGAGATTTTTTTGGGAAGGAAGGAAGTTGGGGGATTCATTTTCTCCCCCAACTTTGTGATTAGTTGACAAGAAGATGTCTAGTTTTGTGGGTGTTCTTGTTTCTGATCAATGGCTTCAAAGCCAGTTCACTCAGGTCGAACTTCGCAGTCTCAAATCCAAAGTAAGTTTCTGTAGTCCATGTTCCATTTGTTTGGATGATTCAGTTGAACTTGAACGTGAACTCTATTGGTGATTTTGTGTGAAGAAGTTAAATGATGGTTTTCCTTGTTTGTGGACTTTCCCAGATACTTGGGTAACAGCCTAGTATTTGTGTCAAACGATTAGTATTCCTATCTAACCATAGATCAATGCATTGAACTCTCATACCATGCATGATATGCTAGGTAGCAACTTGTAAACAATGTTTATCCTAGTAAATGATGAAAAAACTAAGGGATGTAATTATTGTTTGTGCAACATGTTGGTTTGTGGCATTGCAGTGATTTGTTCACTAAGTTCTTGTTCTTGTCTTTTTTTGTTTTGCTTTTGTTTATCTGTAGTTTATTTCACTGAAGAATCGGAATGGTAAAGTTACGATTGGAGATTTACCACCTTTAATGGTGAAACTGAAAGCTTTCGGAGAGATGTTTAAAGAGGCTGAGATTGGGGAAATATTGGCCGAATCGGGTTCTGTTGATAACGAGATCGATTTTGAAGGTTTCCTCCGGGTAAGCTATGTTGACTACTCCCGTGTATCATCTCAATATGCTGTGTTTCCATATTTGATGAACGAAATGTAATTGTATGAAATGAAGAAAAAAAGAAACAGGCTTTAGTATTCGTTTGTAGTTTCACACAGTCAGAGAGGCATTGAATTGATCAGTAATGTTTTGATTGGGAATCAACAAGCTCCTGTCTTACTTATACAAGAGTTTGAAGCTTGGTAAATGACACATTGACAAGTTGATTACCTGTATGGAATTGGCAGATGTACTTGAATTTGCAATCTCAAGCTGCAGCAAAATTGGGTGGTCCGAAGAACTCCTCATCTTTCCTTAAGGCCACCACAACCACCCATCTTCATACTATTAGTGAATCAGAGAAAGCATCTTATGTTGCTCATATCAACAGCTATCTCAGGGACGATCCATTTTTGAAGCAATTTCTTCCTATTGATCCAGCTACCAATGCTCTTTTTGATCTTGCAAAAGATGGAGTACTTCTATGGTAATTGTGCTCGGTCTGCTTTATATTACTCTATGTAGTGGTGATACTCAAGGCTGATAGCTTGCGGTGGTTTTGATGTATATTAATGGCTTGATGCAGTAAGCTTATCAATGTTGCCGTCCCGGGCACTATAGATGACCGAGCTATCAACACCAAAAGGGTACTCAACCCCTGGGAAAGGAATGAAAATCATACTCTGTGTCTCAACTCGGCAAAGGCTATTGGCTGCACTGTGGTTAATATTGGCGAGCAGGACCTAGTTGACGGGAGAGTGAGTCCATCTTTTTCAGCACCCAAGATGATTATGTTGACTTAGACTGAGAAAGGGATACTTACATTATTTGTTTTGATTTTACAGCCTCATCTCCTGCTTGGGTTGATTAGTCAAATTATAAAGGTGTACATCAATTTCCCTATTATATTTTCGTTTTAGCCGTTATGAGCAAGACGAGGGATTTACAAAGACGGCAGTAGCTATCTTGCAGCCAGTAGAGCTTATATTTAGAAGATTTATTGCTTGCTGATATTATCTGTTCACTTTATTCATACGGAAAGTCTGTCTACTGCAGATCCAACTGTTGGCGGATCTGAACCTTAGGAAGACACCGCAGCTTGTGGAATTGGTGGAAGACAACAATGTAACTACTAATCATTCATAATATTGAAATTCAGTTTGTATGGTTCGGTTTCAACTTTATGGTGGGATATGGAATCATTATGCATCATGTGTTTTTCAGGATGTTGAGGATCTTATGGGACTAGCCCCTGAAAAGGTCTTGTTGAAATGGATGAATTTCCATCTCAAGAAAGCAGGCTACAACAAAAGTGTATCGAATTTCTCTTCTGACTTAAAGGTAACTAGCACTCTACACTCCCATCTGTAGCAACGCCGGCATGGCGGGCATTATATAAAGCTCAAAGAGGGCATTAAGTTTACATTGTCATGACCGAGAAGCATGCTTTGTAAATTTGTGATTTACGATTGTTTTCCCAGCTTTAGAAAATGGCGAGATGTGGACCTGGTGCAAAAGCTTTTTCAAAAGAATACAAATCAGAAAAGTATCTTGCCCCTTCTAGCCGATTACCAACCAAATAACCACCAAATAGAATTTCTAGGGGCCTTACTTTCTAATGGTGTGATAATTGGTAGATGTCTCATGACAGCTGGTCTGTCGTTTTCGCACCAAAAATATAATTTATAAAACAGGAAATTAATAATTATCCCGAAGAACAGTGGTTAAGTCCAGGACCGTCCGCAGGGAGTAAAAAGCTGAGTTGTAGTAGTTTCAATTAATTTCTAATTTAATTTGGAAAGTAAAGAGAAGTTGGATTTTGATTTGGATTGATTAAACTAAAACTAAACTAGAAAGCAGATTAAAGGAGTTTGAAACAAATGAGAGAAAGGACTAGGGTTTCCGATTCAATCTCCCCTTGTAACATAATTATTTCGAAACCTAGGGTTCACATTCAACATCCAACTAGACCACCGTAGGGTAGCAATTCCTATCGATAATTCCAAAAAAGATATTCAAGATTCGTACTCCATATAGCCTATCTCAACACGGCACGGATCGTCTCATTGGATTTAACCAACGGCACGATCCGTCTCACGTCGTATTGTCTATCTCAAAGCCTATCCTGAAATATTAGAAACCATTGTATGATAGTGCCTGAAACCATGGATACAAACACATTTGAAGATTGGAAAAATATAGAACTTCATAAAAAGTTATGAATCGATCAAGTCATACAATCAAATTGAATATAAAACCCTAAGAATCAGACAACTACGCTACTTGGAGAGACCTCCTCGTTACCCTAGTCAAGAAGTTTAGCCACTCATGGAGTTAGAACAAATAACCAGGCAAGAATAAAGCTCCATTGAACAACAAACTAAAAGCTTTCGAATGAATGACAAATGAATAAATCCAAAAGCTCCTGTTGTTGCTGGTTTTGGCGTGATCCGCGAGGCGTGGTCGAAGTGCTCTGTCTCCTGATGGCAGCCCCGTTCTCTGTTTTTGCGTGATGAGAAAAAGTCCCCTAAACAAAACCCTTTTTCTCCCATATATAGTTGCCGCTTCACCGAGAATTGTATTTTTCCAGCCCAAGTCTTTTCCAGAAATTATAATTAATGGGCCAGCCTTTTCCAAACTCACCCATTTTGTTACACATCATGGCAAATAAATGGCCCAATTCCCAGCCACAAATCACGTGCAGAGACTATATAACTATATGCTTCAAATTTCCACAAGGTAGCTAGGAATTTGATTGGGTACTTCTCGTTATCCAATATAATTTGGTCGTCTCTAGATCAATTGGATCGGCATCGACTTTGCGTTAAATATGATTTTTTGCTTTTAGCTCCAAATGTTAACCATCGGCTCCAAGAATCCTGAAATGCAATTAACAAGTATGAAATCCCAAGTCACGAACTAAATGGACATAACAAGCCTAAGTTAGGGGGCGTAAATAGTCAATTTATGCACCTATCAACAGCTTAGCCACTTAAATGGAATTCTTCCTAATATTAGTCCTTTCTGTTCCAATAAACGCAGGATGGAGAAGCTTATGCTTATCTGCTTAATGTTCTTGCCCCAGAACATTGCAGTCCAGCCACTTTAGATGCCAAGGATCCTGCTGAAAGGGCTAATTTGGTACTTGAGCATGCAGAGAGGATGGACTGCAAAAGATACTTGACCCCCAAGGATATCGTTGAGGGCTCAACAAATTTAAATCTGGCATTTGTTGCTCAGATATTCCATCAAAGGTACGCGATTGTTATACTCAATATGCAATAAGCTTTCTGGTATGGTGTAGCATCTTGTCAATATTTGAACTCTTCCACTTCCAGTCTGATTTGTAACTCCCGAAGAGTTGTGGGATCCGCAGCGGAGCCTATCAGAGTTTTATTGTTCTGGACATGACATTAAATGCTATTGGTCTTGGGGTGAACGCGTGTTTTCTCAATAATGAACAACGAGTCATTGAGAAACACAGTGGTTTATGGTGAACAGGCTCTCTTTGAAATGTTGCTGCAGTTCTTAATGGAAATAAAAAGAAGTTCGTTCACTCCACCAACCAAGAAAGGGCTAGGGCTGAACCCACTAATAGGTGTCTTAGTGGAGTAGATTGGGTACAAACCTCATTTTCGTCATTATATGCACAAAGTGGTTGTTGTCAGATTTGAACCTACAAGCTAAAGGTTGTTGGGTTGAATTTTTTTGCCCATTGAACCAATGGTTTCCACTAATGAAGCATTTGACATCCTATGTGATTTCAAGCAATAAAAATTATTCTTGGACAACATCTTTCTTATGGGGAGTTCTTCCTCGCGAGTTTCCCTTTTGTTTGAACTCAAGATCCCTGCAGTAGTCAGGGTGTTTAGTGACATCAAACTGTCTACTTCCTTTTAATGACTATACTTAAACTCTGGGGTTGGCCTCATATTTTGCATTCAGAGATGGCAGGATTCGTAGGATAGTATTTAAATAAGGATATCTCTTGCAGGAATGGCCTTTCTACAGACAACAAAATCTCTTTTGCAGAGATGATGACGGATGATGAGCAAACGTCTAGAGATGAAAGATGCTTTCGACTGTGGATCAATAGCCTTGGAATTGCCACCTATGTTAATAATTTGTTTGAGGATGTCAGAAATGGGTAAATTGTTCAGTTTTTTTTCTTTCTCATAACTATGTTTCGACTTCACCATGTTATTTCTGTAATATCTGCAGAAGTATCTACCTCTACCAATTTGTAATGCCTTTGGTTCTTTCTTTTTTGCTTTTATTCCTTGGCTTTTGAACAATTAACTTTATTTTCTAGTACTTTCCAAGTGTTGCCTATGAAATTCAGTAACTTGTCCCTACACCAAGGAATACATCTAACCTGTATGCGCCACTCTTATGCAGATGGATACTTTTGGAAGTGCTAGATAAAATTTCTTCAGGATCAGTTAACTGGAAGCAGGCAACAAAACCTCCTATAAAAATGCCATTTAGGAAAGTGGAGAATTGCAACCAAGTTATCAAGATTGGAAAGCAATTGAAGTTTTCCCTTGTCAATGTTGCGGGAAACGATGTTGTGCAAGGGAACAAAAAGCTTATACTTGGTGAAGTTCTCCATCTCAAAGTATTACTAGAACTGAAGAATTATATTGCTGTCACTCAATAGAACAAATAGCTTAGTATTTCTTGGTTTGCAAGACAGTGGTTTCCAAACTTGCATTTGTTGTTGGGGTATTAAATTTGCATTTTCCAGTTAGAGTTTGGTTCCTTATGCATTTTTCCGAAGTGGTCTGAGGATCATATCCGGTCTCATTGACTGAATGATTTCAAATCTCACTTCTTTATTTCTATAGGCTAGCTTTTAGTTTGTTCCATCGCAAATTTTTGGTGCTCTCTTTACCATTGCAGAGAACCAAATCTACTATAATTCTTAGTTTGACGTTTGGCATTGGCTGTTGGCCAAAAAGCCCGGCTTTCTTGTCTGTCCCCTTGTAAACTTAATTGAAAGCTCTTCCTAGACATTCGACGAACACAAATGTGATGATATCCTCCCTCCTTTATAACCATAAGTAGATGCTCAAATCAATAGATGAAAAGATCGTTGTCCCCTTCCCATTGCATCTAAACATGTTCCTTAGGGCCTTTAGGACCTATAATCTGTTTTCCCTAGCTCGGGTCAAGTATCATAAACTTGAAAATAGAACTTCTGAAAATGCTCATTTATTTCATGACTGTTTTATTTTCAGCTTTCCTGTGGCAGTTGATGCGGTTCAATATGCTTCAACTCCTGAAGAACTTGAGGTCCCATTCTCGAGGGAAGGAGTTTACTGATGCTGACATCCTTAATTGGGCAAACAAAAAAGTGAAAAGCCGTGGCAGAACCTCCTATATGGAGAGTTTTAGGGTTAGTAACTTGGCATGTGACCTTTTGAGAATGAGATATTACAGTAGTTGTTATTGACTAATACTGTTGTGCAATGTATTCAGGATAAGAACCTTTCAAATGGACTATTCTTCCTTGATCTTCTCAGTGCCGTTGAACCAAGGGTTGTCAACTGGAACCTTGTAACCAAGGGTGAAAGCGGTATGATTTTTTGGGAAGTGAGAATCTTTTTTATGTAGTTAGTTTGTGAAAATGGAAGAAATTCAACTCTCTCTCTCCTCTATGTGTATAAAGAAATTTAAACTCTTTTTTGTGGTTGTGATAGACGAGGAGAAGAAATTGAATGCTACATACATAATCAGTGTTGCTCGAAAGCTTGGATGTTCTATTTTCTTGTTGCCTGAGGACATTATCCAGGTAAGAATGCTGTTCGGATGAGTTGTTCCAAAAATACTTTTCGTTCGAGTTTCTTTAGCGGTGCACCCTCACACTTTTACCTTATCTTTCTACAAATAAGAATGTGGACAGTTTGATACACTTGTTTTCTAAAGTGTTGGGCTAATGGTTTATAAATTCGAGTCCCTTGTTAGATTGTGTTTGGACTTTGGATCATGGATTTGTGGAGCGGTTTAAGGAGGCGAGATGGTTTCCCTATCATTTTCCTTTTCTAAAGTCATGATTCATACTTGTCCAAAAGAAGATAATCAATTGAAAGTACTCAGAGAAATGGATACGTATAGAAAAACTATCAGCTGCAAGTACTCAAGGAAATGGGTACGTAGAGGAGAAACATGGCGGCATTATATCTGATAGATGTTCTTGTGATGCAATGGCAGGTAAATCAAAAGATGATCCTTACCCTTACAGCCAGCATCATGTATTGGAGCCTCCAACAATCGGTGGAAGATTCGGATTCATCTCCGTCCCCTGCACCGTCTGTTAATAGTGAAGATGAAAGTTCTCTGGGAGGTGAAGTCTCAAACTTGACTATTGATGATGCGGCCTCTGATACGACGGTCTCCTCACAGTTTGAAAACGAGGACCCCATTGTTGCTTTCAACATTTCCGCTGCCTCAAACATTGCAAATGAGGACACCCCTGTTGCTTCCAATAACACAACCGAGGACACCCCTGTTGCTTCCGGTAATACAACCGAGGACACTCCTGTCGTCACCCCTGATGCTGGAGTCCCGCCACCGACTGAAAACGAGGATTCTCCCGTGAAAGAATGAACTGCATATTGCAGGTTTTTCACTTTTGAGGTCTCAGGCAGATACTGGGGAAATTGGTGATGGGAAGAAGAACAAAGAGTGAGATGATGTAGTTATACTATCATAAGTTAGGTGGGTGTAAAATGATGAATAATCTTTTACTAACCAAAGACACATACAAGAACCATAGGTTATAGTGCTTGTGCTCCTAAGAGAGAGAAGGGTATAGTCTGAGGTTGAATTGCCCAAAAGGAAATGAGTTTTTTTTTATTCCTTCCTTTTTGGGTTAGTTCCAAATTTTTTTGGACTGAAACTGGGAAGTAGTAGATTTTGCAAATATAGATGGGTTTTTTTTTTGGGCAATAATTTGTTATTTCTTGATTCTGTCAATAAAGTTTGGCGTGCTTACACGAATTATTGGCCACATTTCTAGTATTTTATTGGTCTCGTAGTGTAATTGTAGTTACCTTGAGTATTATTTTAGGGGCCCTCAGCGAGGTAATGTGTAACGGCTGGGGAGTATAGTAACTCTGCCTGGAGTATTGGTACGAAACAGACGATTAATAACCGGCTTCTAAAGTTACTACCGCGCCCAGGCGGTCATCGTATTAGTTAAATCACTCGTCAATAGTTTTTGATAAAAAGTATCACGCTCATCGGCTCATGATTATGTTACCGGATTAGAATTGTTGTTAAGTCTCCAACAACACATTTTGAAATGTTTTCTGTCTAATAATAATAATTTATCATTGTTTTTACTGTTTCTATAAGTAGGAGTACTATATTTGTCATATTCCTTCTTTTGTCCAACAATCTAATTTTAGTTAGCACAAAATTGTTCCATCGTTAGTAGCAATTGCCTCTATCATCTCGGCTATCAAATTTTTTTTTTTTTTTTTGTGGGTATTTTGAATCAATTGTTTTTTGCAAGTAGAGTGCAGTTGATGCCTCTCTTACTCCCATGCACATAGGCATGGTTCGATTCCCGTAAGTACCCATCTTTCTCTCAAAATCTCATAAGATAAAGTAGATTAGGATTAACAAATGGAAAAAAGAAAGAAAGAATCTATTGTTTTATAGTGGTCATTAAGAAAATTTATTGGAGTTCATTATGACCTTTTACAAATTGATGTTGAATATTACGTTTAAGGGTGGGACCCATAAGTTCCTCGTTCAATGTTGCGGGCCTCGCTTTTATAATATAAAGTTTGGTATAGTATTTATTTTGGTCCCAAAAAATAATAAAGACGAGAACAAAAATCGAAGAAACATTGAGAGCATTAAAGTCTCCTTATAAGTTACGAGAGAAACTAACAATTATAGATTTAAATAGTTGGGGAATTCAGGAAGACACTTTTTTGGTTATTCTCTTAAACTCCTCGTGTTCAACTTGTTAAGAGTTTATTCAAGATTAAACTTTAACAATTTAGAAATCACAGGGATTTCATCGTCATTTTTCATACGTGAAGATATTATCCCACTATTACAGAAAACCACAAGGGGCGCCGATGAAATTTACCCAGATAATAAAAAAAAAAGAATCACGTGCAAAAGGAACATGTTAAAAATGATATTGGTATCGACGGGGTCGGTACCGAAATCGTAGGGACGACAGCGCCGGTCCGTCTCCGGCCACCGGATGGCCGATCCGAGCCGTCCAAAAATTCTAAAAAAAAAAAACGAGGCGGCTTGCGCGAGAATCAACGGCATCCGAGGTGTGTAAGGTGTTTGATCCGAGAACCCTTTTTTCGTGTATATATGTATATTCGAATATACATATATACACGAAAAAAGGTTCTCGGATCGAATATACATATATACACGAAAAAATGGTTCTGGGATCAAGCATTTTACACATCTCGGATGCCGTTGATTCTCGGGTAGGCCCCCTCGTTTTTTTTTTTTAGAATTTTTGGATGGCTCGGATCGGCCGTCCGGTGGCCGGAGACGGCCCGGCGCGGTCGTCCCTACGATTTCGGTACCGACCCGTCGGTACCTGACTACCAGAACTGGTAAAATAAAACCTAGGAAATATCAAAGGGAAAAAAAATCCCATTTTTAAACACAGAGGTGCCAGCATGTACAAATCATTTTTAGGCCTTAGGAAATATCAGAGGGGAAAAAAATCCCATTTTTAAACACAGAGGTGCCAGCACGTACAAATCATTTTTAGGCCTGTTTTGGGTTTCAAAAAAAATGATCAGAGTCCCTAATTTTGTTTCAAATACTTTGTTTACGGTCCCTACAAAAAACAAGCTCAATTCAGTATCGGTTAGGACATCTATGAAATATTCAACTTTATCCCAGAATTCAAGTCTAAATTCTAAAGCAAAGTTGAATATTTTCATTTTGAAAATACCTTTACCGATATTGGATAGAATTTATTTTTTTAAGGGATCGTAAACAAGATATTTTAAAAAAAATGAACAATTCCGATAATTTTTAAAAAAACTAATAAAACGGGCCCAAAACTGGTTTGTGCGCACTGGTACGGATTATTCCTTTAGCATTTCTGTTTTAAACAAGCTTTAAACTCATCTCAAACATAAAGTACAACGTAGAACTTCTCCTATGATCAAAACCCTTTCGCAAGTACATCACACCGACTCTGGCTTGTCGCGCACCGAAGTAGTAATTCGGTGCTTAGCGGTGCGAGAATTGTGAGCGGGATTTATGTTGTTTATATATATCCTGTCACTGTATATGTGTAACGGTTGCTGGTGCCCATATAAGTCGGCGGCAATCGCGTTATTCGGCGCTCCGGTTGCTTCCGCTCTTCGAACAAAGCATCGTCATTCCCGAGAATTGCGGTTTACTTCCTTCCGCCGCTCCCCGGCGACCTTCCGGTGCTCTCCGTTCGGGTAAATAAATTCCTCTCTACCCTCTTCCCCTACGCTTTCCCTTCTCTTTTTTTTTTTTTTTTCCAAACCCTACAATCCGTTCGATAAATTTCGTCTTTTTACTAATTTTCCGTTACTTTTTTCCCGAAACCCTACATTCCGTTCGATAAAGCTCGTCTTTTTTTCTTTTACGTGTATTTATGTCGAACTATTTTTTGTTTCTGTAGTCATAAAGCTGTGTACTTTCACATAAAAGAGGGTTTTTGTATGGTTTTTAGTTTCTGGGAAATCCGAGGCATGAAATTTCGATAGTTGTGACTTGTGAGTTAGTGGAGAGAGCTTTCAGGTTTCGCTGTATAAGTATTTCTTGGCGCTGGTTCAGAGTCCCCCGAGCTAAGTCACACAATGCGCATGCGAGAGCGGGGAATCAGGGATTGGGAGCGCGAGCAAAGGCCCTGCTGAAGGATTACGGGGCTAAGCCCATGAGTTGAACGATTCGTCTAGTTGAGAAATTTAGCCTTCATGTGTACCCACGTAGTCTGATAATTGCTACTGTTTCTGTGTTTGAGAAGAAATTGTGGATACCAAGTCCAAGTCAGCTCATAAATTGCCGCAGAAATAAAATGTTTGATGCGACTTGGTAATGCGTAACGGTTTTGATGAGAATATAATGTGAAAGGAAAGTTCCTGAATTTGAGGTTGGGCTTGGTCCTGAAGAATGATATACTGCCTTCAACTATTCGTTTGTACTTTGTAACTTTAAATCTTGAATGCCTCGTGGGTCTCTTTGATTGGCAAGAGAATGGTAGAAAACAATCGAAAGAGGAAAATTATGGACCTTTTCAGATTGAGTTTCAAAATTTTCTTTCTTTTTCAATAACTTGTATTTCAATTAGGTGACCGTATTACCAAACACATGCAAGATTATTTTTTTTCTTTTGTTTCACTTCACTTTCTATTATTTTCATTCTCCATTATATTTGTCTTCGTAATCAAACAAACCCTATGGTTCACAGTTTTTTGGCATTTCTGCAAAGTTGTTTGAGGTTTGTGTTGACCCTGTGTTGCGGAAGTACAAAGTTTGAGAATGAAATTTCGCTTTGACTTTCTCATATTATTGAAAAATCAGAAAAGTGTCGAAAAATCAGAAAAGTGTCATGACTGGCTTCATGGGGATAATTGGAAAATTATCTTGTAGAAACTAGAAACTAGAAACTAGGGATTCTTTTATGTCTCTCAAAGTTTCTTTTGTCTTCTCCTGTGTGTTTTTGTAGGTTTCAAGTAGTTACGGTGCGATTGGAAGTGGGTAATGGCCTCTTCAGAGGACGAGGGCGAGGCAGTGCCACATAGTGTCTCGAACTACCATTTTGTTAATGACAAGGACGAGCCCGTTTCGTTTTCACAGTTGCCAGTTCGATGGAATGATGGCGAGGGACTGGATGGCGAGAGAAAACAGATATTCCTTCATGGGGACACTGACAATGGGCTTCAGAAAATCCATAAGCAGGTCATGGCATGGAAGTTTGATCTTTCTGACGAAAACCCCCAGATATTGGTGCTATCTAAGGAAAACAATTGGATCAAGCTTCAAAAGCCTAGAAAGAGTTTTGAGGATACAATTAGGACAATCTTGATCACTGTGCACTGCCTATACTTCGTAAAGAAGAATCCTGAATTGTCAAGGAGATCTCTGTGGGATCACTTGTCTAAAGTTTTCAGGTTTTGTGTTACAACTTAATTTTCAGGCTATTCACCTTTTTTTTTTTGGTCACTAGTTGATATTTTCTTTGTTGAACTCTACATACAGATTGTATGAGATCAGACCTTCTGAGAATGATCTGATAGATCATGCAAATATAATTAGTAAAGCTGTTGAGAAGGATGAAATATTAGCAAAATCCAAGGTATTTGCATTACCGTTGCCATCGAAATGACATGCTTGTGACCTGTTATTTTAAGTTATTCAGTTATTATTGCTGAAATCCTTTTGTCTATTTTTTGCGTTACACAGGAGGAATTTTTTTTCCGAGTATTAATAGTTGCAAGATGTGTTTTTCATTGGATCATGTCTGTATGAAAATAAGGCCGAGGTGTTGTGAATAATACTGCAGTGTATTCGAATTTCCTCTGAGCAAATTGTAGGTTACCATCCAGAACAAAGCCCATTAGAATTTAAGTAATTTGAGCTTGCATGGCACATGATAGCTCAAGTATCAAGCATTTTTCGGAAAGATATTCTGTACCTCAATTATGGTATAAAATGATTAGTTTGCGGATGATGTTACCTAGATAATCAAAGTAGGTTGCTCAATGAGAGGGTTGATCGTCGATTCTTGTTTTGTTAGGGATAGAATGGTACCTTCAAAATTGGAGGAAAATTTTGGAGAAAAACATGGCCAGTAATGCTTACAAGGCAAAATAGTGGACGACTAAGAAACAACATATTAGTAAACGACTGTACTTGAAAGAGAAAGAAGAAGGAAAGAACACAAAGGTAAGGCAAATCAGACGTGACTCCGAAAAAGAGAGTACTAGCGCTAAAGAGAGACAACTAAAGAATCAAATAAAGACTAGAAGATAGAGAGCTTGGAGCTAACAGATAAGAGCTCAGAGAGAATAGCTCATGGATGCTAGCTTCCTTGAACGAATAGATAACAGCTCATAGCCCTAACTCTAGGGATGATGGAGGCCGAGTCACCCCGGAATACTGATTGCTCAGATAGGTTAGGTGATCGCGTAGAGTCTTTAAGAAGGTAGCATCTGTTTCATGATCAATCTTAAAGATCATGGAGGATTTTCTCAACCGCTGGGGCACGCCGCGCCTGCTTGTCATACCCCAATTGTAGGAGTAGTCGCAGGTCATCCTTCACTTTCTCCCTTTTCCGCCAGCTACGGTAGTGGCGAAGCACTACTGAGCAATTCACGTATCACTTGATACGGACGACTTCTGTTTTTCCGCCGGACCACAGTCTTGACCTCCGATCGAGCTACGAGCACGAGTAGGTAGGCGGCGTCAGGGGGAGGGGCGGCTGGGCTGCCTTTTCAATCAATCTCCGGCCGCTCAGTGCCGCTATTGGTGCGAGTTGTAAGGAGTCTTGGTCTCGAGTCGAGCTGGGGCGTCATTTCATTCTCGTAACGGGAATGAGTGCACCGCAAGACCAGACAAGTTGCTCCCCCCTCGCAGCGGCGGCATCTGTCTTTTAAGTGTTGTCATTTCCTAAGACGGCTCCTCTTATTCTACGATAATCCAAGCTGCAGCTCCACGAGATCCGGATTCGGGTGGAGTCTTTGCTTCTTCGTCAGAGAAAGGGAAAAGGACTGGTTCTTCACGTTGACACTCAACATGGAGGGTCTCAACCACAACAATTGACCCCCTCCACTGCGTATTCCCGTTTTTGGCTTCACTCCCTGATCAAGTTTGAGAAAGGACGGGAGAGAGACATACTAAATTCAAGATTCTCCGTCAAATCTTTATAGATAAAGTCAATATCAGCAGACAACTGCACAAGTGAACATTCAAATGAACCCTCATTACCATCACCTATGCCTACTGTATTCGTAGAATAGTCGGGAAAGAGTAGTTGAAGAAGCCGGAAGTACTTTCAAGTGATTTCCAGTGATCGTTGAGACTGTATTAGCGTCGCGTGCGACTCTTGAAGCCTTCAGCCTTCCCCTCTTTTATGCCTATCTTTCTGTGACTATCTTCATCTTTTCGGACTACCACAAAACTCCGTTTCCTTCTTTACCAAAAAATTCTCCATCCGTCGGGCACACATCGTAACAATTCACCGCGTTATATTACGGTGGTCATACAGATACATACAAGCCATATGGCGAGGACCTATACTACTACGATGTGAACTCTTTCTATCCCTTTGTAATGAAAGAATTTCAAATGCCTGGTGGTGTGCCAGTCTGGCATGGAAATCTGGAAGGCAAGGACTTAGATAGCATCTTAGGCTTTATTGAGGCATATGTGGTATGTCCGAAGACCATCAAGAAGCCCTTTCTACCCTATCGAGACAAGAATAACACTCTCATCTTTCCAACCGGGGAATTTGTTGGAGTGTACTATAGCGAGGAGTTAAAGTATGCAAGAGGCCTAGGCTACACTGTGCTCCCAATCTCAGGCTACCTCTTTGAGAGGATGGAAATCCCATTCAGGGACTTTGTTAGCTCACTCTTTGAGAGCAGGTTAGAGGCAAGGAAAGAAGGTAATGAGGCCTTTGCATATGTGTACAAGACCCTTATGAATTCGCTATACGGTAGATTTGGCATTAACCCTAAAAGCACGACTACCGAGGTCTGCGATGAAGATCGATACAAACATTTGATCAGGCATAGTGAGTTGATATTCGGTGATATGCTTTGCGAGAACAACTACATCGTTGCCTACCATAGCAAGACCGGGATGGGCTCAGATTATTGGAACCCACCGAAGAACTCTGCTGTCCGACTAGCTGCTGCGATCACTGCCTCTGCTAGGATCTATATTTACCCTTATATCTCAAGAGAGGACTGCTACTACACGGACACAGACTCAGTTGTGCTTGGTCAGCCACTATCTGAAGAAGTGATTTCTTCTTCAGTCTTTGGTAAGTTTAAGCTAGAGCACAGAGTCAAGAAAGGCTACTTTTTAGCACCGAAATCCTATTCCTTCACCACAATGGATGGCACCAAAGTACTCAAGTACAAGGGACTAGGGAAAAGCCTGGTCACTCCTGAATGGTTTGAGTTACAGTACGCTGATCCATCTCGTACAGAACGGGTACCGTTGGAAGCCAACTTCCGGATTGATTGGCACACTCTTAACATCTTAAAGAAAGACACATTGGTAAGGCTTGGGATTAAGCTGGGGACCAAGAGGATACCTCTATATCACAGAGATGTCTGGGTGGATACTGATTTTGATATCAAAGACTTGTCTTGCCTAGATCACATTGGAAAACAAATAATCAAATCACTAAGGAATGATCTAATACAACTACAGACTGAAAAGAATATTCTCAATGAGAAATTATCTCAGAAGGAAAGAGAGATTGCCGAGAGATACAAAGAGATGAAATCACAGTTTGATGCTATGAAGAATACAGAGACTAGTCTTACTGAATCCACAACGGGATTACAGCACCCTACAGAGGACAAGGAGCCGAAGGGAAATGACACTAGCTAACCTAGAAAAATAGGAAAGTCAAGCTAGGCAAGCGATTCTCATCCAACTGATCAATGCAAGCGGTTCGGGAAATCTTTTCCCTTTCACCTCTCTTCTAGAGCAGATTTCCTCCCATCTTGCTTACGAATCGCCTAAAACTAGAGTTTCAAGAAGCGTTAGTGGGATACCTTGGGAGAGTCGCATATTGTGCATTTCCCTAGGTATGCTTTACCTTTGGGAGTTTGACCTCGACCTCGGTTCTGCCATTGAGACCGGGAATGCCATTGAGACTGGGAATCTCTCTTATATCCTTGTTGTGGACGAGCTTGATTGAATCTGGTGGGGATGAAAACCATAATTTGGGAGTCCATTCAGGTGACTCGAAGGCTCTGTCTTAGATCCAAAGGTAGACATAAGAGCTCTAGTTCCCATGGATGGAGTATGCTTAGAGAAGCCTTTGAGGCGCTGCTCATGATTGAAGAGCTGAGATCGAAGTTCGACAAAGGTGCGTGTGTGCTCTCAATTTTCCATCATCACCACAAAGTTTGCATATTCTGGTCCTAGAACAAATAGAGCATGCCCAACAAGTTCCTGATACAGAACTGGATGCCAAAGTTCAGACAAAATCGAGAAAGTTCTAAGATCAGGATTTTGAGCGTGGAATGAAAGAATAAAGAAATAAACCCTATAAGGGGGAGTAATAAGGAGGGATCCTGGTTTGCTGTCTTATCGACTGACGGAAGAATTCCAAGAGGAGACCTAGTTAGGGGTAGAGGAGGAGCCGTAGACATCCATTTTGGCAGAGCAAAGCCGTTCAATGAGCTGTTTTCTTTCCCTATGTAAGAAAGAAGGAGGTCAAGGCCTCGAATTTCAAAAGGAATTAGGTGTTGTTGCTTATTTCTCTGAAAAGATGACTTAGTTATCTTGATCTTGATGAAGGGTACCCGATTGATTCTTGAAACTCTAGTGGCTGGCTCTTCGTCAGCCCACGAAATGGTTTAATACAAATAAGAAGATCAAAATGGTGTAGGCTCCGAAGCGAGTTCTGAGAAAATATCGAAAGAAAGGTTTTCTTATGATCAAAGTGCCAATGAAAATAAGAAAGATGACTTTGAGGTAAGGTGAGAAATCCAATTAAAATAATATGTATGGATGGGATGGGACTCGGCTTAGCCGATTACCAATAAGGGTTTCTTGTCTCGTTTGTTGATACGAAGAAGTCTGAGAGTCAGAA
This sequence comes from Rhododendron vialii, assembly GCF_030253575.1. Lineage (NCBI taxonomy): Eukaryota > Viridiplantae > Streptophyta > Magnoliopsida > Ericales > Ericaceae > Rhododendron > Rhododendron vialii. The sequence goes on from NC_080560.1 coordinate 1,668,159, forward strand.
AGAAAGGGGCCGAGAAATACGGATTTCACAATATGAGAGGAAAGCGAAAGCTTGGCTCGACGGAATCTGAATATGAGGGGAAAGCAGCGGGCTAGAGCAGGAAGGGGACGAGCAAGTCGACTAGTGCCACGCTTGATGGAGTACCCTGCTTTCTGATCACGCAAGATCTCGAGCGAGGCTGGCGAAGTCGGCACAAGAAGTAGGAGGGAGAAAGCCAATCGGCGAGGAGAGAGTCAGAAGGCGACGCCGTCAGTCTTATACTTGTTATACTTGATGGTCTTTTGAGGCAAGGAAGGCGCCACCAAGCCTTTAATTTGATTTGCCACTCACACTTCTATTGAGAGGCCCAACAGGACACTCTCTATGAGAGAGGATCCATTTCTATGTACTAAAGTGCGTTGCTTCTTTCAACTCTAGTTTGAGTCGATTCGTCAACCCTTTCCAAAACAACGAAAAGGGGAGTTGAAATAAGAATTGAAAAATGGAGTAGGCTTTAAGAGAGAATCGAGTAGCCTCCGAAGCGAGAAATTGGTATTTTTCTAAATCGACATCACGAAAGAGAGAATCTGGATCGGAAGGTCTAAGCACCTTACGCTTTGAGGGTTCACTCGGAGCTTTGGCAAAGAGTGAGTTTTAGGGATTTAGCTCTTTCTTAAAAGCGGTGCTACCCTTTCTTTTTCTTTCCAAGTCACTATATCTTCTTGAAACTCGAGTAGCCGGCTCTTCGTCAGCTCTTGAAAATGGGACTTTCAATACTTCTAAGAATCGAGTCAGAAGGAGATTAATCTTACTAAGTAAGGGGATTCACTACATTCAACATTCAACTTAGTTTCAAGGGAAGGATACTAACATGAGGAACGAAAGACGGCAGACGATGAAAAAGGATATGCGACTGGAGATGGAGTAAAGGATACCATTCTTTCTAAGAAAGGAACTCTTGTCGGAGCTGTCTTATTAAGGTCATGGTTTTGAGAATGGGATGCACCGGCTTGCTCGGTGACCTGTTCCAGCTTCTCATGATTGAAGTCAATTAGATAGCTGTAAAATATTCCACACGTTGCCATAATTTAGACCTTTCAAGGCGGACTACTTTCTCTTCAACTTTCTCCTGTTCTAGCTATGGCAGAGAATCGACTTATTAGAGAAACGCAAAATGGAGTTGATGGTATTCTTATTCCCATTTCGTTTTCTCACAGATGCTATGGAAGCAAGATAGTCATATTAGCTAGAGCCCCTATATCCCGTCTCTTTGGGCACCCTACAGAGGGGAAGAAGCCGAAGGTAAATGACAGTAGCTAACCTAGAAAAATAGGAGAAAGCGCTCCCGCTAGTGCATTATAGCGAGCCAAAAGAAAGAAGATAGAAGCCAGCCCTTAGACGCTACTTCTTTGATGCCTCCTGAGCAGAGGAATGAAATAGACAATCTTGTCGGAAAGAAGGGTGTAAGGTCTTTCCCTGGTTCCTTCTCCTGGTCTTCCGCTTCCGAGGAGCTATACGAAGGTCTTTTGCAAGTAACTAAGCCAAGGAGCTCTTCCCTTCTTCTTCTCTGCCCTCCCCCTCTGCTTAAGTTAAGAAAAAGAGGAATGCTGCTTGATTGAACGGTTGAACCTTTCTAACTGAGACCCCAGTCATCCGGATTTGACTTCTTGTGTACAAGCAGAGCATCAACAATCCTTTTCGTTTACAATTACAAAGCAAATATTCCTCCCACGCTGGAAGTGCAGTGCCATAAGCAGATCGAATTAAACAATAACAAAGACGATTCCTCCCTTACTTCAAGTACCTAGACGTCAAAGACGAGGAATGGGTCTAATAATCAGCCAATCGTCCTACTCTATCCATCTTACCAAGTGTTTGGCTCGGAACGGAATCCTACCCTTTGGATATGATATCATTTTCAAATGTCTATGTTCATAGAGAATGAACCATGTTCTTGGAAGATCAGACAGAGCTTGAGCCTGACAATAAGCTTGACTTCAAAGGCGTTAAAGAAATTTCTCTATGATATGCTTTCTAGGAAGTCAAAGTCCCGAGGAAGTAGGTCTCAAAGGGGGAAGGGAGTAGTCAAGGGGATAACTCCCGAGCCTCATGCATTATCGGGGGAAGAAGCAGGAGATTCCGTATTCCTACCAGCGTATCAAGATATAGACCCAGCCTTAGTTTACCCATAAGCGATTGACCGAGTTGATTCAGTCGCCTATAGATAAGTAGGGGGCAGCCCCTACTATTTGTAAGGGGCAGCCCCTACTATTTGTAAGGGGATCCGGTTACAGATAAAGATAGATACATATATAGATATCCAGCAGCATCACTAGTTGCATATCCACCAGCAGCACTAAGAGTATAACATCCGTAGAATGCCCAATAGCATACTTAGCAGCATATCTAACAACAACAGCAGATTCACCAATCGTTGATCCAGTTGAAGCACCGGGAACACATATGGATCTCTTCCTGTAGCTTTTGGTAACAATACCGAACATGGGAACAAACTGAAATGCCGGGGTATAGGATTGCCCCGAAGAAGACATGAGCTCTGAAACTTGAAAAACGAGAGGAACGGCTAGGTAGTAAACTAGGCGCTTTGTCTCCATCTCTACAGGTTATACTTATCCTGCAACTGTTTTGCTTCAACAAGATCTGACTCTGGAACCGGAACAGGTCCATTAACAGGGACTGCTGCTTGGTCAACGAAGTCAACTGCTTCTGCAACTGAAGGATCTGAAACCGGAGAATCTGCTACGCGATCAACTGCACCTGCCTATATTCCAACATGCAGAGTGGCAGAGATAACATAGGAAGCATAGGGGCACCCTTTTGATGAGCAATATTAGATAGAATCCCTGCGCTGGATGCTATGGCTCTACCCCAAATAATGAAAGAAGACATTGTCTTAGCCTGCTGTCGTATCAGGGCTCGTCAATCAATCCAACAGGCGCTCTTTAAACTACTTAGTTATCTTCCTTAGCGGAACAACTAATCTCTACACCAGCAGTTGACTAAGTAAATGAAAGCATTTGACCATTATATACATTTCTATTTGTTTTCATTGAGTTCCAAGGCCAGTCGCTGTTAAAGATCGAGAAGGAGATACAGATGAAGATACGGATCCATACCCAATTGATTGGATCGAACCAGGGATCGCTATCGGAGAATCTGACTTTGATTGGAACCCCTGATGAACCCTGATGATCTGGCATCGTGAGCAGAAGTCGATAGAGGAACGAGGCAGCCGAGACCTCCTCCTACAGGAATGAAAAACCTGCCATGGGAGTTGGCTTCCTAGCTATCAGTCAAGGGAAGAAAGAGGATAGAATGCATTCACATCTTTCATTAATTTGATTCGGACTAATGGTAACCTCTTGAGGTAGCTGCTGGGTTCTTAGGGTATTCTTCGGCTTGCCTTTTCCCCCATTTTGCCTTCTCCCCCATTAGAACTGTTCCTGAGGAAAGGGATAGACCCGTCTTTTATACTCCTCTGCTTGCGGGCAGCTCGTTCAAACAGTTGAGGGAATGTTTGGCAATCTCCTAGCACCATTGCATCCTTGATGGGCCCATGCAGGTTATTGATAACCATTTGTACTGCATCTTCCTCTTTTATGTTCCATTTTGCTTTAGCTGAAAAATGCCTCCATCGGTTAACAAAGGTAATGAATTCAAAACCAGGCTGCATTTTTTCATTCACTAGATCACAGAGATTGGGGGATGTTCCACCTGGTGTAACTACTGGCTGGTGAATCTGTCAATCACATCGTCAAAATTACGTAGAGCATCAAGGGGGAGAGATTAGTTCCACTTGAGTGCTTCCCCTTCTAATGACTTCTGATAAAGGTGGATAAATAACCCAGGCTGGGAATCAAGGCCTCGGCAATCCCCACAGAAGGGCAGCAAGTGATGATATGGGTCGCCGACCCCATTGTATTTACTAAACTTCGGTCTCTTGAACCCTTCCAGCAGAGCTACATCTGGATGTCGGAAAAAATCCTTGAATCTCAGTTTCCTCCTGTATTGGTCTGCTCTACTGCAACTTGTATCATTGCCTCTAAATATTTTCGAGAGGCTTCTCCATGGGGACCACAGAGCGATCATAGTATAACTCTTCAATAGGAGATTCATAAGTGAATCGCTTTCGAGGCCTCTCGGATTGCCCATTCTGCCATTCATGAAATAAGGTGCGGGAGTTCTTTGCATCCGTAGAGGAGGCTCATCCATGATTGGGAATCGGAATGTAGGTACTTGACTGGATGCCCCTCCATTGATCTTGGCTTGCTTCATTGCATTCATGAATTCTTTGTTTGATTCTTCGGGCTTGTTCCGATCCGCTTGACATCATTGCCCTCTACTCCAAGTATTCTGAAGTATACTCCTCCTTTCGTGGTTCTTCACGTGCATTATTAACCGAGCTTGAGGGCAATGCGTCTTCCCCATTGATCACCATGACTTGTCCTATTGCTTCGGAGATTTTTAGATAATCCCCTCTTAGTTTTGAGTAGGGGGATACATTTTGAAAGGTTCTTCTTCCTCTTCCGCCCCATCTTATTAATAATAATGAAGGGGTAAGCAATCGGTCAAAGGTATCCCCCAAGTCGGAATTCTGGCAAACACCAAGAAGTCCCCATTCTTAACACAAAGAAACCGCCGGCTTTTAGAGAATCTTTCCTCTTCAATTATGCACGATTGACTGGGGTTTGTCTTGTCTTCCTTTCTTGGGAGTTAAACGATGAGTTGGGAAAGCTTCCTTAGGGTATGGCTTCTCTGGGCCGACTAAGGACACACCCAACCTAATGATCGGTAAAACGGGTCTCCTTTGATACAATCTCCTGTGCCGGGTGTATCCCGTATGGTTGTTTTCAAAAAGTAGTGAAATCAAAACAAAAAGCATTCTATGAACGAATTCCTTCATAACCTTCATAGATAGAGTAGAGATAAGTGGGAGTAAGCCTTTGGTATTCTGTTCTTATTGCTTAGTTCCTGTCTATCTCTATCTATCAAAATAGACCCTCTTTGAAGCGGAGAAAGATCAGTCCAGTATTTAGAACTATATTCGGAAAATTCACATACATAAAAAAGGGGTGAGGCTTGAGTCTACTTTCTATTAGAGTTTCGATTACAAAAGTCGAGTAGAAAGAATATTCACTACTCAATTCGAAGGTGATAGAGCATACGAGAAAGTGAGGGAACGACACAAAGAGACGGGATATCGGGAGTGCACCGCTCGGGGAGTGGTGTGCTCTCGTCCCGAGTCATTGTGCCCAAGACGGAAGCCGAGGTCTCTCGAGCATAGTCATTGAATCCTGTACTTCGACCCGGGGTAGGTTTGTCCATTCGATTGGCGATGGAGCTTTCCCCGTTACTTGTAGGAGTACATCTTTCCTTAGGCTTCATGGCAGTAATGGGACCTATGACCGATTGGGATGGAGAGCGGCTATGATGAACTAGAGAAGGGGAGGACCCGAACCTAGTGATCTCTGCTCGTACGTAGACCAAAGTGGTGATCCCTAAACACCAATGAGCATTCCATTCGACTTCTTTCAATTGGGGGGAACCGACAGAGCGGATAGCCTTTTAGATACATGATGACTGGAAAAGCTGGAAGCCTGGGTTGCTTAGAATCCCCAAACACTCCCATTCGCCAAACATGATCATTTAGATAGTAATGCCCCTAGCTTGCACCCATGGGAATCCAACTCCTTGCACCTGATTCTATTAGTCATTTTTGGCTGCTCTGCTCCCTTGGTCTCGAAGAGTCGAAGTGGCTGATGCTAGCCTTCTATCCGCCATTTCCTTATATTAGAACAAAAGATCCTTGCGGCAAGAGGATTTTATACCTTTTCTATGGGCCTTTCTTCTATCTTTCGCCCTACCACTGGTGCAATTCTCTCTGGAAAAGAGGAAATACGAAAATGGTTGAACTTCTTGTTCGTTCCCCTTCTCAAGTTCCGGAGGGTGGCTCTTCACTTGTTGTTCACTGTTATTTGGTATTGGCACTAACAATGGCACCGACTTTAACTTCGACTTAGTCCTCCGCTCGTGATCTTTACTTAGGAAGGAATTCACCATCTTGCCGAGAGAGCTAAGACTTGAAATCCTGCTTCTTACCTAAAGGAGAAAAGGCAGAAGAAGAAAGAGGAAGAAGCTGCAGCTATCATCTGCGTCTGAACGTCTGATAGAGAAAGAGCAGAGACTCAGAATAGCAACTCAAAGTAGGGTAGGAATACCAACTGCTACTAGGAGAGCTCACTTATCAGGCTAGGGAAGCTCAGGAAGCTCAAGAACTAGCCTCTGAACACCAGAGACTATAGAAAGACCGATACCGGGATAACTAGATAGGGCAACACTTAGACCAAGTCGGGAGGACTTACTCAAAGAAAGGAAAAGCAAAGCATCAACAACCTATTCTTGTACAAAAGCGTTTATCTACAAAGATAGGTTATAGGTTATCGTATCACATAGAGCAATCTAATCCCATAACAACCTATTTATGTAAAAACTTCTTTACTGCATATAAGAAGTTGCAAAGCAAAGCTGCTACTGGTCCCCGAACTTGTTGAAAGGGTCAAAAATAAGTAACTAATAGAAGTAGAAGCACCCTAGGAGCAGCTCTCATTTATTCTATTTGCTAGCCACTCTCCTGTATCAAAATCTGTAGTTTACCACCTTTACATTAAAGTCTCAATCAGAGTAACAGGTGAACAACGGACTTCTAACGGGTAAAGAAAAGAAAGACCTCTACACATCCACTCCTTTATGCCTTCTTTCCGAAGATTCATTCCTTTGGCATGGAACCTTCACCTAATCTTCAACCAGGGCAGGCATACCTTGTTTGATGGCTTAAGCATCCCTTCTCTTATAAATAGAAAGAAGACTGTTCGGATTTACTTGCTTGCCTGCCACTCCTCAATGACCTATGCACTTCCTTCTAGATCTGTTATACCAGGCGATTTAGCTACTTTCAACCCTGACAATGTTGAAACCTATCTTGTTACTGAGGCAAAAAGTGCCCTATCTGCCTTGTTGGTCTTACTGGCTTCTTCATTGTATCACCCCTACATAATACAACATGGGATCGTGGTTCTCAACCAGTGACATCTGCTTCGCCTATTCGAACAAATATGTCATCTATTCGCTGTCATTTTAGTAAGGGTACATGAAGTTCCATTGTCCTGCCAAAGGGAAGAAATCATTCTCACCTCGCTCATCCCCAACTCAAGGTACTGCTATGCCTGCAATGACTTCTTCCCCGGATCGGATGTTGCTAATCAGTAGCCAGACTTACCTAATTAGGAGAAGAAGGCCTAGGAGTACGGTCGATTCGTCTTGCCTTAGCCTGGCCACTCTATTTATGTTGGGCTTGGTGGATTTAGAAAGTGTTAAATCTCCTCCTCGCTTACTGGTCACAGCTAAGAGTTCTTTACTTTATGTTGATGTTATACCCTTCCCTCACTTGTTACTAGCAGCTCTTCCTTTACACCTGAGAACTGCCTATTCTTTTGTTGAGCTAACCATGAAAAGTCAAAGAGAGTATGGAAAGCATTCCCTTCAGGGACGAAGCCAAGACACACGCAAGCACATCCCCTCGAGAAAACAACTGATTGAACTACATCTACCACTTTGCCCACTGGAATCCTTGGAAGGTTAGAAAGGGGGTAAACAGTCTACCTTACTTACACCACTAGCCGGAATGGGATGCATTGAAACTGACTAAAGCCTAGGGGCGATAGCCCTCGCTTAGCCGGAAAGAGAGCGTCAGGGAAGCAGACTCAAAAGATAGGACGGAATCCTAAGCATTCACCCCCTCAAGGGGCCTCTCTAAAGCATTTCAACTAGACTTTCCAAAGGTTAAGCTAGTCCTCTATTCTAGTTCTCTCTAGGGCTATCTAGTAGCTAACTGCGAGTGTGTAACTGACTGCCTTCTTTACTCGACTTTTTACCTTCAAGCTCGCTTTCTTTCGTTAGCTTCCCCCCGCTTCAACATATCTGTTGTCTCATTCCCCGCTTGACATCTTTGTATCTCAATGGTGCTCTGCTCATTTTGGATCATTTTTTTTTTTTAGCATTAACTTAGAGATGACCTCCCGATAATAGGCCATCGGCTTTTGCTACGGGTTTTTCGGGGCAAATAATTGGCCCGGAGAGTCGTTTACCTCTAGCCACTGACCCACCACCCGTCCGATATTCGAAATTGGAGTTCTTGGGCGGATTGAAGAAGAGCGGCAACCGATAACAAGAACCGATGCACTTACGCTTGCTTCCAACTCGAAGGTATGATAGTAGGAAAAGACGGAAAATTCCTTCTTTTTACAAGATTTGATGCGATTTGATCGTGATTGCAACAGAACCAGCATAGCTCCACTGATTCCTATGATCAAACCGAAGACGACCTTCGGCTTTTTGGTAGACAGCCTTGGTCCCTTCCAGGGATGTTCTGCGCATAAACCTTGAGCTCCCGATTCCCGATGAAACCGTAGGCTGCTAATCCACCTTGCATTGATTGACGATGCCATCCTCCTTGCATTGCACACGAGATGTAGTGTAGCTTGACGTTTAAATGCTTGATTGGTGATCTTGATGAAATTTATCCTTTGATAGGAGCCTTCTTTCTATCCGGGCGCGGGATATGAGTCTCGCTCGTCCACTCCTCCAGACGAGAAAGATTCCGAATATAGAGGCAAACAAAGAGGGAAGAGTCCGGATTGGGGGCTTTATTTAGTTCCCGATCTTTTTTGTCAACTTGATCCTGAAAAGACTATTAGGGTCACATCTTTGATCTCGTTTTGGGCACACGACTTGTCGCAACTTTTGATCTGTTGTCGGTCATAGGAAGTATCTTGAGGCGGGATTTGTGCCCACTTCTCCACGGCTCAGTCCCAACCAAACCTTACTCAAGCCCAGTTGATAGTTCTTACTCGTTTTGGAATGTTTAAATTCACATGCGGTAAGAGTAGGAATGATGGATCGAGAAATGGGCTCGAGAATGATAATGGTGGTAGGGGTAACAATTATGCTTAATTGGCGAAATAAGATTCATAACACCGCCCCTAATTTATTTGCGAGCATACGATGAACGGTAATAGTTTCAGATCTCTTTTTCAAATTTGCAACTCCTTGTAACTGCATTAGGATTCCGGATGACATTGAAACTTTACTTTGACCCCTGTGGTTTGGCCCATTTGCGGTTTCACCATCTCACATGTGATTATCTACATATAACGTCCTAGACTTTGTTGCAACGATGTGCTTCATCGCTATTTTGATCCTATATCTGCTGTTTTGCTCTCTCCATTTAAACCACATCAAGCATAGTGCAATCAAAATCCATAGCTTCTGCCTTCTTCCCACTCTGGCCCTGTACCGCTCTTGAATATGATCTACCACCGTCGCTGGGAAACTTATGCCATGCGCCACCATAAAGGAACTGCAGCCCAAAGATCCCTGACCACTGGATAATGAGTAAACAGATGTGTCGCTCCTTCTCCATCTCTCAAGCGCTTGCAACACCTATTCGCAATAACCTTCCCATGGCAAATTAGATTATCTATGGTAAGAATCTTATCCTTAGCCACACACCAAATGAAGAAAGAAACCTTGTTTGGAGCCTGAAGACACCACATGGCTCTCCAAGGGAAGCATGTGCGTGTATTTGCAGCCAAAACTTGGTTAAAAGATTTCACCAGAAAAGACCTGTTTACCACCCAATTCCACTCAAATAGTCCTCCAGCAACCCCAAGTGCCGCACCTTATGTAATTTGCCTAGGAGATCTAGCTACTCCTTTGACTCTGAAGTTTTGAACTTCCTTGCGGAGAGTACTATCTCTGAACATCATCTCCACATCCATCTTGAGTAAATTCGCCACCACCGATCTCCTATCTGTTGCCAGCTACAATTCCCTAGTGACCACCTCTGTCAGGATTTTCGTTTACATGTGAGGCAATTGACCATGTTGCGTATAGCCGTATACTGGTTACGCGGGAAAATGTTCTAAGCAAGTTTTTTTATTTTTTTATTTTTAGATTTTAGTTTCTTCAAAAAGGATTATTTGGGTCGAACACATTGTATGTTTGCTTGTCCATTTTGTATTAGGAGGCTTACACCTCAACTGATAGAGAACATTAGTGAGTTTTGGTTGAAGCTCTATCATGTTGACTATTTGTGGCTCTCAGCCTTTTAAGTTTGCTATCATTTCCTTGTTATTCTTTGGCTTAGTTTTGTTTCTGAGTTGTTTGCTATGATTTCCTTACATTTTTCTTGCATTCATTTTTTTATTCTTCTTGAGGTATAGGTGTGGTTATGATTGTCCTTGTAACTATTTTCTTAATAAGTTCACCATTTTGATGAAGATTTATGCTTTCAACAGTTTTTAGTTACTTTTCTTGAGGAGAAGCCCCGGAAGAAGAAAGCTTTGGATGAGGTATACGGTTTTTCTCTCCTTATGTGTCTGTGAATAGGAAAGTGATCTATGTACAAACTTCTCTTACTGAATTCTACCTTTGATGAGTTGACAATACCATTTTATAAAATTTGACTTGTATTAACTCGAAATTGATGGACCACAAAAGGCCACACTATTCTTTATTTAAATTCTGAAGAGTAGTTTTTTAGTTTTTTTTTTTTCTTCACCCATTTGTTTATTGTTCATCGTTCTGTTGAATAAGTTTATTTTGGGTTTTCCCAGGACCTTGGGGCCACAGCAAACTTTATTGTTGATGATGAAATGATTGATGAATTGGAAGAATCTGATGGGTCTGATGAAGAAGATGACTTATTTGATTCGGTTTGTGCAATTTGTGATAATGGTGGAGACATATTGTGGTATGTATACTTTTCCATTTTGGTGAGTTTTCTTTTAGAGTCGGCGAATTCATTCCTTGCTTCCTCTGGGCATAAACTATTTTAGGGTAATCCATTTGCAATCGAAAGATGAGAAAAGTACCTTGAATGTGTTAAGTCTAGTTGTATTGGCTTAGTTTGAGGTGGGCTTCTTGGAGAGCTTGATATGCATTCTTTGGTCTCTTTCCTTGCAGCGTAAGTTTTTGGGCTTAGTGGTGCTTTAACATGATGAGGGGAGGTCTGGGGCTCAAGTGCCTTTGTTAGTTTGTTTGCAATTGTTCACCGTATACACTGCCACTCTGTGTATGGAGGTTCATGCTTGACAGGGTTGCAAGTAGGGTGAGGGCGCTGGAGTGCTTGAGATGCATTGTTTGGATCTTTAGGAGGTTTCCAGACTAGTGGTGCTCTTACAGACCTATTATTTGTAGATATCAGAATAAATATGGGATCAGAATAAAATACAATTGTGTGTTATGATGTAATGTGTGATTTTTGTTTGCTCTTTTTATGGTGTGCACTTTTTTAGTTAATATTGTTGGTTACAAATGAGAGCAATATAGTCTATGACCTGAATATTACTTGTATGATGTGTAAAATTGGGATAATTCTTATACACATCTATGATCGCATCGTTGTTGCCCTATATATCTTGTTTTGTGTGGTTTCCACTTTTGGCGCTTTCTTAAAAATATAAGTGATGGAATCATGCAGTTGTGAAGGGAGGTGCATGAGGTCGTTTCATGCCACTGTAGAAGCTGGTTCTGATTCTTCATGTGAATCTCTTGGCCTTACGAATGAACATGTGGAGGTATGCTATTTGTTCTTTGGTACTTTAAGCCGTTCTTGTTTGTTTGTATCCTTCTCCTTGTTTATGGTGTTTGGTAGGTATTACATTTTGAAACATTTTGTACAGGCCATCCAAAACTTTTTCTGTAAGAATTGTCAATATAAGCGGCACCAGTGCTTCTGCTGTGGGGAATTAGGTTCTTCTGATAAATCGTCGGGTGCCGAGGTATGAGGTCTTCTGAAAAGCCTGCAATACTATTCTCACGTTGATTATTCATTTTCCCTGCCTGATCATTGGGGAATGCTATTTGCTTAATGATACATGTAGGTTCATAATCTGAAGTTAATCAACAGCAGAATTTATCCACTTGGTATGTCTTAGAGCAACATTCAAAGGTGTCGTCTGGGATCGACCCTCCCTAACCACCCTATTTCTACTTGACTTGAGCACAGGCAGGTTTAGAGAAACATTCGAAGGTGTCGTCTGGGATCGACCCTCCCTAACCACCCTATTTCTACTTGACTTGAGCACAGGCAGGTTTAAAGGGATAGAATCCTGCTCAATAAGCGAATGAAATTTGAATAGATATTCTGATGTTGAAAATGAGATAATTACTCTGCATTCCAAAAGAGTAATAGATCACTTGAAATGCTTTGTGCAGCCATAGAGGATGATGCTTTGTTATATAATTCCCTCCCATTGTACTGCCTCCAATTCGACAAGGCCTTAGGTTTTCATGGCTACTCTGATACGCTAGCTTGATTTGCATTATGATGTCTAAAAGGCTTTGTGGGATAGTTTGGTCTGGCCCTTGGTAGTCTGCCCTGCATCAGATGTTTCCGTCCCCTGCATCCTTCTACTATCTTCTCCTCAGTGACTGTATAAGTTACTGAGATATTCCCTCGGATTCACTTTATTTCTCTAATTAACAAGTTTAATTTTCTTAGTTTGAAAGCTTTTATCATGTTTGTTTAGAACTTGAGAATTCACTTGCCCACTCGACACTGGTGTCATTTATTTATTACTAGCATCCTATTAAAAGAACTACGTTTTATTATCTATGGCATAATATTACCTCATTTTGTCTATGCAAGTTGGTTTCTGTCTATTCGTCTTGTTAAGGAATTGGAATTGCCTTCTTATTTATTTATTTGACGCTTATGTGATAACAAGTTGCTACAATTTCACAATTGAGGTAAATTTATGGCATATTAGCATGGTAACTTAGAGTTCTCCAAGGGATGTTCCGTTGTTTGGTGTATCTGCATCTGAAGTGTTCAAATTCTGTCCCTCCAAATTTTTTTTAGGTCTTTCCCTGTGTTTCTGCAACCTGTGGACGTTTTTACCATCCACGTTGTGTTGCAAAACTGCTCCACCGGGAAAGTGCAGCTGAAGTAAAAGAGCTTCAGAAGAAGATTTCTGATGGGGAATCATTTACATGTCCCATCCATAAATGCTTCAAATGCAAGCAGGGTGAAAATAAGATGGATCCTGATTTGCAATTTGCTGTCTGCAGACGTTGTCCTACGTCGTACCACAGAAAATGCTTGCCAAGGTACTGCTGAATTGTTTCCATGGTTCCTTTTTTCATTATTAAAGCAACCATGAAATTCTTATCTGGATTCTGATGGTCAATGCTTGGTTTGATGTGATCAGGAAGATTGCTTTTGAAGACGTGGACGCTGAGGGAATCATACAAAGGGCTTGGGAAGATCTTATTCCCAACCGTATTTTGATATACTGCTTGTAAGTGCCCTTGTATTTTCACTCATTTTTCTTATTTTCTCCTCGTGATTTTATGATGCTCTTTTTCCTTTTACCAGAGACCATGATATTGATGATGAACTTGGAACTCCTATTAGAATGCATATAAAATTTCCGGATGACGGACAAAAGAATAAAAAACAAGTATCAGAGAAGCTCCAAAAGAAAGAGGGAGTTGTGCAAAAAAAGTATCCTCTGGACTCAGCAGATGCTTGCAGAAAGAGCTCTCTTGGGAAAGTACAGAAAGGGGTGGATTTTCCTTCAATAAAAGCAGGGGATGGTTCTTCTAAAAAGAGAGCGGAAAGATTGACTTTGCCGGATCCGCCAAAGAAGCAGAAAGTGGGGGATGCATCTGTAAGGCCTTTGAACAGAAATGCCTCTGTCAAAGTCACCAAGTCCACTGATGAAAACAAGGTTTCCTTGGGGGATCAGCTGTACAATAATTTTTTCGGCAACGGTTCTGTGTCAGTCAAATCTAGGAAGGAGGATACACCCGACAGTGAACCTAAGCAAACCCTGACTGATAAGCCTCTTGCAAAGGAAAAGGGTGTCTCACTACCCCTCGATGATGCTTCAAAACAAAGGTAAGAAACATTTCTTTTCATCACCTCATTGCTACATCCTGTTCGCGGTCTTTCTGTTTTTAACAATTTAAGTAGAAACTATAACCTTGTCCCCTGCAGTAGCAATAGGAGGTTGATTTTTTTATTCTTATGTCTCATGTTTTTTTTGGTCATTGCAGAATATTGGCGTTGGTGAAAGATGCTGGATCTTCGATAACACTGGAAAAGATCATAGAAAATCACAAATTGCCAACAACCTATGGCTACTCATCAAGAAATGTTGTGGATAAGTCCCTTACCTTGGGAAAGGTGGAGGTTTCTATTGAGGTATACACTTCTAATTTCTTTTTGTATACTGTAGTAGCTATAATGGCAGCAACTTCTCTCAGCATTTTTAATACATCGAATTCAGAACCGAAAGTCAAATGTTTGGTTTTGTTTTGTCAGTTTGTTTCATTCAGCTCCTTTATGGAAGATGGAATTTTCCTAGATCAGTGGTGTCAATGAAATTACTTGGGTCAAAAATTCCTGTGCAGGCTATTTCTGCAGCTTTGAAAGAGCTAGAAGAAGGTTGCAGTGTTGAAGATGCAAAAACCGTGTGTGAACCTGAGCTTTTGAACCAGATAGTTAAGTGGAAGGTGATAGCCGATTCACCATATATGTTCTACTTTTGTGAGGTCTTATGCTTGTTTACTGTTTTAAGTATTGAACAAAGAACTGTCTAATTGTCTTCTCATTTACTATTTAGCCTGCTTATTGTTCGTGTTTTCACTTGGATGAATTCGATATTTGGTTTAGATGGAACACGTCTGAGCTTAGAAGATCATCAATTTTGTATAGGTGGCTAACATGACATTTATTGTTTTGGATCTGCATGTCTACGATCACGCCCGGGGACATCCCAATTGTTCTTTATTTGTGTACCTTTTTTTCCAATCTCTGGCTAGGACACTTATGTCTGGATTTCCAAACACGAATGAAAATTGGAAGGGCCAAAACCCAAGTTTACAAAACCAGTAAATGAGGGCTCTAAAGACTCAAAACTTAAAATAGGAAATGCAGTAGAGATTGGGAAAGCAAATTGCCCCATTTTTCTTGAATAAGGACTCTAGCCTAGTCTTTGAAAGCACACACAGACATACAATCACACACAATTGCAGACCCACTGTCAACTACCAGAGTAGTACTGACTTCTGCAGAAGGAGGAGGAGGGGATGGGGAAATGAGGGAAGAGAGGGTTTGAGGGGTGTCTGAAGGGAACGGACGTCATGCTTCTACAATTCTTTGAGCAGCTGAGTACGATCTGGAAAAATGTTGGAAGTCCTCTCTTGGATCACTCCGACTGTCTTTGCTTTGGGTCTCTAGATTCAACTCCTCTGTCACGGTCCCCAATGAGTTTTCTTTCCAATTATTGCTCTCATTCTTCTACCTATCTCTCTCCACTCATTATCCCAAAAACCTCCCTCAAAACTTTAAACCAAACAAAGCCTCCATTATTTGTGTTCAACTCTGCCCATCACCGTTACCACTTTTTTCTTTAGAGTTTTTGACTCTTCCAGTCACAACCACTTGTACTGTCTTTCATGGTCAAATCTGCCATGTGAGGCCTTGTTGTTACTATAATAAATTTAAAAATGTAGATCCTGCATCAGTTAGTGAGAACGGGAAGGAATTAACATAGGAAAAGAAAAAACAGCAAACATTAAATACGGAAGGAGAGAGAAAGGAAGAGTTAGATTATTTTAATGAGCGATGAGTCGTATGACATTTTCTGGATATTAAGTTTGGTTTGTTTTTTTTTTAACCTCCAGAAAATGCCCATAAAAAAATGAATTTTTGTGTTTCTATGGTGTCAGTTTGTGCAGCTTTTTAAAGCCATGTCAACGTGTCGGTGTCTTGTTGTATCTGTGTGGTGTGTGGCGTGTCACTCATAGTAGCTGCCTCATCTGTTGTTGCACATTCCTCCCTTGTCACTCTTGTTTAAATTCTTGTGGTTCAGTCACAAGGTGTTGGGGCAAGGTGGTTAATAAAGCACTCACCAATGACAAATGATTAATGTGCTTCGGCTTGTAGCCTACGCTCACATTGCAAGACACTAAGTATATTTTATTGTGGACGGATAGTTTGCAAAAGGCACTCAAATGTCTCTCACCACCTGTACCCTGAAAACATACCGTTGCTGTGGGATACCCAACTATTTATGTGAGAACTCACTCTATTTGCTTGCTGACTACCAGACTCTCTCCCCCTCTCTCTAAGACTTCTATCTGTTCTCCATGGTTTGAAACTGGAAATTGAAGTCCCTATTTATGTTTGGAGGTCTAGGGGGTAAACTGTAAATAGAGAAACCTTAGGGGGCTGACAGTTATTGGGCCGTTCATCATTCAAACTTCAGACTTCCATTGTGAAATCGTCCTGGCTGGGATTTTGCACTGTCCAAGTCAAGGAGTTCTATGATTTACAGCATGCGTGGTTTGTTAGCATCTCTTTTTGGAACTCCCCGCATAATAGTGCTTTTGATATGCATGGCGATGCCGGAAGCCCTATTGCAAAACTTATGGAAGGGAAAATATATGAGTGGTGGAGAGGTTGCGTGTTGCTTTGGAATAGTTCCTTGAGGCAATTCTTGAAGGGGTAATGAGATTTGTTTTCCATATTGTGTTGGTTATTGTCATTGTGTTCATATTCAGCTTCAGCCCCATCCATCTTTTGGCTATTAGATTTTGTCCTTTGTATTGTACTTAATAGTTTATATGGGTATTGTTACGTTGATACCTTTATATTCTAGGTATTAATATTGTCAATTTATTTTGGGAGATAGAGCAATGCTTATTTAATTGCAGTATTGCCCATGCCTTGTCTTTTAGCTGTACCATGTACTAGAAGTTTAGTATTTATTGTGTCTTTTCCATTGACATTTGATATTCTACATTTCTTTGTGGTTTTCATTGATTCATACTGCTGTAGAACAAGCTAGGAGGGTACCTGTCCCCATTTCTCAATGGTGCACGCTATACATCTCTTGGACGCCATTTTACAAAAGTGGACAAGCTGAAAGAGGTGAGTCAAATATCTACCATCATATTTGTTTATTTATCCAAGCTGATAGGAAGAATCAAACTCGTATTTGTTAGGAAGAATCAAACTCGTAATTTCTGAACACCCTTCTACAAATTCCTGGAGTCGACCCTTAAGGCCGGGTTGATGATTTTATTTTCCTCTTATGTCATTACATTTAAAGTCGATCCTTATTGTCCAATTAGTCAGAAGACCTCCAAATGTTAGTGAGACAATTCTGCAATCTCAATTTCAAGAATGCATCTTTTTTTTTTTTGGGCATGGTCATTTGGCACTGGAAACAAGGTACATAGATTGGTTTAAAGCCCATTATCATCAGATCATGAGAGAATGCTTGATTTTCTACAGGGTAGTTGCTTATTTTTAATCTCATGCTTAGATTCTGCTCTCTGTGGTATAAGCTCCCAAGCTAATGCTAATTCTCAATGTGCAGATAGTTGATTTGCTCCACTATTATGTGCAAGATGGGGATATGGTAAGTATCTGGATCTACATTTTTTCCAATTGTCAGATGCTTTGTTGTCTTGATACGTGATGTCACCATAATTGTTTGTGCATGGAGTATCTTTGGGCGTGCTTTAATAGGATGTGGGACATGAATAATGATGTTTTATGCTTAGTGACCTGGATAACTGAGTCTCCAAGAATGTGTCCTCTTTTTTTGAGATGCATTATGTTCTTTTTTCCTTATACTAGTGTTTTGGTGGGGCTGTACTTGTGCTTTCAGTTGTTGGAGCCAAGGTTGTCATTAGCTTTCCTTACACAGCCGTACCGGATTTCTGACCAAAACCGGTATTTTAAACTCCATGTTTCTTTCCATCTCGGTATCCGGCCGATCTTGGCCTGTCCGCCGTACCAGAGGTTTCCTGGTCATACTGGGTTGTTCCTCCAGTTACGGCTCACTTTACCCTGAGCGAAGAAAGTAAACAAAGACAGAATAAAGTTAACAGAAAAAAAGGGAAGGGGGGGGGTGGTGAATGATATAACAATTCCTAGACATCTATTAGGGTTTGCATCAATTTTTTTTTATAATTGGTGTCATATCCATTTTCGGCACAAGTGGAAAGTTGTTTAGATGTGTGTGTCTGAAGAATTTGTTATCTAGATTCTGGAATAGCGGGCTGTGTGCGTATGGAATGTCCTGATTAGAAGCCGTGTGGATGTGATAGAATGGATATCTATATTATAAAACATAACAGTTTTTGTCTTCCCATACAAACCCAACACCCTCTACAACCATCGGATTGAATTTTCAATAGATCATATCCGTCCGATCGATGAAGGAAGCATGGTAATGTGCACTTAAAATGAATTGGGTCTCTAGGCCTTCCCTCTCTGATGCCATTTGGCTTTGATTTAGGGGCATGGTTCCGTAGCAAAACAGGTATAGGGGGGCCACTGTTTCAGTGGTATTCTGAGAGCAGCCACTTTGTGCATATTGCCAAAGGTTAGGTTTGTCTCCAATCCTCCCCCGCCCATGCCCCCAATGACTGGGGACTATATGGGTTCTTCTGTTGTTGTTGTATATCCGTCTGATCGAGAGCATACTTCCTAATATAAACCTCCTGACTATATGACTGGTAAATTCTTTCAATTGACTGCCTTTAGGTTGTTTCCTTAAAAAGCTTGATTATCTTTTTGAACTTATATCAACTCAATAATTGATTTCTGTCTAAAGTTGATTTCCTTACATTCAATTGATTTCTGTCTAAAGTTGATTATCTTGTTGGCTCCAATTTATGTGATTTCGATGATCATTGGTAGTGTCGTACACTACCAATGAAAATAGCTATAACTAATAGCATACAATAGATTAAGTAGGCTGGCTGAGTAAGTTGAATGAGTTTCAATCTCTTGGTATGCATTTGCATTGATGTAACCAAAGGAGTTCTTGTTTATTGTTAGGAAAATCAATCTGGTAGTGGGTGGTGGGTGGCTGACGGGTCGGCTGAGGTGGCGGAGACAGGTTCTTAGGGGTAGGTTTTTTTTTAGGTTTGGGCTCTTGGCCCATTAGGTGTTTGTGTTTGGGCTTTGTCCCATTGGGTGTCTTGTTGGCCTCTTGCTAACCGGGCTTTTCTTTTTTTTTTAAATGTGAGGTGAGGTGTACCTTCTGTGCATGTTGATCCCTGGTGTATCACTACAGGGTTTCTGTTTTGTATCATTTTTTAATTGTATGGAAACCTTTTGTTGCTGATAAAAAAAAATCTCGGAACCAAATGTGAATTCCTTTAAACATGTTGGGAAAAAATACATCAGTAAAATTTCACTAATCTGGTAAAGGATAAAAAATTACAGAAATATCACTAGAGTTTAACGGTCTCTGATAAACAGAGATGAAACGCATAACAAACATATTCTGTGAACCTCCTCAACGCTGATCCTGAAACGCTATAACAGATAGAATTATGAATTAACAGTAAATTGAAACTGACATTGATAAACAAATCAATTGAGGCTCTTGTTTCACATGATGTCCTTAAAATAGATTTGTCGCCTTCTGGTGGTGGTGGAGGTATCAACTGGCTTCTATCTCCCAGGATACAACTGTTGCACATAATCCAACGCACGCTTCACTTTGAGGCTGTCTGGCGAACTAATGGGTGTTAGTGGTCTCTCTCTGTCACTAGAAGAATGAAGTTGGAAGTGAAGCCATTCGATCAGAACAGGAAACAAACGGATACAAGAAGAATCTTGAATTTTGGAGTGTGGAGGTGTGTTGATCGTTATCTGGTTGTCTCGAATTCAGAATTCAAGAGGCCAATTTATTATCAGATGGAGGCTTTGCAGCTTCTTGGAAAATCATTTCTGGAAACCTTCGGCATCTGAACTTCAACTCTTCAATACAGTAGTGGTGTAAAGAAAACGCTAAAGAGTCTACGACTCTTCAGCTCTTGGTCCTTCCAGAATATTGTGGGAGCCCAATAAGCACAGCCCAATAGCTCAAGTCCAAACCATTTAAGGTTTTGAGAAGTAAAAAGAAATAATGCAAGGGCTCAAGCCAAGCCCAAACCATGGCCCATGGTCCTGGCCCAATCCGGCGCAGCGGTGGGGCATATGCGTGGTAAATGGGGCAAGACTATTGGCCCTCCCTCCTCTGGAAACTTGGGTACCCCTTTGGGGCAGTCGGATAAGATCAATGTCTATATCTTTAAGCAATTTGGGATAGAGGTGACTCTACACCTTCTCCACCATGCCTTCCTCATTCACCTCTTACTGATTTTGTTCATCTTTCTCCAAGGTTTAAACCCCTTGCATATTAGTCCCTTTTTTACGGTCTATTATTCCATTTTGGGTTGTCCCTTGATAAGTGTGCATTTCGAAAAAGTTTGTGGATAAAAGTTAGTACATTTCCCATTTCACACTTCTGAGTAGATTCCATTTTGTAAACTTAGTAGGTAAAAGTGTAATGATGATGTCTCCATAAAGGGCAATTATAGAAAGTTACAATTCTTAAAGTGTAATGATGATGATGTCTCCATAAAAAGTTGGATTTGCGAAGTTGGACACTTAAAAAAGGGATGGGGGGTACTATCTAAACCCACTTGGACCCACATTGCAAAAGGTGTCTGGTCCCACTTTTATTTTAGCTTAAATTTGCTGAAAACTCTAGTGAACAAACAAAGAGAGTAATGCAACAATCAAGGGATACTGGGGTGGGGATGTTCCAATAAACATCAGAGGTGCTGCAGCAGGATAAAATCTCCTTAAATTATTTCAATCCAAAGTGTGGATGATGCTCGAGTAAATTAAGTTGTTTTCTAGTTACTGTCGGTTTGTGATCTTCCTATTCGAAGTATCTAACTGTCTTACTGATCCTCTGCACAGATGGTTGACTTCTGTTGTGGATCAAATGATTTCAGTTTGCTTATGAAGGATAAGCTTGACAAGATGGGGACAAGGTGCTCGTACAAAAACTACGATCTTGTTCAAGCAAAGGTAAACTGCACTTTCATGATTACAAATTTTAGTTCAGTGGTTACCGGTCCTACAAATGATGCTCCCTAGTTCTTTTTTCCACCTTTACTGTTTTCTTTTCTTTTCTATTTTCTTTATGTTTTGTGTTTTATCAATTTTACACTTGTTGATGCCATTATGCGTTTTCAAAACATGCGTACAACGGTACAATGCAGGCTTGGTAGCAAACCTATCCTACTAAACCCTGTCTGCACTTGTTTTTCCAAAAGAACCTTAAATTCACGAAAGTATGGTAATTCATTGACAATCTCTTGCTTTGTGAATCTGATTTAGTGTGTATATGGATCAGATTCATCGTATGTAAAATGTGCAGAATTGTCTAGGGAAGAGTTTCCTGCATGGCACAAGTTTTTATTGATCCGGGGTTTGTTGGTTTGAGTTCATATGTTGGACGGCGTTCCTATAGTCTTTATAATTGTGAAAGATCAATGATTATCGTACTGTGTTGTGTACGTGGATGAATTGGTGCCCATAATTTGTTTAATGGTTGATTTTTCCAACTGATTATTAGAAGTCATGCTGTTGGAGAGCGTGGTAAGTGGTAGCTATTTATATCCTCAAGCCGCCTTTTGTATTTGGCTGGGTGGCCCTCCTTAAGTGGGCCGCAGACATGCAGGTATTGTAATTGCTGGTTTAGCGGTGAGTTTGAAATGCATGATCAATTTACAGCGTGAAATACATAGTGAACAGTTAACACCTTAAATCCTCATCATAACTCAAGATAGACAATTGTCTAGTCCTCTAGGGGATGCCATTAGATAATTAAATGCAGAAAGTAGCAGTTGCTGTGATAATATAATATTTGGTTGGTAAGAATGTCTATTGACTAATAATTCCAATTCCTGACCACTTGAGGTATTTTATCATGACCTTGTTAAATCTTCCTCGGTTAAAGTCAAATCAGCAGTTCTGATAAGCTTGTTTTGATGACTTGCTCATTGTTCAATCATTATCTGTGAAGTTGAATAAGTGACTCCTAGTACACAACATGTCATGTCTGGTGTAGTGCTGATGTGTCAGGGTATCAGCTTGTTTAACTTTAGAGTTATTTCGCCTTTGCTTAACTGTTCATTTCACTAATCTGCATTTGCTGTTATGTTTGGACTACATTTGCTGTTCTGTTTTAACTACCTTATGTTTTTTATTCAATCAATGGTTCTGAATGGCTTGTTTTGATGTCTTACTCACCGTTCGGCCATTATCTGTGAAGTTGCATAAGTGACTCTTAGTTAAATTTGCCATTTTGTAGCTTCTCAAATTTCAATTCCATGTATCTCTATAATTAAACTGTTCTCTATGTGTGCTTAATTAATAAGTTCTCATAAAAATTTTCACGTGTTCGGGTGAATTCACGGTTCGATTCCTTGTTGATCATGCAAAGATGCATAAACTAGTCAAGTATTGTAGAATAGTCAAGTATTGTAGGATTTTAGCTCATATTCTTAAATGAAGTATGATGACTGCATATATTATTGTTATGAGGTTGTAACTCGTGCTCTGGCCTCATATGTTCTTATCCCATTTCATCATCATACAAACAAAAACTGTGCCTCATATGTGCTTGATTAATAAGTTTCCATTTGTTTCCGGCTTGCATTTAGATGGTAACAATCACTGGTTGTGCTTATATTTGGAAATCTACTCTTACATAGAACCATTGATTCGTTGTATGTTTACTTAACGGGGCTGACAGGGCTGTATCATTTCATACTTAAAAGGGCTGACAGGGCTGTATCATTTCATACTTGAGTGGATTTGTTTAGTGTTGAAAATCCTTGTTATATGTTTAAGATGGCTTCACTAGAGTAGGACAGGATAAGTAATGTTTTTAGATTCTCTCTCTCTCTCTCATTTTGGAGCTTGTTGATTCTTTTTGGGCAGAATAATTTTAACTTCGAGAAGAGGGATTGGATGACTGTTAAAACGGACGAATTGCCAACAGGGTCCAAATTGGTAAGAGTAATTTTTTTTCATCTACCATGCGGGAATTTTGAAGTCCTACAGCTATAAACAATCACCTGAATGAATTGTTATCCTTTTGTCCCGAGTAGATCATGGGGCTAAATCCTCCTTTTGGCAAAAATGCTAAAGATGCAAATAAGTTCATCGACAAGGCACTCAAGTTTAAGCCGAAGCTCCTTATCTTAATTGCTCCTCCACAAACAGAAAGGTAGTTGCTCTCTCTCCCCGTATTTTACATATACATGGATTTGCATCTGATTTTTCCCCATTCCTCTGCCCTTTACCAGGTTGGATAGAAAGGATCCTCCGTATGATCTGATCTGGGAAGACGATGAGATGCTTGTTGGCAAGGTAAATAATCACTCCTCCTTTTTCTATTTTAGGGGATCCAACTTAAGTATTAGAAAATTTATCAACTTCCACTTCTGATATTACCCTTTATCTGTCTAGTATTAAGTTAGAAAAAAGAAGGATAAAACTATAATGTTGCCAAAATGTCCAGTTGCCGCTTGAAAGTGGACATTCTTTTATGCGGCTAACAAAATTGTAAAAATGGGCTGACAAAGAGGGAGGGAGGGAGGAAGAAAGATGTTTTGTATAGACCGGTTGTGGCTGAACTTGAGTTATACATTTACAATGGATGTTTTTCTTTGGTAGCTTATTCTTTGTTCTTTTGTTTCTCCAGTCATTTTATTTGCCTGGATCTGTTGATGTGAATGACAACCAACTGGATGATTGGAATTCGACTACATCGCTACTCAACCTCTGGAGTCGCCCTGATTGGACTGCAAAACACAAGGCGATTGCTCAACGGCACGGACACTTATCCAGATTACAAGAACGTACAAATTCAAAAACTCAGCACGAAACGCTGGTTTCTGATAAAGCAATGGAAGCCCATGATCTAGATGGTGAAATTCCTATGTCGATTGAGGATCATCCTGTTCAGAATGATGCAACAGAAGCACTTGTTTTGGAAAGTCCCAAAGAAGGCTTCCCTTTTGATAACGAGGAGAGAGAAGTTTGCAACCACGGTAATAGTGGCCGTGGGAAAAATCGTTCTAACGAGGATTCAAAGAAGAGAACACGTGTTACAAATTCAGAAACTCAGCACAAAACGCTGGTTTCACATAAAGCAGTTGGAGCCCATGATCTAAATGGTCAAGTTCCTATGTCGATGGATGGTCATCCTGTTCAGAATGATGCGAGAGAAGCACGTGTTTTGGAAAGTCACAAAGAAGGCTTCCCTTTTGATAAAGAGAAGAGAGAAGTTCACGAGAAGCACAGTAATATTAGCCACAGGAAAAATCATTCTAATGAGATTCACGAGCACAGTAATAGTAGCCGCAGGAGAAATCAT
The DNA here is from genome assembly GCF_030253575.1 of Rhododendron vialii. NCBI lineage: Eukaryota > Viridiplantae > Streptophyta > Magnoliopsida > Ericales > Ericaceae > Rhododendron > Rhododendron vialii. The sequence continues at coordinate 1,692,476 of NC_080560.1, forward strand.
TCTAATGAGGAGGTTCGTGAGCACAGTAATAGTAGCCACAGGAAACATCGTTCTAATGAGGAGGTTCGCGAGCACAGTAATAGTAGCCACAGGAAAAATCATTCTAAGGAGGAGGTTCATGAGCATAGTAATAGTAGAGACAGGAAAAGCCGTTCTAATGAGGATTCAAAGAAAAGCCGAGGTGATAAACGCAAGAGTGGGAGAGAATCAAGTGAAACGTCACCAGCATTCAAAGATAGAGGACTAAGTCAAGAGAGAGGACAAAGTCCTCTTAGTGAGACATTCGATAAACTTCCTCGCCTATCCCCTCCCATTGTTAGTCATGGAAGATCGCTAGCAGATGGTCGTTCGTCAGAACCTCCAGAATTTGGGCACTTTCTAACTGGATATGGAGAGAATCGGGTAGATGACATTGATAGGGGGTACAGCTTGAGCCGCGAGGAACATGTTCCAGGTGCGACCCGCCGATGGCCAAGCGGCGCTAGTCCCATTCGCAGTCGTGATCTTGATTATGGTAGTGGTCTTGGTCGTGTTCTTGATTATGGGGTCAGGAATCTGGCGGAAACTGAGGAACATGTTCCAGGTGGGGCCCGCGAATGGCCAATCGGCGCTAGTACCAATCCCAGTCGTGGTCTTGATTATGGGGTTGGGAATCTGGTGGCACAGTTTCCAGGTTATCACAGAGATACCACAGATAATCATGGCCATCGGTCTTACAGCAGGGAGTTTGAACAGAACTATGCAACTGGTTTGGCAATTCCATCCGACATCCGACTTTATGGGCAGCAACAACAATATCATGATACTATCAGTGGTCAAAGAAGCAGCGGATATTTGCGAGGTGGGGATCCTGGGTTTTCGTCGCATTATGGTCATCAGAATCCCGCCATGGGCTCCTCTTACGACCGGATGAGCACTTCTGCAATGGATAAATACAATTTCCAACTCAATGAACTGAACCACGCGAGGGTTAACCCTTTGGCAGCTGTGCCACCGCATCATACAGCAGGTAGAAACGGGATCCCTGATCTACGTGCTCCACCGCCTGGATACCGGGTAGACTCTATGAACTTTGCTCAGGCTCCGTATCTCTCTTATTCTCAGCACAGCTCATCAGGCTGGCTTAATTGACTAGGTAGTTCGGCAATTTTCATTTATGAGTCTTCGCTTGGAAAATGGAAGGTAAAAGTATGCGAACATGTAAAATATCAATGGTGCAAGTTTTTATCTTATGAGCTTGTTTCAGTTTGAATAGAAATGATGTTTTTGTTATGTTCAATTTCATGTGGTCATTGCTACTACTGCCAAATTTTAGAAGTGTTCAATTTCCAGACACAATATTGTTATTGTGTCAAATGGTGCCAGCATTTGAGTAACTACCTTTTTGAGAAATGACCTAATGATTTATCAGAATACTGCTCTTGACAACACTGAAGCAGACAGAAGACTTTGCAGAATAATACTCGTATTTTTGTGGTTTGAAAATTTGTAAATAAATACAATTTATTAGGTAGAAGTGGTATTAAAGGTATGGATTTCAGTTTTGTGAAGGCATATATCGTGATTTCTATTAAAAGGAAATATTGTACAACCCTAGGGTTTGTTACTGCTATTATGTATCATTTTTCTTTTTTGATCGGCAAAAGTAGCAATTTATTAATAAGGGGAAGGGAAAGGGGACTCCAACCAAAAGTTTATAAAACATCCAGATTGGGCAAGCCCAAAACACCTAAAGGGCAAAGACCAAAATACCTGAGGGTCGAAAACCCAAATATACAACTAAAGTACAACACCTGAAGGCCTAAAAACCCAAATATCACAATAAGCCCAAGAAAGAAAACTCAAAACCCAAACCCTAATTTGCTACACCAACTTCCATCACCCGCCGCCATCCACCGCAAACTCCACCACCGGACAGAAACCACCAACACCATCGGATCGTCAAATCGAGCACCACCTGGCCACCATCGACCACCACCATCACGGGAAAAACAAGCACCGAACACAAAGAACCAAACCACTGCCGCAGAATCTCAACCGGAGAAATGAACCCAACGGGAGATAGACACCGGCAGGCCACTACTCACACCGTTAGGCATACGTCAGAAAACCCAGGAGAGATCCGACCGGAGAAGAGCACACCGGAGTCAGCGGCAAGCCGTGGTGGGAGCAGAGGTGACAAGATTGCGAAGAAACAGAAATTGGGCAGCCAAACCAGGGTGGGGGGCCAAAAAAAGAGAGAAGGAAGAAGAAGACAAGGATCCTGACAAGTCTCACCAAAACTGCCCTCGTCGCCGTCAGAGCACCACTGGATGATCGCCGGCCGAAATCAGCACGCAAAAGACGATCAGCAACACCCTTCTGTCGAGGACCATGACCTCGGCTATGACCCAGACAGCACCACCATCTCCGACCACCCAACTACTATGTCGATCGATTTTTGGAGAAACCTGCAACAAACAAAACGTTAGATAGAAACAGAGCTACAACCACCTACAACACCCAAGTCTACGCCACCCCTCCACCCCACAACCGCCCACGGCCTCCAACAGCAAGAACTCCTCCCAACGCCGTTAGGCTAGATCCGGTTCACCCAACAGTGAAACCGCCGTCAGGCAATGCTATTATGTATCATTGCTTGCGTTCATTCTTATAATTGGTTCTGCAACTGAAATATGACAAAGAAAATTGATGAAATCAAAAATTGTTGAGAAATTTAGACCTTTTTTTTCAAGTACTCATTTCCCGTGCTGCGAGACAGGTTATTTTCACAATACATCACCTTAGCGGAACGGGCCGTAATTTGCGGATATAAAATTGCAAAAGAAATGGGAAATACATCTCCTTCTATGAATATACCTAATTTCGGTAAAATAAGATCCAATAGACTCGAGGTATTTGTTTTAATTAAACGCGGTGAAAAATACAAATATGAGAATTACAGACGCTTAAGGTTTACTTCTTTTGTTAGGTCTTAGACTTTTTTGCTATGATCTTTCCAGTAGTTCATATAGGAGCCCCACATAAATTCAGTCACAGACTCACGCTAAGTTCAAATAGTAGCCTCATTAACAGCCCCTTTGGCTGCACAGGTGAGAAAGGGGATTGGTCTCCTTTATTAGTGAGAAAAGAAAAGAAAGGGATGTGGTTTCCATCCAAATACATGTGAGAAATCAAACTTTCACTCCCATCTCCGGCGACTTGGAACTCTCTTCTCTCTTCTTTGGCGACCTGGAACTCTTCTCTCTCTTCTCCGGCGACCGCATGCCACTAGTCCGACGATGAAAAGAGGCCATTGTAGCTCGCACGCGCTGCCGGAAGTTGAGCGAGTGAGATCTACTCTCACCCACGCTCCCCACTCGCCTCTCTCTTCTCCTTTCTCACGGAATCACGCCAAAAGTGGTGAGAAACAAAAACAGGCTTTGAGGGGGCTCTCGTCTCCCGCCCTTCCTCACCCTCTCTCGCCTTGTGGATCATCCAAGCGGAGGAGAGATTGAGTTCTCCCTCCTTCCCCTTTCTTTTCCCCTGAAATTGCTAAATCCAAACGAGCTGTAAAGGGGACAAAATAATTAAACAAAGAACAGCCATTTAGGAAAATAATAGTAATTTTTTTGCTTTCAATAAGAATATTAACCCCTGACCTCCCCTTTGGAAGTGTTCAAGAGTAGCCCAACTGAGCTAACCCTAATTGATTAATTGACTAGAATCTTTTCTTTTTTTTTGTCAACGTTGTATACATCAGTGGGAAGGTTAGATGAAGATTAGTGGGTTAACAATCAAAGAAGGATCGACGTCTCTTCATTGACTCGAATATCAAACCTCCCTCCTGGACGCCAAGGAAAACTACCAGAATGGCTAAAATCCACGTCTGTGACTAGCGTCTAGCGGCATTGGCAAGTGTAATTTGTTGACTTGTTTAAGGTGATATTAATGCGAAAGCTGGACCTGACTAATAAAACCCGACTTAGTACTGTAGTAGGTTAGATATCAATTGTTTTCAAAGTTAAAATGAACCGTTGGTGTGAAATCTCTGATCTGAAGAAATGGAGAGACAGAAGATAAAGTGGAAGTATCTAATCTCTCAATATAATCTTATGTCAGGTATTTACTATAAAAAAAAATGGTCAGCTTTCGCGGGTCTTATCTTTATATTAATTGGGTTCTTTATTAGTTGACGTTGAAATTCAACGCCGAACTAGTCGGCCCATAAATACTGACTATAAAGAAAAGAAACTCTTGTATTACACGTGAAAAATATAATGCAAAATTCTGTTTATTTTTATTCGTGAAGTGATCATAAAGAAGCATTATTTAGGCCCAGTTCCGTTAAGAAAAATACTTATTTTTTTAAAATTAAAAATGATGTATTGTAAGAGAATGACTTGTCTCGTAAAACGAAAAGTAAGTATTTAAAAAATAAGAACCTTAGCAGAACAGGACCTTTGTTTTTTCTTTTTCAAATAGGAAAAGCACTAGTATTTCTTTTTAGGTGGCATGGGCTCCTAATAATCTCCAAATTTTTTTGAAAAAATGACCTTTTTAGATTTCAAATGAAAACTAGGAATTACTGGCTCTCTCTCTCTCTTTCCAGATTGTCTAATGGATGAGGATTCCACAAACCAGCCCACCACCATATATTCCTTTTGACCCACATCACATATTGGAATCTCTATAAATTTTCCCAAACAATAGGGCATTCTAATGACAATTACAACAAATTGGCACCAAAAAAGAAGAGAAAAACCGAAATCAAAGAGAAAGAAGACCGAACAGAGCCAACACCGAGCTAAAGCTGAGAGGCGGCTGTTTTAAGGAGGTGAAATCAAGAACTTGATTGAAAATGGAAGGTGAAATCAAGAACTTGGTTGAGGTACTCCTGTCAATCCTATCATCTCTCTGTTTCTGCTACTTCGTCTCTTCAAAGATTCCCAAAGGCAAATACAGATTCCTCTCTCTCCTCCCAATCTTCTCTCTCTTCACCATCCTCCCTCTCCGCTTCACCTACGCCTTCCCCACCTCCGTCACCGCCTTCTTCATCACCTGGCTGGCTAATTTCAAGCTCCTCCTCTTCGCCTTCGATCTCGGTCCACTCTCATCAAACCCACCAAAATCCCTGCCCCTTTTCATCACCCTGGCTTCTCTACCCATCAAAATCACAAACCCAGAAAAATCCCAAAATTGCCCTCCTGATCCACCCTCCAAATTACCCACTAAACTGCCTCTGAATTTGGCCGCTGAAACCGTGATTCTCTCTCTACTAATGGGTGCTTTGTTTGATTATAGAGAGAGAATCCATCCCAAGATTGTACTAGTACTGTATTGTTGTATGGTTTTCTTAATGGTGGATGTACTTATCTCTATCGCCAATATGGCAGCTCGGGCCGCCGTGGGGCTTGAGCTGGAGCCGCCGTCGAACGAGCCGTACCTGGCCACGTCACTCCAGGATTTCTGGGGGAGGAGGTGGAACCTCATGGTGACAAACAACCTGCGATACACCGTGTACAATCCCGTCCGGTCAGCTTTGGAGGGCGCGCTGGGCAGGGAAGTAGCCCAGCTGCCAGCCGTCATGGCGACTTTTATCGTATCCGGTCTAATGCACGAGCTACTGTTCTACTACGTCACGCGTGCGAGTCCCACGTGGGAGATGACTGGGTTTTTCGTGCTTCACGGGGCGTGTGTGGTGGCGGAGCAGGTCGTGAACAGGGCGGCCCCCGGCAGGAGGCGGTTGCATTGGGCGGTGGCGGGGCCGTCGACGGTGGGTTTCGTGGTGGCTACTAGTTTTTGGCTATTTTTTCCGCCTATAACAGAGGGTGGTGCGGATGTGAAACTCATTGAGGAGTTCAAATGGTTTATGGACTTCACAAAGAGAAACCTTGTCTTAATTTGTGAAAATTTTATGAGGTGCTTCCATTAGAATTTGGATGATTCTTACTTGTGATAGAAGAGGGTCAAAAGTTGGGTAGCGCATTGCTATTCACCAAAATCATAAAAATGGTTCCATCGTGGCATTGATTTTTTGGACTTTTCATTGAGTGTTCCGGCTTGCTTGCACTTTCATCTTGATTAACTTCAGACTCCTAAAATTTACAACGGAGTCAACTTCTGGTTATACCCAAGAGCCAAGCCAATTGAGGCCCAGTACGTGTGCCCTCTTGAATTTTATCACCTACGTACTCTTTCTTTCTTTTTATTACACCTATTCAAAAGATTTTGGAAGAATTTCAAATTTTGGGTATTGGGTTTATTGTTTATTGTGTTGTCGTGAGTTTCCAACTAATGAACCCGTTCAAGATTTGACATGTAATCTGTTATTTGCTGATAACTTCTCATGATTAAAAACTCACCAGAATTAATTGTTAGAAAAATTGGCAATTTTAAAATATAACTTCAGAAACAATTGTGTTTGCAACCATTCAGTGTATATAGACCTATGTGCATTGAACTCTAGATAGAATTGTGTTATAAAGTTGTACGCCACTGAGCGTAGCATTGCAACCCATACTAAATTTTGGGTGATTGCAAGGATATTGTGCCATGAACTTTGCTCAAGAGCAATATTGAGAAAATACAACATTTAAAATCACCCAATTAAAAACTTGTTACCAGGAAAGAAGAAACGTGCAGGGGTGTAAAAGCATCAATCACCCAATTAAATGCAAGGGCATTTATAATTTGCCTAACTTAAAAAAAATAATATATATATATATATATATATATATATATATATATATATATATATATATATATATATATATGATACAAATCATTAGGTAGAACTCACCCTCAAAAACTAGCTTACAAGGAGAGGATATCCAGGAGTTTATATGCACATGGCCAAGTCCATACTTAACTAATGTGGGACATTAAGATCGTAACATACCACCACACGCCATATTCGACGTGGCGGCTAGCTTTGATACAATGAAAACCTTTGGGTAGAACCCACCATTGAAAACCGACTTACAAGAAGAGGGTGTCCAAAAGCTTATATGCACATGGCTAAGCCCATACTTAGCCGATGTGAGACATTAGGATCGTAACAAATAGTCTGTGGCGGAACCAAGATTTTCAAAGAAGGATTACTGAAAATTAAAAGTTGATGAATGAATCAAATTGTTCGTGTTCCTGTTTGCATTTGTTTATTACTACAAGCGATCAAAATCTATTTGCTGCACAAATAGACCAAACCTTAAACATTTTTGAAGCTCGAAATCTAACACTCAACTTGTTCGATTCACGATGCATAAAAAACTTCCAGCTAATTGAAATAAGCTCAATCAAAAGCTCGTTTAAGACCGACTTACCTCCATAACAAGCTAAATTCGAACCTAATTTTGAAGCTCCTTAAATTCCCAAATCAAAATTTGAACAATAAGTTTTCGCGCTTGACTCGTTTATCAACCCTAATTAGCTGAATTTTTTTCATTTTATATTGGATATTTTCAAAAATACTTGGCTAAAATTCATAATCTACAAAAACTTAACGCAAAATTAAAAATACGAAAAAGAATTGTATAAAGACAAAATAGAAGAAGAAGACATTTTTCTCCGTACTCCACCGGTACCTTAGATAAATGTATGGCCGGCAAATCTAGGCCTTTAAAAACATGCATTTTTGGTTCAAAATATTGGAAAAAAATGTCCAAATTTGCAGGCCGGACATTTATTTAGGAATGGTGAGAGTATTTATTTATTTTTGAAAATTAGGGCTAAATAAATCGGGACAGGGTCGACTCTAACCTTAACCAAAGTCCATAACCTAACCTAACCACACACACACACAAGTTTTTAGGTACGAAAACAGCGGTGGCGTCTCCCTGGGGTCAGGTCAGGTCCGGTCTAGCTCGGCGTAGCGGTACCTCGAAGGCTCAACGACACAGAAAAGAGAGACAGAGATAGATACAGAAAAACTTCGCCCTATATCTATCATCTCATCTCATC